>NC_135232.1:391843646-392152988 GCF_051348905.1 Ranitomeya variabilis
ATATGTAGTCACTGTAACAGGGTCTAGGATGATGTACAGAATATATAATCTCATTCTCAATCTCATTCTAGAAAAAAGGGGGTATCCACATTTGTAATAGATTTTCCTGGTCAGTAGTGAACATCTAGATAGGTTGCCATCTCCTCAGAGCTGGGTCTGTAACGACCTGTCCTGCCTGGATAAGCGGCGCTCCCACGCCTTGCTGGATGTGCTGGCCTTTGTGGTATGGGTCCAGAACTTTACAGTTCGGTTTCGCTCATCTCCATTTCTGACTTCTGAACAGGTTACTACAGAAGTCAGACTGTAAGGCCGATATTTGGCCATGAATTGCCATAGCAAACACCAGAACCACACAATAAAAATCTTAGGGTGCCAATGGGGTTAAAGAGGGAGCCCCCACACTCTGTTAACCATCTAGATGATGTTGTCACTATTGACAGCAGTATTTGAGGGGTTAAACGCCCATGGTTGATGCCAACAGTGACCGTGGCTGATGCACCAAGTTGTCAGCTGCAGTGTACAGCTGATAGCTGCTGAATTGTCACCCGTCGGACGATGCATGTCTCTTATATTGTAGGTCAGTTTTATAGGGAAACTGTCAGCAGGATTGTGCACAATAACATACAGACAGTGTCAGGTTGGCGCCATTGTACTGACTAAATGATACCTTGGTTAATGAAATCCTTCTTGTGGTTATTGTTTAACAACCTGTCTGTAGGTTACTGTGCACAATCCTGACAACAGGTTCTCTTTAAGTCATATTGGTGGTCACTAAGAGGTTAATATGTGTCTCCTCCCATTCAGTTTCATTCCATCTCTTCTAGTCTTTCCTTGTGGAAATGAGAAAAAAGCTGATTCCTCTAGTGCTAGTGTGACAGCCCTTGAGATATTTGTAGACAGCAATTTAGTTTCCTCTCAGTCTTCTCTTTTGCCAGGTAAACATTCCCTATTCGTCTAACCATTCCTTATAGGACATTCTGTTCGCTCTTCTCTGATGCTGCTCCAGTTTGGTCATGTCTTTTTTAAAATATGGTGCTCTGAACTGTACACAGTTTTCCAGATGAGGTCTGCCCGAAGTGGAGTAGATTGGGAAAATTACTTCACGTGAACTAGACTGTATGCTTTTGTTAATGCAACCCAGAATAGTGTTTGCCTTTTTTGCTACTGCATCACACTGTTGACTCATGTTCAGTCTGTGATCTATTAGTATACCCAAGTCTTTTTGACATGTTTTGTTGCTTAGCCCTATTCCTCCCATTCTCTATATGCTTTTTCATTTTTCTTGCATTTCTCCCTGTTAAAAACCATTCTATTAGTATATACCCACAGTTCCAGTTTGTTTAAATCTTTTTGAATCCTCTCTCTCTCTTCTCTAGTATTGACTATGCCTCCTAGCTTTGTGTCATCAGCAAATTTAATCTGTTTACCCTCAATTTCTTCATCTATATTATTGATAAAGATGCTTAACAATACAGTGCCCAGGACAGAGCCCTTGTGGTACCCCACTTGAGACATTCTTCCAACTGGATGTGCAGCCATTTACGACCACTCTTTGGGTCTGATCACTAAGCCAGTTATGAATCCACCTAACATTTGCTTTGTCCATTCCACACTTGGTCATTTTTCAATAAGGATAGTAGGAGACACTTTGTCAAATACATACAATATCCTGTCATAGAACGAAATTAAGTTATTCAGAGATGACTTATTAGTTACAAACCTATATTTTCTATGGTTAACCACTTCATTCTCATCCAGGTACTTGCATACATGTTGTTCAAAGATCTTTCCTGGTATAGAAGTCAGGCTAACAGGCCTATAGTTCCCTGGGTCCACTTTCTTCCCCTTTTTGAAGATAGGGACAACATTTGATCTTCTCCAGTCTTCTGGGACTTCTCCTGTTCTCCAAGAATTTTCATAGATTATGGAGAGTGATTCATTAATTTACTCTGCTATCTCCTTCAGTTTCCTAGGATATAATTAATCTGGACTTGGAGACTTAATTTATGTTAGCTAAGTATTCCCTCGCTATCTCTCTGTTTATAGATAGGGTGGAGTCTTATATTCCTTCAATAGTAAAGTGAATATCAGTGGATATTACATTTACTTTCTGAGAGAAAACAGATGCAAAATAGGAATTTAAAAGTTCAGTCTTCTCAATTTCATTTTTTGCCACTTCACCCTGTAAAAATCCTATAGCATCTTTTCTTTTACTTTTCACATACTCCCCAAAATCCTTGCTTATTGCTTTTGACTTCTCTTGTAAGCCTTAATTATCAGCTTTAGCTAATGGTTGTGTGTCATAATAGCTGCAGCTTGGTGCCAGCTGTGAAGCTTGGCAAGCTCACACATGTACCATGCATGGCCCATGTGCTAATCTTGGTGGTTTAGAAGTTTCTGACAACCTAGCCAGATTTGTCAAAGCTTTTGGTCAAGGTACACTGTGTCAGCGCCCATATCCACAAGTTGACTACAGCTGCTGCTGTTCTTGCAGTGCTGAGGCAGCGCATGCAAGTGCCAGTTCACCAACTGGTGCATGGTGTCACCACGCTCTGGAACTCCACATTACACATGCTGGCAAGGTTTTGTGAGCAGCAGAGTGCAGTTGTTGAATACCAGCTTTAACACCCCCATTAGTATTCTGGAAAGCCTCCTCCCATAACTGAAGAGTGGGCATGGATGTCTGACATTTGTGCGGTTCTCCAAGACTTTGAGGACAGTACAATGATGGTGAACGGCAATGATGCCATGATCAGCGCAATTATACCGCTTCTGTGCCTTCTTAAATAGTCACTGCTCACAAATAAAGCTGAAGCTTTGCATTCATACCAGGTGGAGATGAAGAAAGACACACAACAGGGAGATACTTCCCAGCCCAGCCTCATCTCATCTGCTCAGCGCAGATTGGGTAACAATGTGGTGGAGGAGGAGGAAGAGGAACAGGAGCCGATTGCAACACAACAGAGACTAGTACCCACACAATCCTGTCCCATCTCTCCTACGTGGATGGGCTGAGGAGGGTAATGAGAAGGAAGAGATGGAGTCATCATGGTGGAGAAAGGTAAGTGTTGGCTATAGGGAGCTTGGCACGTATGGCCGACTTTATGTACTGCTGCCTATCCTGTGACTCTCGCATTACATTTATCTTGGCCACAAAAGAGTACGGTTGTTCATCTTGCAAGACACATGCTACAAAGAGAACCTTGCATCTCTACTCCCTAAGGTGGAGAGGTCTAATAAAATGGTACTATACCAGAAGGTCATTGTGGAAAATATGTTGAAAAATGTCACATCAGACAATTTTTATTGGCAGGAAGCCCAACCAAGGAGGAGAGGCGAGGGAGAGATACACCAGATACAGCAGAGGCAGGGGTACACTGTTAAAGGCCTGGACCAATTTTATGACACCCTCCCAGTGTCCATGCCGTGATGACGGGGAATTTTTGACAAGGAGGGAAAAGTTTTTAAAGATTGTCAAGCAAAACCTAGCTGACAAAACCAGCGCACTCCCTAATTCCTGTGCGACCTTCAACTATTGAGTTTCAAAGCTAGACTTTTTTAGTGTCGCCGGGTGGGGGGGGTCATACCAGACAGGTGCTTTCGATTGTGAACAGAAAATGCTCACAGGCTCGCTCTGATAAAAATGAAAAAAACCTAGATTAGCCCCACTTTTCCACACCACCAGATGACAGAAGCACATAAAGTGTTTTTAATCTTCAATATTTGAATGAGGCCTGTCAGTTGTTGCCAGTTGGGTCTATGGATGACTGGATGACTCTCCTTATAATTTATTCCTTGGTTTGTACTTTGTGCAAAGCCTTTCTGAGTGGAAGAGTGCATCAACTATACTGTCAAAATATTTGAATGAGACCTGCCAGTTGTTGCCTTCAAGTGTCTATGGATAACCCTGCTTGTAATTTTTGGCAGGCTATGCACTGTGTGCAGAGCTTTTATGAGTGTAGGAGTTGACAGCTAACATCAACCCCAAAACCATTACCCCGCTGTGCAACACACCAGTAGGGTTGAGCGACCTTAGCTTTTTTAGGATCGAGGTGGGTTTTGTGAAACCCGACCTTCTCGGATGTCGGATCGTATGGAATCGGCCGATTCTACTGTAAAGTCGGGTTCCGGACCCGGAACACGAAACCCAATGTATGTCAATGAAATTATTTTTTTTATTCTCTCTCTCTCTCTCTCTCTCTCTCTCTCTCTCTCTCTCTCTCTCTCTCTCTCTCTCCTCCGTGCAAGGCATATGTTATTTTTTGACTCCGGAAATTACTACGTCCGAAAACGTAACATAGCACTATGATGCCGCAGGAGCCGGAACCTATGTCATCACGCTGCCCACAATTAATTAAAAATGGCGGGGAAGGCGTCATTCGAAACGCGACTTTGGCGCCAAGTTCGCGTTCCACGTGGCCGACCCACACTGGGATCGGATCGGGTTTCATGAGACGCCGACTTTGCCAAAAGTCGGCGACTTATGAAAATGAACGACCCGTTTCGCTCAACCCTACACACCAGGGCAAGCAGAAAGAGGCAAGACTAGGTGCCAGAATTGGTGTATCTAATCAATGCACCATTTCTGGGGAGGCTGAGGCTTCTGTCACATTTCCGTCGGTAGATGTCTGCCAGTCTAGAGCCAGCAACATCAGCCACAGCAGCAGCAGTACTGCAGTATAGATGACATGATGAACAGGGAGTAAATGTCCACAGGGCTATCAGTATTGGCAGCAGCAGAACGGTGTAGAACACAGACAATGGACAGTCAGGCAGGCAGATGGTGTGTCCAATGTAATCATTGGCATTAGCTGTAGGTGAATGAAAGTCGGCCCCGATCCATGGATGATACATTTTGACTTCGTTTGAGTGTCACAAAGATGCCGACCAAGCTGCACACCCTCTCTGACATTATTTTGGAGGCTGGATATGAGAGTACGCCAATAGCAAATTGGGCCAATTCTTGCCCAAGAGTCCATGGAAATGGCGCTCATGGTATATCCTGGAGAAAGGACACAGTGTAGGTAAAAATAAATTTGGCTGCTTAGGCTGTGAAACTTTGTTTCATGATGTACATAACAGGTAAAACATCTGATTTTTTATGTTGCGATTTTAGCTCTGATTACTGCAGGACAGTATGGGGAAGCAGCACACTTGCGCCTGACTGAAATAGCGCCAGGCCTTTTACTTTGCTAATCATTGTAAATTGAAGAGTAGTGTGTTCAAATTCACACAGAACCATGAATTTCAAGGAATTTGACTCAAACTCGATTTTCTGCAAATCAGCCCCATAGACTATAAATTATAGGTACAGGTCCTATCTGTGAAAGCCAAGGTTAGAACTCGTGCTGAATGAGTGCTAGCAGATTTTACAGTTATGATACGCAAAGTTACCCATGGTACCCTTGGTCCAATACGTTGAGATGTGGAAATAAAATTAAAATATAACCAGTCTTCACAACCTTGACATAGTCCTTTGAAAAAAAAAATATTTCCATTCAAATATATTCAACAGCAGTTCAATAAGTCATTGCTTTATGTTAATGGAACATTAGAAACTGCAGGATATATTTTATAGTGACATGACCTTTTGGACAAGTAAAGTATTTATATCCCTGCCCACACACAGACAGGCTCTGCATAAAGGAGATGTGACAGCTGATATATTCCTCAAAGGATGGAAGACACGAATAGCACAGCTGAGAATACATCATGAGGAGACACCTTAAAGGCATGTTAGATTCTTCTATTAAATATGGGCTTGACTGGCATGTGGAAACCATTTACTGCTGTTAGGTCCTACATATTTTGTATCAACTGCTAGGCTAATTGTCACCAAGTAACAATGTTCAGAATATTGAATTTATGTAGTCACTTGAATTAATAAGGCAAAAGAAAAAAAAAGAAATAGAATGATCAGAAGATCTGGCGAAAGCATCAAGGATATGACTCTGGAATGCTTGTAGTAAATGTGTGAGTATGTATTAATTACTGTATCTTGGACAAACCCTTTTCTTTCCAGAGCGTTGGCAATTTCTACATAACATTATGGTCTAGTTTACATTCCAGAATGCAAGTTGCCAGAGCAAATTCTGTGGTAAACAACAAACAAAGACAAAGGCAAAGCCAGCTCACTGACAACCACCGCAGGTGCACGGATCTCCGTATTGATCAGACATCAATGGAATTTAGAAAAAAAAAGCGTGGTGGGATGCTCCCCAAATGATGCCAACACGGGGGAAGAGCGAGGCGTTTCGATCTGTAATGATCTTTATCAAAGCTATCGTTACAGATCGAAACGTTTCACTCTTCCCCCGTGTTGGTATCATTTGGGGAGCATCCCATCACCTTTTCTGGATTTAATATAGATTAGTAAAGACAAGAATGAATTTTAAGGAGCTGGATCAACCCTTTTTTCTACAGAGCAAATTCTGTACTGTAATTCTCCAAAAAGCAAAGGTTAGAGTAAAAATCAAACTTATTTAACACCCATTGCAATTTTCGGTTACTAGCAACATTTACAAAACTTTTAAAACTTTCTTTTTCTTTGCAAGAAACCAGTCTAACAAGAACAATTGAAATATCTTTACTCTAAATGCGACTGTTAATGACATATTACGGTCTCAGAATTTTTTAACCCTTTCATGACATGCGTCTTTAGTTGACTACTTTTTGACTGTTATGACCTATTGTAAATGTGATACGTGTCAGACACCAGCTTTTGTCAGCATTTCTGAGGAATCGTAGACCATTCCTCATGTGCAATAGACTCGAGGTCACTAATAATCTTGGGTTTGCCACTGCAACTGCCTTCATAAAGGCATCCCACCAAAGATTTTATATTGGATTCGAGTCAGGCGACTGTGACAGCCACCACAGAGTCTTCCAGGACTTCTTCTGACAGCAAGTCTTAATGGGCTTTGAAGTAAGCTTGGCATCATTCTCCTGTTGGAAGATTCAATGTCGCCTGAGCATCAGCTTCCTCATAATGGGCATGGTGATTTCTCCTAGGATATCCTGATTCTTGAGTAAATCCATTCTGCCCTCTAGACACTTCAGGTTTCAGATACCAGAGGAAACAAAGCAGCACCAGAGCATCAGCAAGCCTCTGTGCTTCAATGTAGGCAGGTGTTTTCTTCAATCTTCCTAAAATACTTCTTTATTTAGTCCAAATGTAAAAGCAGCAATGGTAGACCCAAGTGGCACAGAAATAACTGGATGGCAGGAGGGTAACACATACAAGCTTCCAGGGAACGTGTTTCTGTCCATGTAGGTCACAGACATGTTGGAGGCTTGTATGTTTTACCGTCCTGCCATTCATTTTTTTCTGTGCCTATACCATCACGGCTTTAAAATTTGGACTAAATAAAGAAGTATTTTATGAAGACGCGAGTGCTGGCGTTTTTACTTGCATTATCACTTGTTGGAGTACTCCTGCCGAGCACCAAACAGGTGAGCGGATTGCTCTTTTCTCCTGCATAAAATTAAAAGGGTTGCCCGATAAAGACAGCCCCTTTAAAAATAAAGGGTTTTTTCAACCACATCAACCAAGTGTTGCAGGAGGGAAACTGTCACATCTCCAAATGGACCTGCGATGTCTTCTTCTGTCATTAGACAATGTGTATTCTTCATTACTTATCATTATTTTGGTGTCACTGGTGAAGGAGATGTCACAACCAGAGGCTCTTGGCGGTGCAGGCTCTGTCTAGCCAGAGATACTAGTGTTGCTGGGACCTGTAGTACATCACAGCATGAGAGTATGGGTGTGTGTGTTGTCCTGCCGTTTCTCATGGGATATCACCACACAACTTAAACTTCCAGTATATTGATGGGAGTTGCCAATTTATACGTGCTCTGGTTTATTTCTGCTATTCAGCTCTTTTTCGGCCTGTTTAATTCGCCATTTTGATCTTGGCTCATCTTTAGATTATCCATCTGCCTAACAATTCTGCTCCTGTCCATGATCTCCTGGTATTGATGTAGCTTTCTGACCATCCTCTGCCCTGCCAGCTCACTCCATCGGCCAGCAGCCACTCTTTGGACCTAACCCAGCGACTCTGGTGTAAGTCCAGATTCCTATACAAATTATACAAATGTTAAAGGGTGAATGCTAGGGTACTCAATGTTATCTGCTAGAAAGAATGGCTAGTGCAAAGCTTGTTTATGTAAGCCCTATTAAAAGCTTCCAGCCTTCCGTGACAATGCTCCTTGTAAGAAATTATCTCTAGGCATCCATGTAGCTTTACATGTTCACAATTAAAATGAGTTTCCAAAATATACATAAAATTTTGTGCAAATGGCTTCATATTTGACTTGTAGGGAGCAGAAGACCCAGGGTTAGATTGTCAATTAACCCTCAAGGTGAAGGAACCAAAAGTGAAATTTGTGAGTCTTAGTCATATATACTGATGAGCTCTTGCCAATTAATTTTTTCCAACATTTGAAAGTGTAAAATAGGTATAGGAACCCCCCTGCCATTCACAAGTAGGCATTCACAGATACCTGCGATAGTGGTAACCAAAGATACCTCCGTTCTATCCACATATCCCACCTATACTGCTATACTCCATCTGCTCACATGCTACTCACATCTGCATCTTAGAAGCATATATGAGTTATAGTGAGTGGAGTGAATTGAATAAAATCATTCATGGTGCCAAGATTTGGTATTAGACGGTCAAAACTGATATCCCTGGTCAGTATGCATATTCCTTCCTTCTCTCTGCCTTACACATGACCTTTAGTTTGAGTTTTCAGTTCATGTTGGAGCCTCCAAGCTATTGACAATGTTTTAGTCTTTCAGTTTTAAATGTTTTTGGTACAGGAAACTATGTAGGAATACTCAAGCACTATAGTGAAGTCCTGTGCAGACATTTCTCACTATAGCTGCACAGTTAACACTGAGGGGTTTAATACTGACCCTCTTTGCTTGCACTGTGTGAAAAATGCAAAAAAAAAAAAATGCTTTTATAAAAGTGCTGTTACTGCAGTGTATCGCAGATCAATCAATCCACCATCACACAGAGACTATACAGCTACAGCAGTTCCCTATATATCACTTGAATCTTTGGATTAATATTTGCAACATGAGACTTAGGCGCAGTCAGATGGCCGTATAACACAGATGACGATGGTATCGCAAATTTGGAATCCTAGGACTGGCCATCGGCTCTTCTGACCTGAGCATGACAGTTGCATAGAAATAGGCATATGCAGTCCAAGCATTGGGATGGGATCGTCGTCTGACTGCACCGTAACACTTCCGTTTTTAATCTGGTACATTAGCAGTGAAGTAGTACAACACAATCACATTAGTTCCTTTTTCTATCCCTATGTTGTGTGCTCTAAACTCCTACAGAAACACAGTACAAATGTGTAATGGTGTTCCTTGGCTAGTCCCTATCTTTTACATTGTCTGTTACTCCCTCACCCCCTCAAACACCAATTGGCTGCGGTAGACCATGTGCACCAATTTCTGCATGACATCATGGGGAAGCCAGCGCGACTATGCCTGATTCCATTGGCACGCTCATTGAGTTTTCAGCAGTATGTAAAAAGGCACAGGTCATATTTGTTTTCCTGATCCTTACAAATTGAATCGCTGAGTGTTCAAATTAGCGTAGATCCCCAACGTTTAGGAAATTTGACTTGAACTTGATCCTACACAGTTCGATCTGCTCATCAATAAATATCAGCCATTATCTCATAAGTTTTCTGAGAACTTTGTTGTATGAGGTCTTGTTCTTTTGCAAGAACAGTTTTATTTTTTAGGGAACATCTTCCCATCACATCTCTAAGCATTTCATTTATATCAACTTTTATTCTGTGTTAAATGTAGAAATGTGCAGGTTGATGTGGAGCTCCTGCTAGGACGGTGGTGTACTCGGGCCGGGTCCGGCAGTACTTAAAAGGGAAGGTCAAGGCAGCGGTGACCCGATCCATGGCCCTGGGCATCAAATTAAAGGGGATGAAGTGTGGTGGCAAATAAAGTCTATAGAGAAATGTTTGTGACGCCACCTGTGGTACTCGGCCAGGGATGGTCGATGCTGCTTAAAGGGGACCACTGGAGTGGATGGTGTTGTAGCAGAGTTGGTATAGCTCCCCACAGGTAGAGCTTAGTCCCCAGGGCTACCGGTGCAAGTTGATAAGGGATGATAGATGGTGGGGTGCAGGACTGAGGGTGCAGGAAATAATTGGAGGACACAGGTTTTCTAGTTTCCTTTACCTTTTAATGGTGAAATTGCAGGTGCAGTCCGGGGCACAGGTTAAAGGTGTTGATGAGGTCTGGGCAGCATGGGAGTATCTTGGGATCCACCAGGTGGGTTTGCAAGCCTCCCTTTTGTGCTGTGCTCCCTGTCCCTTGCTGCCTGAAGCTTTACACAAGTTCCTCTTAGTGTCTGTTTCTCCAAACCTGTATGGTTGACAGCATGAGCCTTTCATGGACACAGTCTTCTCACTGGTAGCCCCAGGCTCCTGACTTGCTGTGGTGCCTCCAGGTGTCAGATGGGCCAGGAGATCTGCAATCTCCTGCCCTCCGGTTCTAGCTGCTGGGCCTTTGGTACCTGTGCAACCACAGACTCCGGTGTCCGTTTTCTTGTGCGCTTAATCCTGGGAAGAGCTCAGTCACAGCTCTACTCCCAGTCTTTCTCACACGCTTTCTCTCCCTTTACTGTCTCACACTGAACTCTCTAACCCCACCTCCAGACCAGAACTTAAAGGTAAACTACCCTCAAACCAAGTTTAGAGCTCCCCCTTCTGGTCTGGAGTTAGGAAGGTGTTGTATATTTGTGTTACCTGCTAAGTGGATCCCTTCTTACCTCCAGGCATGACATCACGCCCCCCATGAGGAAGGCAGTGCCATTCTGGCAACAGGACTCCTGGGGTGCCACAGATGCAATTACAGGGATACCAAATTCCTCTATTTTATTAACTAGTTTGTGAAGTTTATTTGCTAGTGTATTTAAAAAATGTGTTTATCGTAATTATTTTTTATTATTATTTTTTAGAAACTATAAGGAAAAAATCTTTGACACAGTTTGAAGTTTTTTTTACTCTATAACATATTGACATTTAGAAAGATATCTGTATATACTGTACAAATACATGATTCGTGAAAAAATAAAGATTGCGGATTTTAGGTAGAATAAATTATCTCATGCAGCATGAGGCGCACTGTTAAAGTCTCGGCTTTCCATGTCAAAGGTTTTAAGTTTGAATTCCAGTCCTGAGAAAGCTAGCCTATGGCTGCATTTGCTTCCGCCACTGCAGTGTGAAGGTGTGACACGCCAGGAATCCGGTTGTCACAGTAGTATTGCCTGCCTCCCAGGGAGGGTAATGCCATGCCTGGAAGCGAGAAGGAGTCCCCTTAGCAGGTAACACTTACATACAACACTTTCCTGACTCCAGGCCAGAAGGGGGAGCTCAAGACCCGGTTTCAGGGTAGCTTCCCTATAAGTTCTGGTCTGGAGGAGAAGTTAGAGGTCAGGCTGTGGGAGACAGTGAAGGGAGAGGAAGCACAGGAGGAGAGAAAAACTGGAGTGGAGCTGCGATTGGGCTCACTCCAGGTTTGAGCGCAAGAAACCAGACACCGGAGTCCAAGGTTGTGTGGGAACTGTATGCCCCACAGCAGAAACCGGAGGGCAGGAGATTGCAGGTCTTCTAGCCACAACTGACACCCGAAGGCACAGCAGCAGATTAGAGCCCAGAGTCACTACGAGAAAGGGACACCTGGAAAAAGGCTTGAACTGCCAGCCATGTGGGTATTGTTCCACCAAAAGGACAGATTGAGAGAGGAACTTAAGAAGAGCTAATGCACCAAGAACCTAGAATTCAGCGCAGAAAGAAAGGCTTCCAACCCCACATGACTAGGGGGATTCTGAACCGCTTCCAGGCTGCTGAACTTCACCAGTAAAAGGTAGAGATACTGCAACCCTGTGTTAGGGCTAGCGGAATGCACTGAGTATAGGTAGGAAGCAACAAGGTGCGTTCACAGTCCGGGGTCCACCGTGCAGAGATACCTGCTGTAAAGTAATGGCGGATAAACTCTGAGCTCACACGTGGGTTAAGCTTCACCCCGTGTGAACTGAAAGTGATCTATGTTGCACAGAGTCGCTCTGTACACAAAAAACTATAGCCCTAACTAGGGTTGTGATTGCAAGCAAGCCAACGGCTAATTGCCCCCAACTGACGCTAACTGCCTGCCTGAGTGTACAGTCCCAGTGCTACAGTCTCACACCACATGTATAAAGAATGGTATAGTATCCACTGGCCTAAGCCATACACATTTAATACTAGCACATGACCGTGCGGCCATGTAAACGTTTTATAGTTGCAGTTCTTCAGGACCTTCCTGGAGAACCAATAGGAGCTGCTACAGGGCCTGAGCGTGTGACCCCCGACCTCCAATGAGAGGTCCTCCCGTGGCCATGCTCAGTGTGTGCAAAGCAGGACTTAGCCCCAGAAAAGCCTACTCGCCGCTGACTAGTGCTGGCTACAAAAGTAGAGCCTGGAAAGGCAGCTGTAACCCTTTGCACAGTATCAGGCTGAGCGAGAAGCTGGGACCGACGTCTCCGCTGAGCAGGCTCCACTGCGGCTGATGTAGAATGGGAGACCGCAGCAGACATGGTTCAAGATTCTTCCCCCTGTGCAGCGGCGGGAACTCGATACCTAACACCCTGTGTCTTAAAATTCTTTACTGCACCTCAACATCTACAACCCCTCTTAGACTGTCCTGGTAGCCCTGGGGCCAAACCAACTAAGCTGCCGTACCATCGGACCCAGATGATCCCTTTAAGCAGCATCGCCCATCCCTGGCTGAGTGCCACAGGTGGCGTCACGATGTTTAGACTTTATTTCCCAATACTCTTTATTTCCCCTTTAAATGGATGCCCAGGGCCACGGACCAGGTCACCGCTGCTGTGACACATCCCTTTAAGAACCAGCCTGGTTCTAAGTATCCCACGACCCCATGGGGCACTCTAAAGGACAATGTCTTGGACTACGCAGCTCACACGTAGCTAACACTGGCTATGTTCTTCATGTACATGGGAAAAGTTACCTAAAGTAAGCTGTGATTGGTTGGAATGGACAGTAAAACAGTTCTTTTAGACATTTTTTATAAATCTGCATCATTATTTTGATGGTCCTACCTGTTTCTTTGTCACCGTTCCATCTACAGGGTCCACGTATTCAAAACTATCTGTTTTCTCCACACTGTACATGTGGCTTCCAACAGCAAACTGCTGACTAGTGAATGACTTTTCAGTTATCGTAGACTCCAGATCTTTTATTATGAAGAAAGCTGTCCTGGGATCAAGACCATCATAGTCAAATCTATAAGATGAAAAAAGGTATGCTATTGTCATATATCATAAAGAGAACACATATCCTAGAGAGTGAAACAACATTCAGTAAGACTTATGGTTTATTTGGAATTCTGCCTCTATGATGCCTTAGACTCTCTTTGCATATGTCCAGTTTTTGAGCTTTTGACATACTTGGTTTTTGCCCGAAAAAGTTAGCAACAGATCTAGTATCTGATCCATTGTTTTCAGAAAAATATTTTCATTTCTTCTAAGGCAAACGTTGAGTATTTGGTCAGTATTTTAAATCAGTATCTGTAAGCCAAAACCAGGAGTGGGTGATAAACTGAGAAGTGGTGACGTGTTTCTATTATACTTTTCTTCTGATTGTTCCTCTCCTGATCTTTGCTTACAAATACTGATGTAAAAAAATCACCAAATACTCAACAATGAGTAAGAAGGTAAATTATATACTTTAGGACTATACTGTATATTTTACGTTACAAAACAGTTTACTTTGCATTTCATTGTTACTATTGACTTGTATCTGTTTTGGCAATATACGCTGTATTGTATTGTGAAGTGATGTGCTGTGTTGCTTGAGGTGCTTGGTTTCATGGTATTATTTACAATGGTACTCAGTGGTGAGACTTTGACCTGTCACAGTAGCTGACAGTTGGAATGCTGGTGTCCTGGCTGCAGCTACAGGAGAGGGTGCCAACATCAGTGTAAGCCCAGAAATAGTCTAACAGTGACATTAGTGTATTCTGTGTGATACTGTTCATCAGTGTCGGACTGGGGTGTCAAGGGCCCAACAGTAACATTGACTTGGGGGGGGCAATTTTCACCTGCATGCAAATATTACACAACCCGTGTTCATAAATGTACCTATATCGCTATACAATAATAAATTGGGTAGTTTGGTTAATGAAAGAGGGGGGGCTGTAATGGGCGCAGCTTGATGGAAGCCCCCACATGACTGCGTTGCCAAGAAGGGGGTTTGGAGTTTTGAATATAAACAGTGATCGTAGAGGGATTGGTGGGAATTGTGAATAGGGGGTGTGCTTAGGGGAGCAAGGAGGCGGGGGCTGGAATAAGTGCGGGAAGGATCACTTGTGCGGTGAATCACGAGGAGAGAAGACCTATCACAGCTACTCACCATGTCCTCCATAGATAGCCTTGTGGAGCAGCTGCGCAGAGAATCCAGGTCCAGGAGCGATGGATGGCTGGAGGAGCAGCTCACCAGGCTGCTGGGCGATAGCGGGAGCCGGGGCAGCAGGACCAGGAGGACGCGGCCCCCGGAAAGATTGTCCCCTGAGATGACACTGCGCGGCAGGCGCAGGCCGCGGAGCCCCACCGGGGACCCTGCGGGGGCTGCAGGATGCGGCGCGACCATCCTGCCCGCTCCCCCCTCCGGCAGGAATCCACCTCGCGGCGCTGCCGGCACGAGTCGGCGATGTGGAGCGGGGACCAGTCAGGCGCGGCCCGAAGCCAGGGCCGCAACGGAAGCCAGGGCCGCACCGGAAGTGCGGCCTAGTCCAAGGAGCAGAGGAAGTGCGGCGCCCTCTAGTGGCGCTAGTAGCAGCCAGAACACAGCGCGGGCAGCGGCGGCAGCAGCGACAAGTGGAGCCAGGAGCACAGTGACGCCGGCGGTGATCGGGAGTCCCAGGGCAGCAGGCGCAGCGGCGGGCTCACCTCCCCCAGGTGGGCCTGGCATCGGCACCGGACGGCAAAGACGGGTGACGGGCAGGCTGGCACCGGCGGTTCAGTCTGGCCTGGGACGCGGAGGTTGGGTTGCGGGAGCCAGTTGTGCAGGAGGCCGCAGGAATGTACAAACAGCCAGCAGGTCAAGATCCGCAAGGAGGTCCAGCGACAGGAGCGTTTCGACAGTCTCGGTCCCCCCCTGGTGAAGTGGAGGCCAGGGGCGCGGGCCTGGGGCACCTCAGCGGCAGCGACGACCCCGGATCTGGGAGCGAGCACCTAGACGATGGTGAGCAGCGGGATTCCGGAGACACGGCTGGTGGGGACACAGCACCTGCGCAGCCTCGTGAGTATATGTCTATTCCTATTTCGGTGCCGGGTACGGCGGGATTAGTGGAGGGGGTAGGGGAGGCTGGTTCAGGGCTTCCTGGTGTTAGAGAACTTTTAGCGGGTATGGCGCATATTTTGAGGAGATTGGATGCGGGGGCAGCAGGCGGCGTGGGAGGGTCACCCACGGCGGCTTGGTTGGTGGATTCTGGTAATACAGCTGGGGGGGGGCTCTGGTGAGGTAGCGAGGTCTGGGGCTGTTATGTCGGCTCAGGCAGCTGGGGTGTCAGTGTCGGTGCAAACGGACACGGGTAAGAAGGATGAGGTAAAATTAGATGATCGGGCAAAAGGGGAAGTTTTTGTGTGTTTTGAGGGTCCCCTCGGTGCCCATTTAAAAAAGGAGGTGAAGGAGAAGATTTGGAAAGACGAATTTGTGGAGATTTTCTCCCTCCTCCCTTTGGAAAAATTTAATTTGGACAAGGGGAAGAAGGATGATAGCAAAAAGGAGGAGGAAGAGAAAAGGCGTTGGCGTTTGATTCCGCAAACGTTTGTGAATTGGCAACAGGCTTTTGCTATCTTGGCCAGTGTGATAGGAGAAAAATTTCCGGAGAATTGCTCGGGTCTTTTCTGTTATTTTGATTCTATTGGGGAGGCACATCGTACGTATGGGGGCCAGGCTTGGCTGCGTTACGATGAACAATTTCGGCAGCGGAAGGCGGTTAGGCCTGAAATAAAATGGGATCAAAAGGACATTGGATTGTGGTTGAAGGTCATGGCCCCTGTGCGGTACGGGCAGTCGTTTCAAGGGGGCGCGGGGGGTAGTGGTCAGCAGTCAGGACAGGGGAGAGGAGAAGGACGGGTCACAGGGGGCAAAAGACAAAACGGGCACGTGCTGGCAGTTTAATGACGGCCAGTGCAAGTTTGGCAATACCTGCAAGTTCAAGCATGTATGCTCCCATTGTAGTGGAGCCTCACACGGGGCTTCAAAATGTTTCAAAAAGGCAAGGGGCAAGCCAGCAGTGGGTAGCGGTCATGGGGGTGACGCCGGTGAGGCTTCAAAGGATGGCCCCTTATCTAAGTAGATATCCGGACCGGTTGAAGGCGGTGGTTATTAGGGACGGTTTTGCTGAAGGTTTTAGGATTCCTCTTCCGAATCATGCGGTCCCCTTTTCTATAAAAAATCTGAGGTCTGCAAGTTTACATGCGGATGTTGTTTCGCTTAAGTTAGCAAAAGAGGTGGAGTTAGGGAGAATGGCGGGCCCGTTTGTTTCGTTGCCTATAGAAGGGGTGATTGTTTCTCCATGGGGCGTGGTGCCCAAGAAGGAGCCAAATAAGTTTCGTTTAATTCAGCACCTGTCGTATCCAAAAGGTTGTTCGGTTAATGATGGCAGAGGAATTGTGTTCGGTTGTATATACGTCGTTCGACGCGGCAGTGCAGTGGGTTCGTACGTACGGAGCGGGGGCCCTGATGGCAAAGACAGACATCGAGTCTGCTTTTCGGCTTCTGCCAAGGCATCCGGAGAGCATACCGTTACTAGGTTGTTTTTGGAAAGGACGTTTTTATTTGGACAGGTGTTTGCCAATGGGCTGTTTGATTTCTTGTTTGTTGTTTGAAACTTTCAGTACTTTTCTGGAATGGGTTGTTAGAGACGTTTCTGGTGTTCCTTCGGTCATTCATTATTTGGATGATTTTTTGTTTGTCGGTCCCCCGGACTCTGCGGTGTGCGACAATTTATTGGCCACCATGGAATGGGTGGCCAGGCGTTTTGGTGTCCCTTTGGCGCAGGAGAAAATGGAGGGCCCCGGTACGGTTTTAAGTTTTCTTGGGATTCTTATCGATTCTACAAAGACGGAGTGCAGGTTGCCCGATGACAAATTGTTGTTACTGAAGCAGGAGGTGTCCAGAATCGTACAATTGAGGAAAGTGACGTTGAAGGAGTTGCAGTCGTTGCTGGGTCGCCTGAATTTTGCTTGCCGTATCATGCCTATGGGACGGATTTTTTGCCGAAGGTTGTCCAGGGCCACGGCGGGAGTTACTGCAGCTCATCATTTCATACACTTGAGCAGGGAGCACAGGGATGATCTGTTGGTTTGGCGGTGTTTTTTGGAGAATTACAATGGCAGGGCATTAATTCAGCAGGAGGATTTGAATGCTTTTGATTGTGAGATTTATACGGACGCAGCGGGGGGAGCAGGTTATGGGGCCTACTGCGGAGGCAAATGGAGCGTCGGAGTGTGGCCGGAAGAGTGGCGACGAAACGGGCTTACCAAAAATTTGGCGTTGTTGGAGTTGTTCCCCATTGTGGTGGCAGCGTCTATTTGGGGCGACAATTTTAAGGACCGCCGGGTACGTTTTCACTGCGATAATTTGAGCGTGGTGTCAGTTATCAACAGTTTATCTTCTTCTTCTCCCCCTGTGATCAGGTTGGTCAGGGAATTGGTGTTGAGGTGTTTGGAATTGAATTCGTGGATTTCGGCGGTGCACGTGCCAGGTGTCCAAAACACTATAGCCGATGCTTTATCTCGTTTGCAGTGGGATCGATTCCGGGAACTGGCGCCAGATGCGGAACCTACAGGAACGGGATGTCCTTCGCATCTGTGGCTGATTGTTGCGGACGAGGCGGTCGTTTGATACAGTCCTCACTGTCGAGGCGGACGTGGTCGGATTATGAAGCTGCATGGGAGATGTGGGAAGGTTGGTTGGTTCAATGCGGCCCAGTTGAGTCTGACGGTGATAGGACTAGGGCTCTGTTGGCATTGATGGGTAAGGCAGCCGAATGGGGATGGTCCGTGTCAAAGTTAAATAAAGTTATTGCGGGTTTGGCCTTTGGTTTTCGTTTGCAAGGCTTCGCTGATGTGACTAAAGACTTTTTGATAAGGCAGGCTTTGAAGGGTTTCAGGAAAGGCAATGTGTCTTTTGATAAGCGCAGGCCGATTTCTTTTGGGTTGCTGGAACGGCTCGGGGAGGCTTTGGGCGGTATTTGTAGTTCTCAGTTTGAGGTCTTCTTGTTTCGGTTAGCCTTTTCTTTGGCGTTCTTTGGGGCCTTGCGCTTGGGTGAGCTGGTGTCCCCGAATAAAGATAAGGCAGGTGGCCTGTTAGCGGAAGATGTTGATTTTTGGGCAGGGGGTATTGTTTTTTGGATCAGGCGTTCTAAGACTGATCAACTCGGTAGGGGTAGGCGAGTGGTGTTGGGAAGTGTTGGTGGTAGCGGGATGTGCCCGCAGTACTGTTTGGAGTCTTACTGGGGTCTGTGGCCAAGGAGGGCAGGCCCTTTGTTACAACACCAGAACGGGGAATTTTTGTCACGTTTCCAATTTACGGCACTATTGAAGAGGGGTTTGGGAATGCTGGGTGTTGACCCGGGGAATTTCGGGTCCCACTCGTTTCGAATTGGTGCGGCGTCCGAGGCTGATGGGTTGGGCTTGGGCGCGGATGTGATCAAGAGGATAGGCAGATGGAGTTCGAATCATTATCTGTCTTATGTTAGGCATTAAGCCTGGGTAATGGTGGCAAGTTATGTGGTGGTGTTAATCTTTGTTATGTTTTTTCAGGTAAAACCTCCCTCCTGGCCTGGATTGTCGGACATTCATTTGTTCACTGGGGTGCGCTTCGGGCGGATGCTAGGCCAAATGGTAGGCAATTAGGCTTTGTACGGGATTCTGTTGTTATTAGATGGTTGGGCTTTCGGGGTATGTTATGGGGGAGGTTGTTGGCGGAAGTTGCCAATGCCGCTAGACTTGATCGACCCCCGGATATTTTGGTGGTTCATCTTGGTGGAAACGATTTGGGAATGAGGCCAGTGAGGGAACTGATTCGAGACATCCGTTTCGATTTCCTAAGGTTGTGGGTATCTTTCCCGGGTTTTGCGACGGTTTGGTCGGACATTGTGCCACGGCGGAAGTGGCGGGATGCACGTTCCCACAAAGGGATTAATAGAGCCCGGGTGAAGCTTAATAGGGCGGTGGCGAGTTTTGTGTCTCGAAACGGGGGTATTGCCGTGAGACATTTGGAGATGGAGGATGGAGTGGGTAATTATTGGAGGGATGATGGAGTGCACCTTAATGATGTTGGTATGGACTTATTTGCGCTCGGTCTGCAGGAAGGTGTGGAACGAGCTCTAGTGGTGGTGGGGCACTCACGAGCCTGAGGTGGTCAGGGCTGTTCGTGTGTGGCGGGGGGTGGGGTTCTTGGAGCTGGTGATCACGTGTTATGGGGTTGATCTGGCTTTTGTTTATGGGCTCTGGACGGGGAGTTTACCTCGGGAGCTTTGGGGTTTTTGGTTTGCCCGAAATGGGTTACATGGTGCCCTTGAGCTGGTGGTTACGGCTGAGGGTAAAAGAAGTGTTTGATCTTTCAAGTTTGGTGGTGGCTTTATGCCTATTTTTGAGCCAGATTTTTCTTAGCTCCAAGAACCCTCCCCTCAAGGTTTTTTATACATATGGTATACATGTTGTTATTCATGTTATTGTTTGTTTTAATAAAATGGCTGCTGTGGCCAAATTATCCAAAAGAAATTTATGTGTTGTGTCTTAATTTTAATAGCAGGTGGAGGGGAAAAAAGGGGACCTGGGTATGGGGGGGGATAGGAAGTCTGGTTACGGAGAAAGCCCAGTTGGGCGATACGCGGTCATGAGATGCTGCATTTTTCTGTACAAGTGAATTATGCCAAATACTGCCCATACAGTGGTGTTGGGGCCAAGATCTGCACAGGGGCCCACTGGGGGATTCCCCTGTTCCCCCATGGGCCAGTCCGAGCCTGCTGTTCATAGTCAAGGCCAAGAAAATCCGCTAAAATGGAGTAGTTTGCCACCAAGGGGCTGAGTGTGGAAGAACTGCATTTAGCACATGCAAGATCTGCTATTGGCCTATGTAATTGGTAGGGCTGTGACCATTTGTGTTGCGTTGAGGCACAAAAAACTTGTTTATCAAAAAGCGTCAATGTGTTAGTGAAAATGCTGCATAGCGAGAGTTTTCATCATGATATTGGCAAACCAGACCAGGTCAGTCATTGTATAGTGGAGGATAGCCTGCTTAACTTGGTTTTCCCACAACATTTATTTCCATCAATAGATCTTGGAATAATAATAATTTCCACAATTGGATGTGTTTAAAAAATGTCCCTGTGCTGAGATAATCTTATAATGTGCCCCTGCTGTGTACAGTGTAATAGCTGCGTCTGACCGTGCAGGGACATGGTCTGATCATACCACGAGAAAGTAAAAAAGTTTACCAACATTACAGCCTGGGATCGCAAATAATTTTTCCTTCGAGGCAAATCATTTATTAAATCAGGCAGGGAAATCATTTACCTCACAAAAAGAATCAGCTGTGCTATCTGTATCCTCTTTTTGCTTTTTTTTCCCCATAGACTTCCATTAGCGACGCATTGCGACGTATGGCCACACGTCGCAACTGTCGTGCGACGGTTGCGTCGTGTTTTGGCGAAACTCCGCCCCCTCCTCCCCGGACATTACAATTGGGCAGCGGAAGCATCGTAAGACTGCTTCCGCTGCCCACGTCGGGCATTACTTTCACAACACACATCGGCACGTCGGGCCGACGTATAGCGACGGCCCCGTGCCGACGCTAGTGTGAAAGAAGCCTAAGGCCATGTTCCTAATCATATGTAAGGAGGTGAAGCACAAGAAGAGTCTGGGGGCGGTTACCTTCTCGGCTCTGTGCCTGGAACCATTGAGCTGTGCTGCAGGTTCCCCAGGGGGTAGACTTAGAGACTGGGACAGGAAGGAAGCCGGGCAGAGAGCGGGAAAGGCACGCGCGCAAGGGACAGAGCAGCCTGAGCAGCGGTCAGAGCAGGGTGCAGCTGTGCTCTGAGAGAGAGGGAGCTCCCGGTCAGAGGACAAATACAGGGAGATTGCCCAGAAAGACTGCATCTTGTGAGTACATGAAAGCGGACTCTGCTGTGACTGGAGAGGGGCGCTTTGAGACCCGTGTAGAGACATTGGCCTGTGCAGAGAATGCGACCCCCTGGTACCCGCGGTATCAGTACAGAGACTGTGATTCCTGGTGAGAGACTTAACAGTGCAGAGCCCCTGATTTTTGGTGAGAGACTTAACATTGCAGAGCCCCTAATTCCTGGTGAGAGACTTAATAATAGACTGACCATCGTTTTCCCGGGATAGGCTGTGCTGTAAAAGCTAAAAACTCAGAGCCTAAGCATATCACATTAACTCCCAAAACCCCAGGCAGTGGGCTCCTAGAGACTACTCAGCCCACGGACAACAGAGGGACGACAAGTGCCGCTGTTTCTCGGCGCCTACGTTGGAGAAGACGAGCCTTCAAGCAAGTCCTCACCAGACTGCTAAGTGTTCTTTTCTCAAGAAATCTTGCTTACTTCTGTTACATTGTTTGACTCCCATATTTTTGCACTGTTTATTGCTAGTTATTTTCCATTGCTTCCTCCCTGCGAGGAGAACCTGATTCCTGTTATTAAACCCCTCAACTGTTGGTCTGTCTGTTCCGTGGTGACACACTCAGCACCTGCATACTATTACACATACACAAAGCTCTCCATGTATTCGGCCATTCACCAACAACTACCAAAGTCTGCCCCAAAACTACATGCCCCCACTAGTTACATAGTTACACAGTTATTAAGGTTGAAGGAAGACTTTAAGTCCATCTAGTTCAACCCATAGCCTAGCATGCCCTAACATGTTGATCCAGGGGAAGGCAAAAAAACCCCATGTGGTAAGAGTAAGCTCCATCATGGGGAAAAAAATTCCTTCCCGACCCCACATACGGCAATCAGACTAGTTCCCTGGATCAACGCCTTATCAAGGAATCTAATATATATACCCTGTAATATTATACTTTTCCAGAAAGGTATCCAGTCCCCTCTTAAATTGAAGCAATGAGTCACTCATTACAACATCATACGGCAGAGAGTTCCATAGTCTCACTGCTCTTACAGTAAAGAATCCGCATCTGTTATTATGCTTAAACCTTTTTTCCTCCAGACGTAGAGGATGCCCCCTTGTCCCTGTCACCGGTCTATGATTAAAAAGATCAGCAGAAAGGTCTTTGTACTGTCCCCTCATATATTTATACATTAACATAAGATCACCCCTTAGTCTCCGTTTTTCCAAACTAAATAGCCCCAAGTGTAATAACCTATCTTGGTATTGCAGACCCCCCAGTCCTCTAATAACCTTGGTTGCTTTTCTCTGCACCCGCTCCAGTTCAACTATGTCTTTCTTATACACCGGAGACCAGAACTGTGCACAGTATTCTAAGTGTGGTCGCACTAGTGACTTGTATAGAGGTACAATTATGTTCTCCTCATGAGCATCTATGCCTCTTTTAATGCATCCCATTATTTTATTTGCCTTTGTAGCAGCTGCCTGACACTGGCCAATGAATATGAGTTTGTCATCCACCCATACACCCAGGTCTTTTTCATTGACGGTTTTGCCCAGAGTTTTAGAATTAAGCACATAGTTATACATCTTATTACTTCTACCCAAGTGCATGACCTTACATTTATCCCCATTAAAGCTCATTTGCCATTTATCAGCCCAAGCTTCTAGTTTACATAAATCAGCCTGTAATATAAAATTGTCCTCCCTTGTATTGATTACCCTGCAGAGTTTAGTGTCATCTGCAAATATTGAAATTCTACTCTGAATGCCCCCTACAAGGTCATTAATAAATATGTTAAAAAGAAGAGGGCCCAATACTGACTCCTGTGGTACCCCACTACTAACCGTGACCCAGTCCGAGTGTGCTCCATTAATAACCACCCTTTGTTTCCTATCCCTGAGCCAACTTTCAACCCACTGACAAGATATGAAACACTAGCGCACTACCTGTGCTGAATAATGGAACAAGAGGGGTGCAGCAAAGTGGAAATGAGATAACTGAGAAAAACAAGAAAAAGAACCACTGAAAAATGCTGCACACCACAATATGTAACAATGATATAAAAGGCAAACTTTATTGACACAATAAAAACATTAAAAACACGTACCACACCACAAATCCCCACAATGATCCATGATTGTTACAGTGGCCAACCGAGGGCAGATGTCCTATGACAAGTGTGTGTATGTATGAACTAAGGTGTCATATATCTGAGCAATGTTCATATCAGACAATAAAAATAGCACATAGATATAATAATCATGAACTAGATGTGGCCCAGGTGTAACACAAATATGACACCTACATGTGGCCATATGCCTCTCTGCCTCCTACCTGGAAATACGATGCCCAGAGCAGAAAATGACATCAATTATGGATAACCATGGCAAAACATAATAAATACCTGATTGTCGGCATACAATCTAGATAACCTTATAGGGCTTTATGCCAGATGACAAACCAGAAACAAGACTGGAAAAGGGAACGTAGATGTGTGCAATGCCCAAACGTATAGGGCTATAATAGCCACATACCCACAATATGGGAGAAAATCCCAGGTCCAGCCGAGCAGGCACAGAATCAGTTGGCGATGCCAGGAGCACAACGTGCAGGGAGGCAAGTGTCCAGGATCATAGCGGGGAAAGACCCCACGCGTATCGCCGTTAATGGGACGGCTTCGTCAGGGGAACCCTTCCCCTGACGAAGCCGTCCCATTAACGGCGATACGCGTGGGGTCTTTCCCCGCTATGATCCTGGACACTTGCCTCCCTGCACGTTGTGCTCCTGGCATCGCCAACTGATTCTGTGCCTGCTCGGCTGGACCTGGGATTTTCTCCCATATTGTGGGTATGTGGCTATTATAGCCCTATACGTTTGGGCATTGCACACATCTACGTTCCCTTTTCCAGTCTTGTTTCTGGTTTGTCATCTGGCATAAAGCCCTATAGGGTTATCTAGATTGTATGCTGACAATCAGGTATTTATTATGTTTTGCCATGGTTACCCATAATTGATGTCATTTTCTGCTCTGGGCATCGTATTTCCAGGTAGGAGGCAGAGAGGCATATGGCCACATGTAGGTGTCATATTTGTGTTACACCTGGGCCACATCTAGTTCATGATTATTATATCTATGTGCTATTTTTATTGTCTGATATGAACATTGCTCAGATATATGACACCTTAGTTCATACATACACACACTTGTCATAGGACATCTGCCCTCGGTTGGCCACTGTAACAATCATGGATCATTGTGGGGATTTGTGGTGTGGTACGTGTTTTTAATGTTTTTATTGTGTCAATAAAGTTTGCCTTTTATATCATTGTTACATATTGTGGTGTGCAGCATTTTTCAGTGGTTCTTTTTCTTGTTTTTCTCAGAACTCTCAACCCACTTGCACATATTTTCCCCTATCCCCATTATTCTCATTTTATGTATCAACCTTTTGTGTGGCACCGTATCAAAAGCTTTTGAAAAGTCCATATACACTACATCTACTGGGTTTCCTTGGTCCAGACCGGAACTTACCTCTTCATAGAAGCTGATCAAATTAGTCTGACATGATCGGTCCCTAGTAAACCCGTGCTGATACTGGGTCATGAGGTTATTCCTCTTCAGATACTCCAGTATAGCATCCCTTAGAATGCCCTCCAGGATTTTACCCACAGTAGAGGTTAAACTTACTGGCCTATAATTTCCGAGTTCAGTTTTTGTCCCCTTTTTGAATATTGGCACCACATTTGCTATACGCCAGTCCTGTGGTACAGACCCTGTTATTATGGACTCTTTAAAGAATAAAAATAATGGTCTATCAATGACTGTACTTAATTCCTGCAGTACTCGGGGGTGTATCCCATCCGGGCCCGGAGATTTGTCAATTTTTGTGATTTTTAGACGCCGCCGTACTTCCTGCTGGGTTAAGCAGGTAACATTAAATTGGGAATTATTATCACTAGTCATATTGGCTGCCATGGGATTTTCTTTTGTAAATACTGATGAAAAAAAGTCATTTAGCATATTGGCTTTTTCCTCATCCTCATCCACCATTTCACCCAGACTATTTTTAAGGGGGCCAACACTATCATTTTTTAGTTTCTTACTATTTATGTAGTTAAATAATATTTTGGGGTTATTTTTGCTCTCTCTAGCAATGAGTCTCTCTGTCTCAATCTTTGCTGCCTTGATTTGCTTTTTACATAATTTATTAAATTTTTTGTATTTATTTAATGCCTCCTTACTACCTACTTCCTTTAATTCTCTAAATGCTTTCTTTTTGTCACTTATTGCGCCCCTTACAGCTTTATTTAGCCATATTGGTTTCCTCCTATTTCTAGTATGTTTATTCCCATACGGTATATACTGTGCACAGGTCCTATCCAGGATGCTAATAAATGTCTCCCATTTTCTTTGTGTACTTTTATGTCTCAGGATATCGTCCCAGTTAATTGCACCAAGATCCTCTCTCATCCGTTAGAAATTTGCCCTCCTGAAGTTTAGTGTCCTTGTCACCCCTCTACTACACATCTTATTAAAGGAGACCTGAAAACTTATTATTTTGTGATCACTATTCCCCAAGTAACCCCTAACCCTTATATTTGATATGCGGTCTGGCCTGTTGGTTAATATTAGGTCTAGCAGTGCCCCCCTTCTTGTTCGGTCCTGAACCAGTTGTGAAAGGTAATTGTCTCTCATAGTTGTCAAAAACCGATTACCTTTACTGGAACTGCAGGTTTCTGTTCCCCATTCTATTTCAGGGTAGTTGAAGTCCCCCATAATAATGACTTCTCCTTGAGTCGCAGCTTCATCTATTTGCTTTACGAGGATATTCTCCATTGCTTCCATTATTTTTGGAGATTTATAACAAACCTGTTGTGAACTCTATTTTTGGGCTCCCTCTAGTGGTTACAAGTGGTACTGTGGAGTGTTGTCTTTCTGCAGGTTGGCAGCATCAGCTGGTTCGTTATCCTTGGTTGGTTTCCTATTTAACTCACCTGGATACTCAGTTCCTTGCCTGCTATCAATGTGTTCAGTGCTCTTCTGATTCCTGGTCACTACCTTGCTCCAAGTCTCTCCAAGACAAGCTAAGTTTTTGTTTGTTTATTTTTTGATCATCAGCATTTATCATGTTACTTGTCCAGCTTGCTAAAATGTGATTTCCTCGCTTGCTGGTTGCTCTATGGGACTGAGTTTCTCCCCCCACACCGTTAGTTGGTGCGGGGGTTCTTGAAATCTCAGTGTGGGTATTTTGTAAGGATTTTTTACTGACCGCACAGACCCCTTTACTATTTTCTGCTGTCTAGTATTAGTGGGCCTCATTTGCTGAATCTGCTTTCATCCTGTGTATGTGCCTTCCTCTTACCTCACCGTTATTATCTGTTGGGGGCTTCTATATCTTTGGGGATTATTTCTCTGGAGGCAAGAGAGGTCTTTCCTTCTCTCTAGGGGTAGTTAGTTCCTCAGGCTGGCTCGAGACGTCTAGGATTTTCAGGCACGTTCACCAGCTACTTCTAGTGTGTTTGGATAGGTTCAGATTTGCGGTCAGTCCAGTTTGCCACCTCCCTAGAGCTTGTCCTATGTTTGTTACTTAGCTGGAGCTATTTGTGATCCTCAAACCACTAAGGATCATAACACAAACCCCTCTCAGTAATTTATTATTTTTCCCCCTCCCCTTAACTCCACCCACAGGGACTCTACATTTTCATTAGATTCACCTATATTATCACGCAGGATGGGTTTTAAGGTCGATTTTACATACAGACACACCCCACCCCCTCGCTTATCTGTACGGTCATTTCTGAACAGACTATAGCCCTGCAAGTTAACAGCCCAGTCATGGCTCTCATCCAGCCATGTTTCAGATATCCCCACCATGTCATAATTATGCTCCAACAACATTAGTTCTAATTCGTCCATTTTGTTGGCGAGGCTTCTGGCATTAGTATACATGCACTTGATGTTCCTCTCTGTACTTCTATTCTTTCTTAAATTATTAGCTGTTCTAACCCCACCCCCCATGCCACCGCCACCCCCAGCTTCCTTATTTGTGCCCAGGTCTCTATCTGCACTATCTTCCCCTCCTATAAAATGAATACCCTCCCCCCAATCCCTAGTTTAAACACTCCTCCAACCTTCTAACCATTTTCTCCCCCAGCACAGCTGCACCTTCCCCATTGAGATGCAGCCCATCCCTAGCGTAGAGCCTGTAGCCAACTGAGAAGTCGGCCCAGTTCTGCAGGAACCCAAACCCCTCCTTCCTACACCAATTCTTGAGCCACTTATTAACCTCCCTAATCTCCCGTTGCCTCTCTGGCGTGGCATGTGGTACAGGCAGTATTTCAGAAAATACCACGTTGGAGGTCCTTGCTTTCAGCTTGCAGCCTAATTCCCTGAAATCATCTTTAAGGACCTTCCACCTACCTCTAACTTTGTCATTTGTGCCAATGTGCACCATGACCGCTGGGTCCTCACCAGCCCCTCCCAGTAATCTGTCCACCCGATCAGCGATGTGTCGGACTCGAGCGCCAGGTAGGCAGCACACCGTTCGACGATCCCTGTCTTTGTGACAGATTGCCCTATCTGTTCCCCTAATAATTGAGTCCCCCACTACCAGCACCTGTCTGGCCTGCCCTGCTCTCCTATTTCCCTCCATACTGGAGCAGTCACTCCTCCGGCTTTCAGATGAATGCCTGGCTGCAGCAGTGCTACCCCTGTACTGGCACCCCCCTCATCTGCCAACTTAGCTAACTTATTGGGGTGTGCCAGATCAGGACTAGCCTCCCTGGCACTCTTCCCTCTACCCCGCTTCCTAACTGTCACCCAGCTAACTGCCTCACTGTCCTGCAGCTCCATCCTACCATCCCCCTCCTCATCTATCCCATTGAGCGTCTGCTCTGTGAGCAGAAGACTCCTCTCCATTTTGTCTATGGATCTCAGTGTTGTCAGCTGCACATTTAGATCCAGTATCTGGGTTTCCAAATGCACAACGTGCTCACATCTCGCACAGCAGTATGCACCCTCGACCGGCTGATCAAGGACTGCATACATGTGGCAAGATGTGCACTGGATGGCATTAACAATTGTGGAGCACATTTCCTAATGGGGATTGCACCAGACAGAAACGTTAAATAAAAAAAATACAAAGTATTAATTAACCCCTTCCCGACCCATGACGCCTATGCGGCGTCATGGAATGATCGCATCCCTGCAGATCGGGTGAAAGGGTTAATTCCTATTTTACCCGATCTGCAGGGAGAGGGGGAGTTGTACTTCAGCCTAGGGGGGGTGGCTTTGCCCCCACGTGGCTACGATCGCTCTGATTGGCTGTTGAAAGTGCAACAGCCAATCAGAGCAATTTGCAATATTTCAACTATGAAAATGGTGAAATATTGCAATCCAGCCATGGCCGATGCTGCAATAGCATCTGCCATGGCTGGAAATCATGTACTGGCCCCCCCCACCGCCCCCGATCTCCTCCCCAGTCGTCCGTTCTGTCAGGTACCCCCCTCCGTCCCCCTGTTCGCTCCCCCGTGCTCCTGTCCGCTCCCCCCGTCCTCCGATCCCCCCCCCTGTGCGCCGATCCACCCCCCCACCACCCCCTCATACTTACCGATCCTCCCGGTGTCCGGCCGTCTCCTCGCTGGGCGCCGCCATCTTGGAAAATGGCGGGCGCATGCTCAGTACGCCCGCCGAATCTGCAGGCTGGCAGATTCGTTACAGGTACATTTTGATCGCTGTGGTAGGTTCTACCACAGCGATCAAAATAAAAAAATAATAAATAAACCCCCCCTTTATCACCCCCATAGGTAGGGACAATAATAAAATAAAGAAAATATTTTTTTTTCTTTTACCACTAGGGTTAGGGTTAGAACTAGGGGTAGGGTTAGGGGTAGGGATCGGCCGCGGATCCGCAGCGGATCGGCCGCGGATCCGCAGCGGATCGGCCGCTGATCCGCAGCGGATCGGCCGCGGATCCGCAGCGGATCGGCCGCGGATCCGCAGGGGATCCGCAGCGGATAGGCCGCGGATCTGCAGCGGATCGGCCGCTGATCCGCAGCGGATCGGCCGCGGATCCGCAGCGGATTGGCCGCTGCGAATTCAAAGCAGTTTTCCATCAGGTTTACAGTACCATGTACACCTAAGGAAAACCAAATCTGCTGTGCCCATGGTGCGGAAAATTCCGTGCAGAAACGCTGCATTGTATTTTCCGCAGCATGTCAATTCTTTGTGCGGATTCCGCAGCGGTTTACACCTGTTCCTCAATAGGAATCCGCAGGTGAAATCCGCACAAAAAAACACTGGAAATCTGCTGTAAATCCGCAGGCAAAACGCAGTGCCTTTTACCTGCAGATTTTTCAAAAATCGTGCGGAAAAATCTCACACGAATCCGCAACGTGGGCACATACCCTTAGGGTTAGGGTTGGAATTAGGGCTAGGGTTGGAAATAGGGTTAAGAATAGGCTTGTGGTTAGGGTTACGGATAGGGTTAGGGGTGTGTTGGGGTTACAGTTGTGGTTAGGGTTGGGATTAGGGTTACGGTTGGGATTAGGGTTAGGATTAGGGTTGGAATTAGGGTTACGGTTGTGTTGCGGTTAGGGTTGTGGTTAGGGGTGTGTTGGGGTTAGGGTTGTGATTAGGGTTATGGCTACAGTTGGGATTAGGATTAGGGGTGTGTTGGGGTTAGTGTTGAAGTTAGAATTGAGGGGTTTCCACTGTTTTAGGCACATCAGGGGTCTCCAAACGCAACATGGCGCCACCATTGATTCCAGCCAATCTTGCGTTCAAAAAGTCAAATGGTGCTCCCGCCCTTCCAAGCCCCGACGTGCGCCCAAACAGTGGTTTACCCCCACATTTGGGGTACCAGCGTACTCAGGACAAACTGGGCAACAACTGTTGGGGTCCAATTTCTCCTGTTACCCTTGCAAAAATAAAAAATTACTTGCTAAAACATAATTTTTGAGGAAAGAACAATTATTTTTTATTTTCACGGCTCTGCGTTATAAACTTCTGTGAAGCACTTGGGGGTTGAAAGTGCTCACCACACATCTAGATAAGTTCCTTCGGGGGTCTAGTTTCCAAAATGGGGTCACTTGTGGGGTGTTTCTACTGTTTAGGCACATCAGGGGCTCTGCAAATGCAATGTGACGCCCGCAGACCATTCCATCAAAGTCTGCATTTCAAATGTCACTACTTCCCTTCCGAGCCCTGACGTGTGCCCAAACAGTGGTTTACCCCCACATATGGGGTATCAGCGTACTCACAACAAACTGGGCAACAAATATTGGTGTCCAAATTCTCCTGTTACCCTTGTGAAAATAAAAAATTGCTTGCTAAAACATCTTTTTTGAGGAAAGAAAAATGATTTTTTATTTTCACGGCTCTGCGTTGTAAACTTCTGTGAAGCACTTGGGGGTTGAACGTGCTCACCACACATCTAGATAAGTTCCTTGGGGGGTCTAGTTTCCAAAATGGGGTCACTTGTGGGGGGTTTCTACTGTTTAGGCATATCAGGGGCTCTGCAAACGTAACATGATGCCCGCAGACCATTCCATCAAATTCTGCATTCCAAAACGTCACTACTTCCCTTCCGAGCCCCGACGTGTGCCAAAACAGTGGTTTACCCCCACATATGGGGTATCAGCGTACTCAGGAGAAACTGGACAACAACTTTTGGGGTCCAATTTCTCCTGTTACTCTTGCAAAAATAAAAAAATTCTGGGCTAAAAAAATATTTTTGAGGAAAGGAAACACATTTTTTATTTTCACGGCTCTGCGTTATAAACTTCTGTGAAGCACTTGGGGGTTCAAAGTGCTCACTACACATCTAGATAAGTTCCCTTGGGGGTCTAGTTTCCAAAATGGAGTCAATTGTGGGGAGTTCCTACTGTTTAGGCACATCAGGGGCTCTGCAAACGCAACCTGACGCCCGCAGAGCATTCCATCAAAGTCTGCATTTCAAAACGTCACTACTTCCCTTCCAAACCCCGACGTGTGCCAAAACAGTGGTTTACCCCCACATATGGGGTATCATCGTACTCAGGAGAAACTGGAAAACAACTTTTGGGGTCCAATTTCTCCTATTACCCTTGGGAAAATAAAAAATTGTGGGCTAAAAAATCATTTTTGAGAAAAGAAAAATTATTTTTTATTTTCATGGCTCTGCGTTATAAACTTCTGTGAAGCACTTGGGGGTTCAAAGTGCTCACCACACATCTAGATTAGTTCCTTGGGAGGTCTAGTTTCCAAAATGGGGCCGCTTGTGCGGGAGCTCCAATGTTTAGGCACACAGGGGCTCTCCAAACGCGACATGGTGTCCGCTAATGATTGGAGCTAATTTTCCATTCAAAAAGCCAAATGGCGTGCCTTCCCTTCCGAGCCCTGCCATGCGCCCAAACAGTGGTTTACCCCCACATATGGGGTATCATCGTACTCAGGACAAACTGGACAACAACATTTGGGGTCCAATTTCTCCTATTACCCTTGGGAAAATAAAAAAATCTGGGCTAAAAATCATTTTTGAGGAAAGAAAAATTATTTTTTTATTTTCACGGCTCTGCGTTATAAACTTCTGTGAAGCACCTGGGGGTTATAAGTGTTTACTATGATCTAGATAAGTTCCTTGGGGGGTCTAGTTTCCAAAATGGGGTCACTTGTAGGGGAGCTCCAATGTTTAGGCACACAGGGGCTCTCCAAACGCGACATGGTGTCCGCTAACGATTGGAGCTAATTTTCCATTCAAAAAGTCAAATGGCGCTCCTTCCCTTCCGAGCCTTACCATGTGCCCAAACAGTGGTTTACCCCCACATGTGAGGTATTGGTGTACTCAGGAGAAATTGCCCAACAAAATTTAGGATCCATTTTATCCTGTTGCCCATGTGAAAATGAAAAAATTGAGGCTAAAATAATTTTTTCGTGAAAAAAAAGTACTTTTTCATTTTTACGGATCAATTTGTGAAGCACCTGGGGGTTTAAAGTGCTCACTATGCTTCTAGATAAGTTCCTTGGGGGGTCTAGTTTCCAAAATGGGGTCACTTGTGGGGGAGCTCCAATGTTTAGGCACACGGGGGCTCTCCAAACCCGACATGGTGTCCGCTAAAGATTGGAGCCAATTTTTCATTGAAAAAGTCAAATGGCGCTCCTTCCCTTCCGAGCCCTGCCGTGCGCCCAAACAGTGGTTTACCCCCACATATGAGGTATCAGCGTACTCAGGACAAATTGGACAACAACGTCCGTGGTCCAGTTTCTCCTTTTACCCTTGGGAAAATAAAAATTTTTTCGCTAAAATATCATTTTTGTGACTAAAAAGTTAAATGTTCATTTTTTACTTCCATGTTGCTTCTGCTGCTGTGAAACACCTGAAGGGTTAATAAACTTCTTGAATGTGGTTTTGAGCACCTTGAGGGGTGCAGTTTTTAGAATGGTGTCACTTTTGGGTATTTTCAGCCATATAGAACCCTCAAACTGACTTCAAATGTGAAGTGATCCCTAAAAAAAATGGTTTTGTAAATTTTGTTGTAAAAATGAGAAATCACTGGTCAAATTTTAACCCTTATAACTTCCTAGCAAAAAAAAAATTTGTTTCCAAAATTGTGCTGATGTAAAGTAGACATGTGGGAAATGTTATTTATTAACTATTTTGTGTCACATAACTCTCTGGTTTAACAGAATAAAAATTCAAAATGTGAAAATTGCGAAATTTTCAAAATTTTTGCCAAATTTCCGTTTTTTTCACAAATAAACTCAGAAATTATCGACCTAAATTTACCACTATCATGAAGCCCAATATGTCACGAAAAAACAATCTCAGAATCGCTAGGATCCGTTGAAGCGTTCCTGAGTTATTACCTCATAAAGGGACACTGGTCAGAATTGCAAAAAACGGCAAGGTCATGAAGGGGTTAACACTTGGAACAGCAATTCCTCCCTTGGCAACTCCCTGATTCCAAAGTCACTGAATCACAAGTCACACTTACCGCCGTCCACACTTACACTCAGGTCACACTCAGCTCGCTCACACTCGCTATGCTGAAGATTTAAAGATTTATTTTTTTTCCTCTATTTCCCTTCAACAACAAGCCACCTTGCTGTTCAAATGCACTTCCATGCATCAGTATAAAGCACCAAGTTCACATTGGATACTACTTGCTCCCACCACATTGATCGTCCATTAAACAACTGCAAGAACTGAGCCCGAACCTTCAGATCCACTTTATGCTCCCCATTCAACCAAATAAAATGCTAAGGGTGCTTAACACCTGTTGTAGCTTGTGCCATCCTGCCTGAAAACACCCTACCCATAGACAAAATTCTGCAAGCAAAACTAAGTTTACCTAACAGAGATTGCAACTGTCGCAGTCAAAGTTTTTTGGCCTGCAAGGCCTCCTATTCGCTGACCTACAAATCCAACAATTTGTCTGCTGGCAAATAGTATACCATATTGACAATCTCAATGCCCAAAACTTCAACACTGTTGACGGTCCCTCTGTCTTTTCATGAGCCAAAGGAATACCAAAACGTTGGGTCACCTGTTCAGTCATACTGAGTAGCGACAAACAAATTGGGGACCCCACTGGTGAAATACAAAAGAAATCATCCAAGTAATGCAAAATTGAGTCCAAACCGAAGTCTGCTCTCCCTACCCATTCAATGAAACAGCTAAATTTCTCAAAATAAGCACCTGAAATCTAACAATTCATAGGCAAACAACAATCCACATAAAAACTATTATCACAAAAACAGCTTAATGAAAACTCTTTGGATTCACCGGAAGCAAACGGAATGAGGACTCAATAGCTGTTTTAGCCATCAACGACCCCCTTCCAAGCCTATGCACCCACTCGACTGCCTTATCAACGTGTACATAGGAAACTGACACCAATGCTGGGCTTATACCGTCATTAACCGACGAACCGGTCAGATGTGAAAAATGGTGTATTGGCCTAAACTCATTAGGCTCCTTTGCCGGACTCACTCCCAGGGGGAAACCTTCAAAAGGTTCGGCAATCTTGCCAAGCAAATTGTACTTAACAATATCCCCTTGCATACAGGCCGACCGTAAATTGTTCGGCAGCATAGTATATGGTTAAAAAAAAGATGGGATCTTAAAGCGAAAAATGAAATCCTTGTGCAACAAGCAGGCCACCTCCCAATCAGGATACCAACTTAAAAAAGGTAGCATATGATCGGCTCTCACCAGAGTCTTCCTTTTTTGTTGAAGACTCTCTGGCTTTGCCCTTTTTCTGCTTACAACATTTGGTACGACTGTGGGATCCTCCACATTCAGAGCAGTCATGCTTAAACTTGCATGATGACCCAAAACGGCACTCTTTTTCATTGAATTGCAAACACACCTTTTCCTGTACCGAAAGAGAATGCTGCCGTACTTGTGACACCTAAAGAACTCCCCGGAAAGGACTGTGATGACTACTTTGGAGCTGCCATTAGGCACAACCATCCACTAATATCTTTATGGTCCCAACACAAATTGGTTGAACCGCTTTCCTCTTCCTAAGTTCATCATATTACAGCCATACTGTACTGCCGTAATTGTAGTAAATGTCCTCGATCGAGTCTAAATTGCAAAAGAGAGCCGAACAATTATCAGACGGCTTCCTGCCTATCACACTAGTCAATATAGTAAACGCTTGCAACCAGTTATGAAAGATTTTCCTATAGATTGTAAGCTTGTGAGCAGGGCCCTCACTCCTCTTGGTATCTATTTTGAACTGTGATTTTGTTACACTGTAATGTCTATTGTCTGTACAAATCCCCTCTATAATTTGTAAAGCGCTGCGGAATATGTTGGCGCTATATAAATAAAATAATAATAATTATTATTATTATTTGAGAAATGAGGCAGTAACATCTCTGTTGCTCCTCGTCTTTCTTACTCACACCCGGCTTAACCCTACCAAGATTGAATTTATCCAATAGTAATAGGGAAAAATCTCAACATATTCGTCCTTCCAGATTTTCTCTTTCACTTCCTGCTTCAAATGAGCCCCCATTGGACTGTTAAAACAGACAGAGTCTTCTCCCCTAGCTCTGCTGTCTAAGAAAGTCAAATCTTCCGTGCTGCTCGAAGTAGACACGGGAGTGACGGGGGTCTCCGAAGTAACACTAACATTTGTGTCACGCTAGCGCCCAGACTGGTTGGCGCGGGCGTGCGGGGGTGTGGCCCCACTGGACCACAGACCAAACTTCCCTGGAAGGGGCGTAACTAAGTAGCTTCCTAGGTGTTCGCTGGAGCCTCTGATGGTGAGGTCAGACTTGTGCAATAGGAAGCTACCAGGTACCACTCCAGGGTGGTGTCTGGCTGTGGCTGCTGATCCCACCGGGGAACGGAACATAAACAGGCAAGCGGGCACGGCTGGCACTCTGGCAGACAGGCGGGCACGGCTGGGACACAGGCAGACAGACGGGTACAATAGAGACACTGGCAGGCAGGCGGTCACGGCTGGCTCTCTGGTAGGCAGGCAGGTACACTGGAAGAAGCGGTAGGGACCAGTCTGCAGGCCGGTACGTAGAACAGGTAAGAACCTGTTCAGACACAAGGACTTAAGAATAGGTAGATAAAGACCACAAGAGCGGATGCAGAGCGAAAGCACATGAGCTAGAGCCAAGAACAGAAATGCAGGAGGCGGAGCCAAGAGCAGGAGGTGGAGCCAAGTGCAGAAACGCAGGAGGCAGAGCCAAGAGAGGGAGAAGTAGAACCGCAAGGAGCGGAGCCAGGCAGAACAGCAAGAGCAAGGTAGAACCACAAGAAGTGGAGCCGCAGAGCGAGAGCTGAGCGGAGCTGCAGAGCAGGGCCACAGAGTGCAGAGCAAAGTCAGAGTACAGAGCAAAGTGCAGAGCAAAGCTACAGAGAGCAGAGCTGAGAGCAAAGCCACAGAGTGCAGAGCTGAGCGCAGAGCATAGTCAGAGTGCAGAGCAAGACTCAGAGTGCAGAGCCGAGTGCAAAACCACAGAGTGCAGAGCAAGGTCACAGAATGCAGAGCAAGGAGCAAAGCAAGGTTGCAGAGAGCGGAGCCGAAAGAGTAGTAAAAGCAAGACACAGAGGGCAGAGCAGGGCAAAGCAAGACACAGTACGCACAGCAGAAAAAGCAAACCAAGACAGGGATATAAACAGACACAGGAACTAGACTAGACTAGACTAGACTAAGACAGAGTCAGGAACGAGACTAGGCACAGAGACATATGCAGCGCCCCAGAGTCCTGGTCGTTGCAGTACTGTGGCTCCGCCACTATGGGGAGCCATGGTGCGTCCGATGGCACTGAAGGAGTTCATCTGATCAGGTATCACAGACACCAATACATTTCACAGCCGGGCCTCGGGGGGGAGCTAAGGGTTCTATTCATTAGGCCACTCCCCACCATAGTGGGTAAACTGGGGGTCAGGCAGGAAGTTAGATCAGAAAGCTGACTGGATTGGACGAAGCAACACCTAGTGGCAGAGGGTGTTGTGGAGGAAGAGACAGTAGGGTCTCTGTCAGGGGTGGGATCCTGACAGAGGCTTGGCATTGAAAAGAACGTAACGGGTCCGCGCCAGCTCCGGGAAGCGGCGGGACCCAAGAAAGGACTAGAAGCGAGATAGATTGTGCTGAGTGAGAAACGAGAGTAAGCAATAGGAGAATTCCAGTAGGGGTCGTGCTGTAAGACCGGAGCAACACCCTACTGAGGCGCACTACCGGTGGCCGGAACGAGCAATACTCCAAACAGCGGCAGGACAGTCAGTTTAAGGCGGGCTGTCTAACACATATCACCTATGAAGTCTTGGGAGGCAATTGCGGGAGAGGGGCGTCTCTAGGGTCCCGGAAGAACTCCAGGCCTATCCGACAAACGGGTGCCGTTCTAACTGTAACATCAGGAAGGGACGGAAGATTAGAAGAACATCATTTAATCGAGTTGTGAGGGAACTTAAGAAACAGACACAACGGTTGTGGGGTACTTTCCGTAAGCACAGCAGGGAAGGACTACAACACATAGCGCTAAGAAGGAAGGCACCGATTTCCACCTGTGAAGTGAACTCTGGAGGTGCCATTGGACCGGCCGGACTTGCGCAGCCTGGTGAACCGTATTCTGGACTGAGGACTCAGAGATCTCCAGTAAAGAGGTAAAGAGACTGCAACCTGGTGTCCTCGTTATTACCGCGACCTGCACCCCACAACTGCACCGTTACAACACCACTTATTGCACTGGACGTCCCCCACTGACAGACAGGGCCACGGACCGGGTCTAGCCACCGTGACAACCTCAGAGCAGAGACCCAGAGATCCGGCTCCGGGTACCCCTCGGCCCTGCAGAGGTGTGGGGCCGCTCCACATAGAGACATGGACACAAGCCAGGGTACGACGCCCCGCTGGGTGGCTACACAGAAAACAGACCAGGGTACAACGCCCTCCTGGGTGGCGGACATGAGAGTAAGCGAGACAGGGCCTGGCATCTCAGCAGCTAAGAACTGACTGAGGGAGGCCACCACCAATGGGTGGGGATGTCTTAAATACAGGAAGCCTCATGGCGATTGGCCAGGGACACCTTAGCAAGGTGTACACACTCTCTATAAGAAACAGGAGTTGCCGGCGCCGCCCCCCTATGCACACAGACAGAGCATGCACAGAGCAAGCAGCAGACATGAGGCACACAGCATGGAGCTGGCAGCATAGAGAAGTCACAACAAGGCCCAGAGAAGTAAGTGAGTTTGAATGTAATGCAGGTGGGGGATGGGAGGCCATGCAGTGATGCCAGCAGGGTTGTTACAGTACCCCCCCCTTACGGCCAATCTTCTTCAAGCTCGCCAGGATGATTAGCAGAAGAATAGGTCCACACACAGTCCAGGCCAACATGACATCTTCAGGGTAGAACAAGGCAGGCGGGTCAACAGGAATCACAGAAAACAAAGTCTCTTGGTGCTCAACAGGGTTAGCTTCCACAATGAGCTGGACCACCTCCTCCAGGTAGACAGGTAAAATGGACTTGAATGCTGCTGTCTTAACATCTACACCAGCCAGACACTTGGAAACTGGAAACCCTCCCACGGGGTTCAACTTTTGCCCAACAGGTAGGAGAAAAGCTCCCGGATACAGAACACAGGAAAAGTCAGTAGAGATGAGTGTGGAGAACAACAGCTCCACCGGGTCAGAGAAAAATTGAGGTGAACAAACTTCTGTTTTGAAGTCTTCACCAGTCGGCCACAAGGACGCTGAAGGTATCCACATAGGAACCATCTTCTGCCCGTTATCCAGAAGAAATCATCCAAACGCCAGGGATGCTCCTAGCAATGGATTACAGGTATAGTTGTGGGAGATGTGTGGAGAGATCGTTACCGCTTCCCCATCTTCGGTGACGTTAGCACACCTTGACTCGACGACTAACAGTTTACTGGTATAGTCGCTGCAGATGTGTGGAGACATCGTCACCGTTTCCCCATTTTCGGTGACGTCAGCACACTTTGACTCGACGACTAGCAGACCAGCTGAAGAAGATGACACTGCTGAGTGTCTTTGACGCATGGGAACCAGACACTTCTCAAGACTGGGTAAGTTCAAATGAAGCACTTTACCATCCGCTATGGTCAAGAGTTCCAGTAGAGTCCTTGGCTCAAAATGACCCATGGGCATAACAGACAGCATACGGAAAACAAACTTCTTCATGTATAAGGCTCCAACTTGGAGCTGAAGTTGTCCTTGCAGGACTAGACTGTCTTTAGCAGGGCTCGGCCATTATCAGGCAACGCCCACACCGGGTTCTGGAGCTGTAGAACGGAGACCATACACCGACTCCATATGATAGGCGGCTTAAACACACCAAAGCTCCCAGAAGTCAGAGAAACAGTCATTAACTTAGATGGAGAGGGAGTACTCTCGCCAGGGGCAGCCTCTCCTACTGGCCCAGGGTTTTGGAGTACAGGCTTCACAAGGCAAAGACCACCTGAATGTTCTTTACAACCACAGGGATACCATATTTCAATCTCAGCACCAGATTCAGCATGGAGCTGGCAGCATAGAGAAGTCACAACAAGGCCCAGAGAAGTAAGTGAGTTTGAATGTAATGCAGGTGGAGGATGGGAGGCCATGCAGTGATGCCAGCAGGGTTGCTACAATTTGAAAGAGGTTCCACTGAGAAGGCCATTCCAACTGTGTAAACACTAACTTGCCAAACACCGCTAGGACCCACACTAGCCACTGGAGATAACCAACCCCTAACTATCCGAAAAAATTCTGCTACCATGTCCTCCGATCTTTCCTTATTACCGATTAGGTCGCCTCTCCAGTACTAAGCCGTAGGCTTGATATCACCTGAAAATACAAAGGTGACATCAACGCCACAGATATGAATCCCACTTGCCACCGCTACAGGGCAAGTGGGAAGAGCCAGGCAAAGCGCCAGAATTGGCGCATCTAATAGATGTGCCTTTTTTGAGCAGCTGAGGGCTGCTATTTTTAGGCTGGGGGAGCTTATATCAATGGCCCCTTACCTTCCTGAGAATACCAGCCCCCAGCTGTCAGCTTTAGCAAGGCTGGTTGTCAAAAATGGGAGGGTCCCCACACCATTTTTTTTAAATTATTTAAATTATTAAAAATTCTTGATAACCAGCCTTGCTGAAGCTGACAGCTGAGTGTTGCAGGCCTTAGCTGTAAGTTTTGCCTGACTGTTTATAGAAAATACGGGGGAACCCACGCCGGGTTTTTCATTCATTTATTTAGTTATAGCGCAGGTGGCAGGTGAGGAATACCCCCATCATTCACTCCTGCTGTCACTGTTATTAGCGGCAGCAGGTGGAGGTTGATGGGAGTAATAGTCCCAAAAGCCCCCACCTGCTGTCATTGTTCTGACTTGACTATAACCCTTATCATTCTCGTTCGCTGGCAGAGCAGAGGAGAATGATGATAGACGTCTTCAGCACACGGTGCCAGTGATCAGCGCTAACTGTAGCGCTTCTTCCCCAGCGCCGATGAGTGTCACAAGGATGACATCCATGTGTGTTCTCCGTGTGCACATGTGCGGAACATTTTGCGGCCCGTGCTGACTGCAAAAAATGGACATGTCTACGTGTGGGGCACACAGACACACAGTCTGTGGAAACACACTGAAATGTGCACAGACCCATTCATTTGATGCTACTGATAGGGCCTACTGCGCAAGCGCCGCCACCATTTTGCTGCAGCCACATTTTTTTCCTCCAGCAAAATGGTGCCGATGCATGTTAAGTAGCATTTATCGCATGCCGATAGATGCTATTATTCAAACACCGCTGCCATTTTGCTACAACTAATTTTATTTTTCCACCAACAAAAAGGAGCCACCGATGGCGCTTGAACAGTAGCATCTATTAGCTAGCAATATACAGTATGCTACTGAGCATGAGCCGCCAATGCTGCCATTTTGCTGAAATTATTTTTTTTCCCTATGCCAACAATATTATATGCATTATGCGATAGGTGCTACTGTAAATGCGCTGCCGCCATTTTGATGAAGTTATTTTTTTTTCTGAAGGATCAGTGACCTGTCATAAGCCCATAAGGATGCATATGTAAGCAGAGCACCACATAAAGATACCAGGCAGAGGGTGACCACATGTTGCAGAATGCCATTGTGTCCAATGATTTGGCTGTCCCAGTCTGTAGGCCAGACAGGAACAGCCAAAGGACTGCAGTCTGATCTAAAGCAATGTCGAGAGAAGCCAGCCAGGAACGGTGCAAGAATAGTCAAGGAAAAATATACCTGGACTCATGCAGCTAACCTCCGATTCATGCTGTCCAAGTCCAGCTTGTAAGGGACGAGAGTTGCCGATGATTACTTCCTTATCCCAATACACCCTGCTATGGTACACATGAGTATGCATGTGCTCACCCTTTTTGGACCACAAGTGGTACGAATGTATGAAGATCTAAACTTCATCCAACGAATCAGAAAGGCCAACAGCAGTTTTATATAGTTAAAAACAGGTTTACTTCCTTTCTTGAACCAGATCATTAACATTTGGGAAACGGCGCGCATTTCTTGTAGCATTTCTTCCACATAAGGCAGAGGCTCACACTTGAGTTGGTAAGTGGCATAACATGTCATAACAGATGTTCAGTACAGTTGCAGAGTAACAGAGCATTTCTTCTACTACTATCGATATCATCTACTATGGTGAAATATCCAGTGCCCTTTCCTGGTCAGAGTAAGATTCTGTTCTGCACTTTAACACTTCAATTCCTAATCGCAGCACACTTCCCACCTGTGGCCTATAGCTTAGGTTCTTGCTACTCCAATAGCTCAACCATAACCGCCTAACAGAAATTAGCTTACTGTACAAACTGCACCAGTAACTCCTCCCTACCTGGGTTGGCATTAAATGTTAACCCTATCCTAGGCTAACAGGCTGCTGCAGGTTAGTGAATATAAAATCACATAATTATCTCACATAAAACAACAGAGCCATACAGTAACATTAGAGACGTCTTCAGAAAGGGTGCTTGGATGACTTCTCCACCTCTACAAGCTGACAGGTTCCCTTTAATGACTTATTAAAGTATTCCAATGTGTCCTTAAAACTGACTGTCAATGACTTTTGATAAGGTGTCCAGAAAAGTATAATTCATCAACTTGGCAACTCTGCCACATACCTGTCATCCAGTATGAATAAATAGTATTTGTTTTAAACCAGAATTAGAACAATATATTAGTAAAAAAAGATTAATCCATTAAAAAAATAGAATTTTTTCGAGAAAACACAAAAACAGATCTTTTGGTGACAGTATATAAGTATTTGATCAAAAATGCATTGTGAGATGTTGCCTGTATGTCCATTTTATTATTTTTTGTAACAATAATAATAAAAAAAGATAATAAATATACAGGACGAGGTTACCTGCAGTAGTAGTGGCGTCCAAACCTTGTCCAGTGATCTTGCACAATTTCTTCTATACCTTGCTTACGGGCAGCCATAATTGAAAGCCAAACTAAGACAGCCCAAAGTCCATCCTTTTCTCGGAGATGATCTGAACCTGGAAGAAGAAAGGTAATTGTGCACTAAATATCATTTTCCTACAATTGTTTAAAAAAGTACTGTATATTATTCCTGTCATTGCATTGATACTATGGTTAGTGCCAACACCGTGGGCTCAATTAATGTCTATTCTGAAAGAAATCAGCATGCCCTTGCAGCACTTACAGCCACATTTACAAAACGATTAAAACATGATATTCTCATCAATAGAATATCCATTTGCAGATGGAAAGGAGTGGTCTGCACTTGTCTTCTAGAACACTAGGCAATGTCATTGGATTGGTGACCCTACAGTTCCTGACTATTTCCCTCTAATAGAGGGGTAAAATTTTGCTAATATCAGACAATGTAGGCACTTTTATAAAATATTGTAGGATAGATTTTTGCATAAATACAGTGCCTACAAGTAGTATTCAACCCCCTGCAGATTTAGCAGGTTTAATAAGATGCAAATAAGTTAGAGCCTTCAAACTTCAAACAAGAGCAGGATTTATTAACAGATGCATAAATCTTACAAACCAAAAAGTTTTGTTGCTCAGTTAAATTTTTATAAATTTTAAACATAAAAGTGTGGGTCAATTATTATTCAACCCCTAGGTTTAATATTTTGTGGAATAACCTTTGTTTGCAATTACAGCTAATAATCGTCTTTTATAAGACCTGATCAGGCCGGCACAGGTCTCTGGAGTTATCTTGGCCCACTCCTCCATGCAGATCTTCTCCAAGTTATCTAGGTTCTTTGGGTGTCTCATGTGGACTTTAATCTTGAGCTCCTTCCACAAGTTTTCAATTGGGTTAAGGTCAGGAGACTGACTAGGCCACTGCAACACCTTGATTTTTTGCCTCTTGAACCAGGCCTTGGTTTTCTTGGCTGTGTGCTTTGGGTTGTTATCTTGTAGGAAGATGAAATGACGACCCATCTTAAAAATCCTTAATGGAGGAGCGGAGGTTCTTGGCCAAAATCTCCAGGTAGGCCGTGCTATCTGTCTTCCCATGGATGCGGACCAGATGGCCAGGCACCTTGGCTGAGAAACAGCCCCACAGCATGATGCTGCCACCACCATGCTTGACTGCAGGGATGGTATTCTTGGGGTCGTATGCAGTGCCATCCAGTCTCCAAACGTCACGTGTGTGGTTGGCAGCAAAGATCTCGATCTTGGTCTCATCAGACCAGAGAACCTTGAACCAGTCAGTCTCAGAGTCCTCCAAGTGATCATGAGCAAACTGTGTTGTGAATTCCGTTCTCGAACTCCCTCCTGTGGTCATGAATGGTACTTCGGTGAGTTCTGTCTGTGAACTCCCTCTGGTGGCTGTGTGTGGAGCTACTAGCCATTGAGGTTCGTTCCTCACCTGGTCTCGTTTACTGCTACTGGCTTCTCTATTTAACTCCACTCATATTGTTAGTGCATGCCAGCTGTCGATGTCTTTGCACTGGTTCAGATCTCTCTTGGACCTTTCTGAGGACCTGTCTACTCCAGCAGAAGCTAAGTTCCTGCTTGTTCACTTGTTGCATATTGTTTTTCTTGCTAAGTTCTAGTCCAGCTTGCTTTCATGAAATTGCCTGGCTAGCTGGAAGCTCTGGGGGTGCAGAGTGGCACCACCGCACCGTGAGTCGGTGCGGGGGTCTTTTTTGCACACTCTGCGTGGTTTTTGTAGTTTTTGTGTTGACCGCAAAGATCCCTTTTCTATCCTCAATCTGTTTAGTTAGACTGGTCTCCTTTGCTAAAACCTATTTCATTCCTGTGTTTGTGATTTCCTCTTAACTCACAGTCAATACTTGTGGGGGGCTGCTTTTACCTTTGGGGAATTTCTCTGAGGCAAGTGAGGCTTTGTTTCCTTTCTTTAGGGGTAGTTAGCTCTTAGGCTGTGAAGAGGCGTCTAGGCAGAGTCAGGCACGCTCCACGGCTATTTCTAGTGTGTGTTGATAGGAGTAGGGTTTGCGGTCAGCAGAGTTCCCATTTCCCCGGAGCTCGTCCCGATTCCGTGTTTAACTATCAGGTCATTCCGGGTGCACCTAACCACCAGGTCCATAACAGTACAGCTGGCCCACAAAGTGTTAATGCATCTCAATAGAGGGAAAAGAAAAGTTCTGAGACCTTTTTTTTTTTTTTTTTCTGCAGTGTGTTTTGTCTTTCTTTTCCCCTTAAACTCTGGGTGGTTCAGGACTCAGGTGTGGATATGGACATTCAAGGTCTGTCATCTAGTGTGGATCAACTCACTGCAAGGGTACAAAACATTCAAGATTATGTAGTTCAGAATCCGATGTTGGAGCCTAGAATTCCAATTCCTGATTTGTTTTCTGGGGATAGATCTAAATTTCTGAATTTCAAAAATAATTGTAAACTGTTTCTTGCTCTGAGACCCGGCTCTTCTGGTGACCCTATTCAGCAAGTAAGAATCATTATTTCTTTGTTGCGTGGCGACCCTCAAGACTGGGCATTCGCCCTGGCGAAAGGAGATCCTGCATTGCGTAATGTAGATGCGTTTTTTCTGGCGCTGGGATTGCTTTATGATGAACCGAATTCTGTGGATCAGGCAGAGAAAATTTTGTTGGCTTTGTGTCAGGGTCAGGATGAAGCGGAGGTATATTGCCAGAAGTTCACAAAGTGGTCTGTGCTTACTCAGTGGAATGAGTGTGCCCTGGCAGCAATTTTCAGAAAGGGTCTTTCTGAAGCCCTTAAGGATGTTATGGTGGGGTTCCCCACGCCTGCTGGTCTGAATGAATCAATGTCCTTGGCCATACAGATCGATCGTCGCTTACGTGAGCGCAAAACTGTACACCATTTGGCGGTATCCTCTGAGCAGAGGCCTGAGCCTATGCAATGTGATAGGACTTTGACCAGAGCTGAACGGAAAGAACACAGAAGTCAGAATGGGCTGTGTTTTTACTGTGGTGACTCCACTCATGCTATCTCTGATTGTCCTAAGCGCACTAAGCGGTTCGCTAGGTCCGTCACTATTGGTACTGTACAGCCTAAATTTATTTTGTCCGTTACTCTGATTTGCTCTTTGTCATCCTTTTCTGTTATGGCATTTGTGGATTCAGGCGCTGCCCTGAATTTGATGGACTTAGAGTTTGCCAGGCGCTGTGGTTTTTTCTTGGAGCCCTTGCAGCATCCCATTCCTTTGAGGGGAATTGATGCTACGCCTTTGGCCAAGAATAAGCCTCAGTACTGGACCCAGTTGACCATGTGCATGGCTCCTGCGCATCAGGAGGATATTCGCTTTTTGGTGTTGCATAATTTGCATGATGTGGTCGTGTTGGGTTTGCCATGGCTGCAGGTCCATAATCCAGTATTGGATTGGAAATCAATGTCGGTGTCCAGTTGGGGTTGTCAAGGGGTACATGGGGATGTTCCATTGTTGTCAATATCTTCCTCCACACCTTCTGAAGTCCCTGAGTTTTTGTCGGATTACCGGGATGTATTTGATGAGCCCAAATCTAGTGCCCTACCTCCTCATAGGGATTGTGATTGTGCTATTAATTTGATTCCTGGTAGCAAGTTCCCTAAGGGACGACTTTTCAATTTGTCTGTGCCAGAACACGCCGCTATGCGGAGTTATATAAAGGAGTCCTTGGAGAAAGGGCATATTCGCCCGTCTTCATCACCATTGGGAGCAGGGTTCTTTTTTGTGGCCAAGAAGGATGGTTCTCTGAGACCTTGTATAGATTACCGCCTTCTTAATAAAATCACGGTCAAATTTCAGTACCCTTTGCCTCTACTGTCTGATTTGTTTGCTCGGATTAAAGGGGCTAGTTGGTTCACCAAGATAGACCTTCGAGGGGCGTATAATCTCGTGCATATTAAACAGGGCGATGAATGGAAAACAGCATTTAATATGCCCGAGGGCCATTTTGAGTGCCTGGTGATGCCATTCGGCCTTTCTAATGCTCCCTATGTGTTTCAGTCCTTTATGCATGACATCTTCCGAAAGTATCTGGATAGATTCATGATCGTATATTTGGATGATATTTGGTCTTTTCGGATGATTGGGAGTCCCATGTGAAGCAGGTCAGAATGGTGTTCCAGGTCCTTCGTGCTAATTCCTTGTTTGTGAAGGGATCTAAATGTCTCTTTGGAGTTCAGAAGGTTTCCTTTTTGGGCTTCATTTTTTCCCCTTCTACTATCGAGATGGATCCTGTTAAAGTCCAGGCTATTTATGATTGGACTCGGCCTACATCTGTGAAGAGCCTTCAGAAATTTCTGGGCTTTGCCAATTTTTACCGTCGCTTCATCGCTAATTTTTCTAGTGTTGTTAAACCGTTGACTGATTTGACCAAGAAGGGTGCTGATGTGGTGAATTGGTCCTCTGCGGCCGTTGAGGCTTTTCAGGAGTTGAAACGTCGTTTCTCTTCGGCTCCTGTGTTGTGTCAGCCAGATGTTTCGCTCCCTTTTCAGGTCGAGGTTGATGCTTCTGAAATTGGAGCAGGGGCTGTTTTGTCTCAGAGAAGTTCTGATTGCTCTGTAATGAAGCCATGTGCTTTCTTTTCTAGAAAGTTTTCGCCTGCTGAGCGTAATTATGATGTTGGCAATCGGGAGTTGTTGGCTATGAAGTGGGCATTCGAGGAGTGGCGACATTGGCTTGAAGGAGCCAAGCATCGCGTGGTGGTCTTGACGGATCACAAGAATCTGACTTATCTCGAGTCTGCCAAGCGGTTGAATCCTAGACAGGCTCGTTGGTCGCTGTTTTTCTCCCGTTTCAATTTTGTGGTTTCGTACCTTCCGGGTTCTAAGAATGTGAAGGCTGATGCCCTTTCAAGGAGTTTTGTGCCTGATTCTCCTGGAGTTCCTGAGCCGGCTGGTATTCTCAGAGAGGGGGTAGTTCTGTCTGCCATCTCCCCTGATTTGTGGCAGGTGCTGCAGGAGTTCCAGGCTGATAGACCTGACTGTTGTCCAGCGGAGAAACTGTTTGTCCCTGATAGATGGACTAATAGAGTTATCTCTGAGGTTCATTGTTCGGTGTTGGCTGGTCATCCTGGGATTTTTAGTACCAGAGATTTGGTGGCTAGGTCCTTTTGGTGGCCTTCCTTGTTGCGGGATGTGCGTTCTTTTGTGCAGTCTTGTGGGACTTGTGCTCGGGCTAAGCCCTGCTGTTCTCGTGCCAGTGGGTTACTTTTGCCCGTGCCGGTCCCGAAAAGGCCCTGGACGCATGTTTCCATGGATTTTATTTCAGATCTTCCTGTTTCTCAAAGGATGTCGGTCATCTGGGTGGTTTGTGATCGCTTCTCTAAAATGGTCCATTTGGTACCCTTGCCTAAATTGCCTTCTTCCTCTGATTTGGTTCCATTATTTTTCCAACATGTGGTTCGTTTGCATGGCATTCCGGAGAACATCGTGTCTGACAGAGGTTCCCAGTTTGTTTCAAGGTTTTGGCGGTCCTTTTGTGCTAAGATGGGCATTGATTTGTCTTTTTCTTCGGCTTTCCATCCTCAGACAAATGGCCAAACCGAACGAACCAATCAGACTTTGGAAACTTATCTGAGATGCTTTGTTTCTGCGGATCAGGATGATTGGGTGACCTTCTTGCCATTGGCTGAGTTCGCCCTTAATAATCGGGCCAGTTTGGCTACTTTGGTTTCGCCTTTTTTTTGTAATTCTGGTTTTCATCCTCGTTTTTCTTCAGGGCAGGTTGAACCTTCGGACTGTCCTGGTGTGGATTCTGTGGTGGACAGGTTGAAACAAATTTGGACTCATGTGGTGGACAATTTGACCTTGTCCCAAGAGAAGGCTCAACGTTTCGCTAACCGCCGTCGCCGTGTTGGTCCCCGACTTCGTGTTGGGGATTTGGTTTGGTTATCATCTCGTTATGTTCCTATGAAGGTTTCTTCTCCTAAGTTTAAGCCTCGTTTCATTGGTCCTTATAAGATTTCTGAAATTCTTAATCTTGTGTCATTTCGTTTGGCCCTTCCTGCTTCTTTTGCCATCCATAATGTGTTCCATAGGTCGTTGCTGCAGAGATATGTGGCGCCTATGGTTCCCTCCGTTGATCCTCCTGCTCCGGTGTTGGTCGAGGGGGAGTTGGAGTATGTGGTGGAGAAGATTTTGGATTCTCGTATTTCGAGATGGAAACTTCAGTACTTGGTCAAATGGAAGGGCTATGGTCAGGAGGATAATTCCTGGGTTGTTGCCTCTGATGTCCATGCTGCCGATTTAGTTCGTGCCTTTCATTTGGCTCGTCCTGATTGGCCTGGGGGCTCTGGTGAGGGTTCGGTGACCCCTCCTCAAGGGGGGGGTACTGTTGTGAATTCCGTTCTCGAACTCCCTCCTGTGGTCATGAATGGTACTTCGGTGAGTTCTGTCTGTGAACTCCCTCTGGTGGCTGTGTGTGGAGCTACTAGCCATTGAGGTTCGTTCCTCACCTAGTCTCGTTTACTGCTACTGGCTTCTCTATTTAACTCCACTCAGATTGTTAGTGCATGCCAGCTGTCGATGTCTTTGCACTGGTTCAGGTCTCTCTTGGACCTTTCTGAGGACCTGTCTACTCCAGCAGAAGCTAAGTTCCTGCTTGTTCATATTGTTTTTCTTGCTAAGTTCTAGTCCAGCTTGCTTTCATGAAATTGCCTGGCTAGCTGGAAGCTTTGGGGGTGCAGAGTGGCACCACCGCACCATGAGTCGGTGCGGGGGTCTTTTTTGCACACTCTGCGTGGTTTTTGTAGTTTTTGTGTTGACCGCAAAGATCCCTTTTCTATCCTCAATCTGTTTAGTTAGACTGGCCTCCTTTGCTAAAACCTATTTCATTCCTGTGTTTGTGATTTCCTCTTAACTCACAGTCAATACTTGTGGGGGGCTGCTTTTACCTTTGGGGAATTTCTCTGAGGCAAGTGAGGCTTTGTTTCCTTTCTTTAGGGGTAGTTAGCTCTTAGGCTGTGAAGAGGCGTCTAGGCAGAGTCAGGCATGCTCCACGGCTATTTCTAGTGTGTGTTGATAGGAGTAGGGTTTGCGGTCAGCAGAGTTCCCATTTCCCCGGAGCTCGTCCCGATTCCGTGTTTAACTATCAGGTCATTCCGGGTGCACCTAACCACCAGGTCCATAACAAAACTGTAGACAAGCCTTGACATGACGCTTTGAAAGTAAAGGTACCTTACGGGCTCGTCTGGAACGGAGACCATTGCGGTGGAGTACGTTACTTATGGTATTGACTGAAACCAATGTCCCCACTGCCATGAGATCTTCCCGGAGCTCCTTCCTTGTTGTCCTTGGGTTAGCCTTGACTCTTCGGACAAGCCTGGCCTCGGCACGGGAGGAAACCTTCAAAGGCTGTCCAGGCCGTGGAAGGCTAACAGTAGTTCCATAAGCCTTCCACTTCCGGATGATGCTCCCAACAGTGGAGACAGGTAGGCCCAACTCCTTGGAAAGGGTTTTGTACCCCTTGCCAGCCTTGTGACCCTCCACGATCTTGTCTCTGATGGCCTTGGAATGCTCCTTTGTCTTTCCCATGTTGACCATGTATGAGTGCTGTTCACAAGTTTGGGGAGGGTCTTAAATAGTCAGAAAAGGCTGGAGAAAGAGATAATTAATCCAAACATGTGAAGCTCATTGTTCTTTGTGCCTGAACTACTTCTTAATACTTTAGGTGAACCAAACATAATTCTGGTGGGTTGAGGGGTTGAATAATAAATGACCCTCTGAAAAAACTTTTCACAATTAAAAAAAAAAATAAACAAAGAAATAACATTCTTTTTTGCTACAGTGCATTTCACACTTCCAGGCTGATCTACAGTCCAAATGTCACAATGCCAAGTTAATTCCAAATGTGTAAACCTGCTAAATCTGCAGGGGGTTGAATACTACTTGTAGGCATTGTAGATATCTTGAAAAGCTCCTTGTAAATGCTTTCCATGTTTCTCTTATTTCTAAGCGTTCGTATCTTATGCTTTTTTTATACTTCCATTAAAGTATATAGACTTCTTCACATGCCACTACTTATTAGAGTGTACAATTAGTTCATTACTGCTTCACGACATCTTATAGAAAAACATATGTAAAGTCTAAAAGTTGTTGTCCATTTTTGGACAACCCCTTCTTACCCGCTAAAGTGGCCCACATCAGCGCCACTCCTTTGATGTTGATGCTTTGTTTCCCGACGACCGTGTGCTATTGTTAGGTGACATGACCACTTTTTTATGAATATGGGTCCTAGAGTTGGGTCTGAATTCATGTTCGTGTCTGATCGGAGGTTTGATACTTCCTAAGCCTCATCCTGCACTTCCACTGTACATGTACGATATTGTGAGGCACCATTATCCTAGTATCCTTTGAACATTTGTCAGGACATGCTGGGAATTATACTTTTACAGAATCACAATTTACAAACATATAATGAAAAAAATGAACAAAATTTGGGCAAAGGCACAGTGGAAAGATGGCACAGTGTCAGTACTAAACTGATGACCCCATCGAATATGTGCAGGCAGCAGAGTTAAATCGTTTGAAACCCAAACATTTTAGGAATGCAGAGACACAACTGTATGAGATGATCAGACTGAGAGATGAAATCACAACTGCTCAGAGGCTTTTCTCCCAGCTCTAAAGTTGGCACAATGCATCACGAGTAGTACATGTCAGATATTCTCCATGCGCTTCTACAGAAATGGAAGGGTTTTTGAAAACATGAGTTCGGCTCCAAGACATGCTGCCAAAAAAATGCTCTGGGAAACTCTGTATAAGATCGTTTCAAGGCTGTCTGGCCTTTTATAGCAGAAGAATTGCTTTTATTTACAAGCCAAAGCTAAAAAATGTAATGCTTTAAAAAAGATCTCTTACATGGTTCATAGGCATGCGGCTGAATCACATTAACACTTGCATTATTGATATTGATGGTTAGGAATATTCTGCTACAAGGTCAGGGGCCGACATTCCTTTGGTGCAACCTGTGCAGCAGCACAGGGGCCCAGGAGGTAAGGGGGCCCATTTCACCCCTCGAAATCAGTGAAATTGTGCATTATGATGAGCTTTTGGGCTGCAAAGGTCCCATATACCATGCTTGCACTGGGGAGCTCTTCTGTCCGTGACCGCTGCTGCACTAGGTTATTATTTTCAAGAATGAAACAATGAGTAAAGAAATTTCACTCTCAAAATGTAAAAGTTTTCATAATTGATTTCTTTACGTTTTTCTAAATCCGCATATGGTTATGTTTAATGTGATTGTTTATCTTGGCATCTGAGTCAGCTTTCCACAAAAAGGAAACATTTTACATGTTTTCATGTAAGAGTGGAACTGCTAAGCATAAGGGCTCGTGCACATGACCGTATAATCGGTCTGAGTGTGATCCCACAAAACATCGGATCTCACCAGGATCAATGTAGTCATAGTCATACGACGCTGCGACGTCACGGATCGTGCCGTCGTAGCGATCGTAATTGCACGGTGTGACGGTACCCTTATTCTATGCAGCCGTGCACATGTCAAATTTTTTCCTGTCTGTCTGAGGAAAAAATCACAGCAAGCCAGAGTTTGATCTGATATTCGGATCACACTGAGCCACGCAAGTCACTGACTGAGTGGAAAACATTGGACTGCATTAGGATGACATCAGAATTCAGTCTAATTTCCTCGCACTTATAGAATAGAGAAGATGGAGACATTTTTCTCTCAATCATCTCCTCACCCAAGAGAGACAGATCACACACTGAACAAACTCCGATTAGAAAATTTGATCAGGGTTCCATTTGCATAATCAGCATGATTCTCTCTGAGAGAATCCATGGCTGTCTGCATCAGCCCAACAATAAGTAAAAAAAAAAAGGTCATGTAGTCTATATAATGGCTCACTTCATGGCCATATTAGCGCTCTATACAAACTCAGAGTTGTGTAAAACCCTAACATGGTATCCTTAGGTTTTTATAGGGCTATATTTTTTTTATGGCGACATACGGAGTCCCTATATCTCCACTATGGCCTAATTTTGAGCAACTTTGTAAAAGATAAAGGGTAAAAATACATTATACATTATGGCCCATTTCATGGCGTAAAAATATCTTTTGATGCTAATGTTTTCTTTACTCAATCATTTTTGTCATCTTTCACTGCCCTTGAATACAAAGCTATCATAACACAGAATTCATATTACCTATAAATTAGTAGTATTAGAAAATAAATACGCATAAAGTCTTTTCTGCTGATATGTAGCCTTATACGTTCTTCTCTTTGACATTAATAACTAGAAATTTAAGGGCAGAGCTAAATGCCGGTATGACCCTATAGAAGCAATGTCATAACCTAGAACAAGCTTAGAATTGTAAATAAAGGCATCTCGATTACCGGTGCCAAAACTTTCTTCTCCACACAAGGAACAACGTCCAGAATCCATTAGGTTTGCAAAATATTTCCAGCCAGTTGGTGTTTCATACACAGGAAGCTTCATTGCTTTTCCAACCCTGAAAGGGAAATTCCAAATTAACCCATATTTTCTATATTGCACATAGGACGGATGAGTTCATGTAACATTCAGCTATCCTATCATTCAGAAACGTTTTGTACTATTTTACTGAAATTATAATGGGAAGTCAGCTAGGATTCCTCTGTGCCATGATATTCATATGAGTTCTGATTTATATCTCTATTGTTAAAAAACGAAAGTTAAAAAATAAGGAAAGTTTTCTGCTCTTATTTGGTTTCCATGGGCTGGTTTGTTTTTCTTGGGAGACTCTGGATAGCATATCTTTGGCTTACACGTGAGGATCATAGTCACAAGCTGTCTTAATCTTTTACTTTAAATTTCCAAACGATAACAAACAAATTAACCCGTGTTTTTATTTGAATAGATTAAGGACCCAAATTGAAAAAAGGAGCAGTTGTGCTTTCGCTATGTCAACTTAAAATATATTGTTATTCCACCAGTCAGTTACAAACCATTCTTACTAAGGGATTGTAATAAATAAATCCACATGTGGAAATAAAAGACAATTTCCTCTGATTATAAAACTCCCTTCCCATTTACAGGTCTGTTTCAGACTGACTATGTTAAAGGCTACAAACTGGAATAATTACTGTATTTTTGCAAGTTACAATGTCAATGAAGTCACAAAATGATGAGATACATTTGCGCTAAAAGATTATCGCAAACAAGCATTTTTAACTCCTTAGTGACCGAGCCAATTTTGACCCTAATGACCAAGACAATTTTTACAATTCTGACCACTTTATGAGGTAATAACTCTGGAACGCTTCAACGGATTCCACTGATTCTGAGAATGTTTTTTCGTGACATATTGTACTTCTTGCTAGTGGTAAAATTTCTTTGATATGACTTGTGTTTATTTCTAAGAAAAAAAGAAATTTGCTCAAAATTTTGCAATTTTCAAACTTTTAATTTTTTGTGCCCTTAAAACAGAGAGTCGTGTCAGACAAAAATTGAGCTTGGATTAATTTGTTATACATGCAACACATAAACGTATGCTCACATTGGCCATAAAGCACACAAAACCTACAAGAAGCAAAATGAGCAAAAATCCCTGAGGTAACTAAATACCGTATATACCCGAGTATAAGCCGAGATCCCTAACTTTGCCACTAAAAACTGGGAAAACTTAATGACTCGAGTATAAGCCTAGGGTGGAAAATGCAGCAGCTATTGGTAAATTTCAAAAACAAAAATAGGTACCAATAAAAGTAAAATTAATTGGGATATCAGTAGGTTAAGTGGTTTTGAATATCCATATTGAATCAGGAGCCCCATATAATGCTCCATACAGTTCATGATGGGCCCCATAAGATGCTCCATACAAAATACGCCTCAAATAATGCTCCATAAAGTTTATGATGGGCCCCATAAGATGCTCCATATTAAAATATGCCCCAAATAATGCTGCACAAAGGTTAATAATGGCGCCATAAGATGCTCCATAGATACATTTGCCCAATACAGTGCTGCATAAAGGTTAATAAGGGCCCCATAAGATGCTCCATAGAGACATTTGCCCCATATAATGCTGCACAAATGTTGATTATGGCCCCATAAGATGCTCCATAGAGATATTTGCCCCATATAATGCTGCACAAATGTTGATTATGGCCCCATAAGATGCTCCATAGATATATTTGCCCCATATAATGCTGCACAAATGTTGATTATGGCCTCATAAGATGCTCCATAGAGATATTTGCCCCATATAATGCTGCACAAATGCTGATTACGGCCCCATAAGATGTCCCATAGAGATATTTGCCCCATATAATGCTGCACAAATGCTGATTTGATTATGGCCCCCATAAGATGCTCCATAGAGATATTTGCCCCATATAATGCTGCACAAATGTTGATTATGGCCCCATAACATGCTCCATAGAGATATTTGCCCCATATAATGCTGCACAAATGCTGATTATAGCCCCATAAGATGCTCCATAGAAATATTTGCCGCATATAATGCTGCACAAATGTTGATTATGGCCCCATAAGATGCTCCATAGAGAAATTTGCCCCATATAATGCTGCACAAATGCTGATTATGGCCCCATAAGATGCTCCATAGAGATATTTGCCCCCTATAATGCTGCACAAATGCTGATTATGGCCCCATAAGATGCTCCATAGAGATATTTGCCCCATATAATGCTGCACAAATGCTGATTATGGCCCCATAAGATGCTCCATAGAGATATTTGCCCCATATGCTGTTGCTGCTATTAAAAAAAAATGACATACTCACCTCTCTCCTTATGGAGAGTGACATACCATCTGGCTTGTCAAGGTAAGGAGGCTTATTTGCCGTACAATGCTCCTCTGGGAAATTAAATATGCAAATTGCCTCTTCTGAGAAAAAGAGGACTTAACTCTATAGCGCCACAGAGTTAAGTCCTCTTTTTCTCAGAAGAGGCAATTTGCATATTTAATTTCCCAGAGGAGCATTGTACGGCAAATAAGCCTCCTTACCTTGACAAGCCAGATGGTATGTCACTCTCCATAAGGAGAAACGTTACCCCTTAGATCCCAGTCCAGAGCCTCTCACCTAGCCAAATCAGTTCTCATGCTTCGCACTGACGAGGGCCAACAGCCCGAAACACCGTGTCTGCGAATTGAGGTACTGATTTGGCTTTTATCCTAAGTCATATTGCACAACTCGTTAGAGGGTTGATTGTGACTTGTAGGATCGCTACTTCCAACAGGTGGCGCTATAGAGTTAAGTCCTCTTTTTCTCAGAAGAGGCAATTTGCATACTCACCTCTCGTCGCTCAGGCCCCCTGCACTTGAAATATTCACCTGTCCTTGTTCCACCGCCGGGCACCGCGCCATCTTCCGCGTCCTCTGCACTGACGTTCAGACAGAGGGCACGCACTAACCATGTCATCGAGCCCTCTAACCTGAGCATCACAGCAGAGGACACAGAAGACGGAGCGGCGCCCGGCGGTGGAACAAAGACAGGTGAATATCGCACAATGCTGCTCACCCTCCCCGTTATACTCACCTGCTCCCAGTGCGATCACTGGCAGCTTCCCTGATGGTCTTCTCCAGGCGCTGAGAGCTTCTTCCAGCGTTGAGCGGTCACCGGTACCAATCATTACAGTAATGAATATGCGGCCCAAACCCTATGGAGTGGAGTCGCGTCCATATTCATTACTGTAATGAGCGGTACAATGTGACCGCTCAACGCTGGAAGAAGCTGTCAGCGCCGGAGATCATCGGAGATGCAGGGACCTCGCCAGGAGCAGGTGAGTATGTGACAGCTGCCGCTCCCCCTCTCCCGCCGACCCCCTCCCGCCGACAATGACTCAAGTATAAGCCAAGAGGGGCACTTTCAGCCAAAAAAAGGGTTAAAAATCTCAGCTTATACTCGAGTATATACGGTAACTAAAAAGCAAAAGTGCATCTAAATAACTCAGGGTTCTTAGTAATACTGTTTTGACAAAAATAGCATTTTTGCTCACTTTTTTTCTTGAAGGGTTAAAAGTTGAAGAGCGATTTCTCATTTTTCCAGCAAAATTTACAAAGCCATTTTTTTGGGGACCACCTCACAATTGAAGTGACTTTGGGGGGTCAATAAGACATAAAATACCCCAAAGTGACACCATTCTAAAAACTGCACCCCTCATTGTGGGCAAAACCACATTAAAGAAGTTTATTAATCCTTCAGGTATTTCATGAGAACTAAAGCAGTGTAGAAGGAAAAAAATAACATTTACCTTTTCTCACTAAAAATGTACTTTAGACCCAAACTTTTTTATTTTCATAAGGGTATCAGATGAAAATGGATGACAAAATTTGTTGTGCAATTTCTCCTGAGTACACCGATACCCTGTATGTATAGGAAATTCACTGTTTGGGCACCTGGCTTGTTTGACTTTTTGAGCGCAAAATTGACTGGAATCGATGAAGGGCATCATGCCTCGTTGGGAGACCCCCTGATGTGCCTAAACAGTGGAAACTCCACAATTCTAACTACAACCCTAACACAGCCCTAACTCCAACACCCAATCATAACCCTAATCGCAACCCTAACCACAACCATAACCACAACACCACAACCCTAACCCCAACACCACAACCTTAACCCCAATACAACTCTAACCCTAGCCCCAACCCTAGCCATAACGATAACCCTAGCCCCAACCCTAACCCCCAGCCTAACCCCAACCCTAACCCTAGCCCCAACCCTAACCCTAGCCCAGCCCTAATCATAGCTGTAACCCCAACCCTAACCCTAGCACCAACCATAACCCTAAATGCAAAGAATGAAAAAAATACTGTTTTTTATTTTATTATTTTAACCTAAGCATCACGTGACCGGATGCAAGGGAACTGAACACCCGGCGTTACCAAGGCCACGGAGACACGCTGAGCGAGGACAGCAGGCCGCTGCCAGCGCATGAGCACACCCCGGCAACTGAATATGGGCAATAGAAGCCTAATCATTAACACAGAGTCACCGGGGTCTGCCTGTCAGCGTCTGCACCGCACACTAACCCGGTGACAGATATTGGCCTCTATGTTAACAAGCGGGGACTTCCAGGTCTGCCCGTCAGCATCTGAGCCGCACACTACCCTAGTGATAGATATTGGCTTCATATTTGGTATATAAACTCCTTGTTTTCAGTATATGCCACCCCCTGACGAAGGATTCAATATCCGAAACGTGCGTCGGGGTGTGCACATTGTTAGGACTCAGTAGGCACCTGCAAGGTACGGATCTCCCTCTATCATTATAATATTGCATATTGTACTTTGCACTTTGCTGCTATATGGAGGTTTTGGTTACCTGTTTTATTTGGTATAATGGTTTTTATTAAAGATATATATGGTTTTTTTGTTAACCCATATGTTTATGGGATCACGTGTGGATTCTTTTAATCTAGCATATTCTCACAGGAGATTTGGAGATCCACTATATCCTCTCTTGGTGCCTCTCTTTCCTATTTAGGCTGTAATATAGTGATTTTATATATACTTATTTTATATCTTATTACTTCTTGTCCTAAATATGTGCACACAACTTATGTTGTAGTATAACTACTGTGAATAAAGATGAATTTTAAATCTTATATCCTTGCTAGCCTTTTTTTTAGGGTTTGCTCCATAGTTCTGGTGGTTGGTTCTGCTTTGCTACTTGAATGGTTTCCACTCCCTTTTTTTGTTGTACTGGGGACTGATTATTAACTTTAATTTTAATTACATACAAAACTGTGTATTTATTGGCAATTTAATATATTTTGTCACTAAGGTGTAAACATTATTGCCTGTACACAGGATGAGGTGCAATCAACAAAGGGTAGATTTATTGGAAGGCAAGGAATGAAGTGGATGAGGAAGATGCAAACAGGGGTATTCAATGGCAAAAGATAATTTACAAGAGTTATATTCTTTAGCTTGTCTGTAAAATAGCATGGTGCTCCAACTGTTACAGACTCAATATATGTCACACAAGTAAATGCAAACAATAACCAAAGAATGGTGCTACTCTACATATAACCTCCCTGGCCTTTACTAAGCAGGCCACACGGCTATTGAAGCCTACACTAGGCCCTGACATGTGCACAAAACAGGAACAAACTCACGGTGATGTTGGGGACTCAGATCTAAACCCGGGGGGGCCCCTACAGTCTAGTACGGTGGTGCGCACGGCTTTCTGCCAGCTCCGTGAAAAGTGGTCTTCTCCTTGCTTTGGGGTCCTGGAGGTGCTCCTGGAAACTGTAAATCCCTTTCTCGGTATCTTCGTGGCTCCTCGAACTAACACAGGACATCCACCCTCGCTGCACCCGGAAAAGTCTGTGAAATCTCACAAGTCCACTCCATTACAGGCTGGGGCTCCTCTCTTGCAGCTATATCAGGACACAGTTCTCCTCTCTTGCAGCTATAAGCACAAAGTTCTCTCTGCAGCAGCCTCAGCTCATACACACTGTTCAGGCTCCAGCCCTGCCAACTGCACAGTCCAGTTCATTCACACAGTATATCCCAGGGGAGAAGCAGAACATTACATCCTGCCAGACAAGGGGGTGCAGTCTCTCAAAGTAACAGTGTGTTCCTTACTGTCCATAACAGCACCACCCTCCTACAATAAGACCGATGTTTTTAAAGTAGGGAAGGAAATGTATATAATGAGGATACCAAATACTGCTGAATGATCCAAGGAAACGTCAAAATTGCAGTATTTCATTTGATATTTAGTACTTGTTTATTTCATAAAAAGAAATGCATTGGAAAGTTGAAGTGACATCTTCTTCAGGCATATTTGGATGTATTCAGATTTTATTAACAAGCAAATTAGCCTAAACAATGGTGTCATGGAAAGTCGAAAGTAAAAAGCAGAGGGCACATCAGCTTTGGTACTCCAGTTTTTACTTGTTTCCTGCACTAAGAGAGCAATAGGAAGGAGCTGCAATGTAGAGTGGGTTGGGACTGGCCTGACAAGCAAGCTAACTATTTCTGATGGCAGCATACAACAATTGATTCCATTGCATGGTGTGTACCTTGAGCCATCTTGTTCTAAAAGACGACCCATCAGTTCTGGGAAAACGCAAAAAAGTGGAAGTAGTTAAAATTATAAGATTATTCCCAAATCTGTGCCGGGTATTGATGTGCGAGACTCATCCGAGTTTCTCGCATGTGAGCATGAGCCCTTACAATGATGAAGGTTTCATGGTAAAATTAATTCATCCCAATGGGCAGCAAGTGGGAAAATTTAAAATCCAGTGAAATTTTTCCTCAACTCTCAACAGGAACAGGAACTTTACTACAAAAGGAATACTGTTATTTCTGAGAAATTGTTAAGATTCTCCGGTGTCTTATGCAGTAAAGCTAAAAGAGGATGATATAGCTGCTTCTAAAGGTTTCATAGAGGCGCAGCCTATGCAGCTTCAGTCACCGTTCAGTACGTAGTTAGCGGCGGCTGGAACCACACCCCGGCACTGACTGACAGCCGGCTCTGCAGTGCACCAGTCTCAGTCAGTGTTAGGGCATAGCTATAGCCGCAGCTCACTATGTACTGAGCGGTGACTAAAGTTGCGCCTCTTCGACTCAATTCCAGGTGCTGCTAAGATGAATAAAATTCAATTCTTGCCGGTGGATGGTCTTTCAGACTGAAGGGTACACAGCTTTATTGCCACGCAGCTTTAGAATGCTATTAACCTGCAAATTAACCCCATACTTGTAGGTTAATAGCATTTTTTGTCATGCATGATTCACTTTATATGTAGTTAGGGGTCTAATATCCTGGTGACATGTTCCCTCTACTTTGGGGAATACAGAAAACTTGTATACAAATGTTCTCATGTATACACATGCTTTGTAGAGTCGTATTTATCAGTCTATCAGCCCATGAATTACCTTCTGTCAATATATATTTTCCTCATCTATGAACTGCCAAAACACTATAAATGAGATTTGCTTTAATGATTCCGTAGCTTCCAAACCTTTAATGGCTTCAGCATTTCACAAGCCTAAGAAAGGCTAGGTTTAGATTGCGTTAGTGCAATCCGTTTAGCGCGAGCGCTAGCGGATTGCGCTAACGCAATGTCTTTTTCGGGGCCGCGTTCAGGGGTCGCGTTAACGTCCCCGCTCTCGCAGATCCCCGATCTGCGAGAGCGGGGAACGGATCTCTGGCGCGCCGCGGACCCTGCAAGCAGCATCCGAGGCGCGCTACAAATGACCGGCACATCGCTAGCGCGTGCCGAAAATGACACGCGCTAGCAATGCGCTCTAACATTGCCGGCAATGGGAGCGCTAACGGACGCGGTGCACGGCGTTAATTTTGCCGTGCAACGCTGTCCGTTAGCGCTATCCCATTAACGCAATGGGAACCTAGCCTAATAATTGCCCCTTATATGGATAACAGAATTAGTAGCAGAAGGTCAGTATTAATTTATTAAGAGAAGAGAGAAGGAATTTACAGCTGACACAAAAAATATCCAAGCAAGGCACATAATCTAGATCTGTCATTGGCAGTAATGTCTGCTAGCATTGAGAGCACACATAAATGCAATGCGGGACATGACTGGTGAACCGAGAGCAGGAAATGTAATATGGGGCACCCCCCATACGGCTAGGTTCACATCGTCTTAGGGCAATCCGTTTAACAGATCTGTTTCTAAAGCTGCACTAACGCTATGTAAAGGATTCGTTAACGCACCCATAGACTTACATTAGGGTAACGCATCCTAACGCATGTCAAAATCAGCATGCGTTAGCGATGGTCCGTTATTTTGTGATGCACCTTTGAACGCGGACTACTGCATTTTTGGGTACATTACGGCGAACGCACAGCGAACGGAAGCAGTCGCTCTGCATAGAACCCTAGTGTTAACGCATGCTGACGCATGCCGACGCAATGCAACCATGCGTTAGCACTAGTGTTGAGCATTCCGATACCGCAAGTATCGGGTATCGGACGATATTTGCTGTATCGGAATTCCGATACCGAGTTCCGATATTTTTGTGATATCGGAAATCGGAATCAGAAGTTCCCAGTGTATAGTTCCCAGGGTCTGGAGGAGAGGAGACTCTCCTTCAGGCCCTGGGATCCATATTCATGAAAAAATAAAGAATAAAAATAAAAAATATGGATATACTCACCCCTCCGGCGGACCCTGGACCTTAGCGGTGTAACCGGGAGCCTCCGTTCCTAAGAATGCAGTGAGTGTAGGACCTGCGATGACGTCGCGGCTTGTGATTGGTCGCGTGAGCGGTCACATGAGCGGTCACACAACCAATCACAAGCCGCGACATCATCGAAGGTCCTTCACTCTGCATTCTTAGGAACGGAGGCTGCCGGTTACATCGCTAAGGTCCAGGGTCCGCCGGAGGGGTGAGTATATCCATATTTTTTATTTTTATTCTTTATTTTTTACATGAATATGAATCCCAGGGCCTGAAGGAGAGTTTCCTCTCCTTCAGACCCTGGGAACCAACCAGGATACCTTCCGATATTTGTGTCCCATTGACTTGTATTGGTATCGGGTATCGGTATCGGCGAGATCCGATATTTTGCCGGTATCGGCCGATCCAATCCGATACCGATACTTTCGAATATCGGAAGGTATCGCTCAACTCTAGTTAGCACATGCGTTAAGGTGATCGCAAAAATACAGACAATTTGGGGCTCATCGTTAGTGCATCTAACGCGATGTGAACCTAGCCTTCCTTTTCAAACTATCTAGCATGGGTTTTTTCTTCTCCTTTGTACAATTTCCAGTGATCCAAGTAAGGTTATGCAAAAACCTTTCCGCATATTATCGCTGCTGTCTCCTAGGGCTTGTTCACACATTGCATTTTTTGCCAGGGTTTTTGCTCACAGGTCTTTTTCTGCACATTTTTGTCACGAAAAAGACGCAGCATTTTATTGTAACAGGAGATTTCTGAAATCTCAGACATACCGGTATGTTATTTTTTTCTTCAAATTTCAAATCTGCAGCATGTCAATTCCTTCATACCTTCTGCAACATTTCACAATAAGTCAGAAAAAAACATCAAAACCACAGCAACAATGCAGCAAAAATGAACTTATTTTACGCATCATCTTTCCTGCCAACGTTCCAGTATTGAACAATTGTATATACACTTGTAGAATCAGCAAAATGAATGAGATTTCTGAAATCTCATGAACACCTGATTATTTTTTTTCCTTGCAGATTTGAACCTAAGGCCGGAGCCACACTAAGCATATGAAAAATGAGTCCAAGTCTCCCTGCCGAGAATCACACGAGTGTAATGCAAGTGTCATGCAAGTACAATCAGATTTTTCACACCTAGCATCCGATTTACATCCGAATGCAGTGCGATTGCTATCCGATTGCAATACGATTTTAGCATGAGCCTTTACATAGAGCATTTCTCTAAGCCATTTACACATAATTTTCAAAGGAGATATTCGACAAAACATTACATACTGTATATATATATATATATATATATATATATATATATATATATATATATATATATATACACTGTTCAAAAAAGTAAAGGGAACACTAAATTCCCACATCCTAGATATCGCTGAATTAAATATTCCAGTTGTAAATCTTTATTCATTACATAGTGGAATGTGTTGAGAACAGTAAAACCTAAAAATGATCAACGTAAATCCCAACGAATATCCCACGGAGGTCTGGATTTGGAATGATGCTCAAAATCAAAGTGGAAAATGAAGTTACAGGCTGATCCATCTTCAGAGGAAATGCCTCAAGACAACGAAATTATGCTCAGTTGTGTGTGTGGCCTCCATGTGCCTGTATGATCTCCCTACAATGCCTGGGCATGCTCCTGATGAGGCGTCAGATGGTCTCCTGAGGGATCTCCTCCCAGACCTGGACTAAAGCATCCGCCAACTCCTGAACAGTCTGTGGTGCAACGTGACAATGGTGCGAGACATGATGTCCCAGATGTGTTCAATCGGATTCAGGTCTGGGGAACGGGCGGGCCAGTCCATAACTTCAATGCCTTCATCTTACAGGAACTGCTGACACACTCCAGCCACATGAGGTCTGGCATTGTCCTGCATTAGGAGGAACCCATGGCCAACCGCATGAGCATATGGTCTCACGAGGGGTCTGAGGATCTTATCTCGGTACCTAATAGCAGTCAGGCTACCTCTGGCAAGCACATGGAGGGCTGTGCGGCCCTCCAAAGAAATGCCACCCCACTCCATTAATGACCCACTGCCAAACCGGTCATGCTGAAGGATGTTGCAGGCGGCAGATCACCCTACACGGCATCTCCAGACTCTGTCACGTCTGTCACATGTGCTCAGTGTGAACCTGCTTTCATATGTGAAGAGCACAGGGCGCCAGTGGCGAATTTGCGAATCCTGGTGTTCTGTGGCAAATGCCAAGCGTCCTACACGGTGTTGGGCTATGAGCACAACCCCTATCTGTGAACATCGGGCACTCAGACCATCCTCATGGAGTCAGTTTGTGCAGACATATGCACATTTGTGGCCTGCTGTAGGTCATTTTGCAGGGCTCTGGCAGTGCTCCTCCTGTTCCTCCTTGCACAAAGACTGAGGTAGCGGTCCTGCTGCTGGGATGTTGCCCTCCTACGGCCCCCTAAACTTCTCCTGGTTTACTGGCCTGTTTCCTGTAGCGCCTCCAGCCTCTGGACACTACGCTGACAGACACAGCAAACCTTCTTGCCACAGCTAGCATTGATGTGCCATCCTGGATGAGCTGCACTACCTGAGCCACTTCTGTGGTTGTACAATCCGTCTCATGCCACCACGAGTGTGAAAGCACAACCAACATTCAAAACTGACTAAAACATCAGCCAGAAATCATTGGTACTGAGATGTGGTCTGTGGTCCCCACCTGCAGAACCACTTCTTTATTGAGTGTCTTGATAATTGCCAATAATTTCCATCTGTTGTCTATTGCATTTGCACAACAGCATGTGAAATTGATTGTCAAACAGTGTTGCTTCCTAAGCGGACAGTTTGATTTCACAGAAATTTGATTTACTTGGAGTTGTACACCATGTTCCAAATTACTATGCAAATGATATTTTTCTTGGATTTTCCTAAATGGTTGGTGCAAATGACAGTCTAATAAAAGTCATTACCCGTATACATCAAATTTTATTGAAGAAACCTCCCAATTATAACAGTATAATCTACAAAATGAATAAAAACTCAAAATGCACTCTTCTGTTGTGAACTCTATTTTTAGGCTCCCTCTAGTGGTCACAAGCGGTACTGTGTAGTGTTGTCTTTCTGCAGGTTGGCTGCATCAGCTGGTTCGTTATCCTGGTTGGTTTCCTATTTAGCTCACCTGCATACTCAGTTCCTTGCCTGCTATCAATGTATTCAGTGCTCCTCAGATTCCTTGTGACTACCTTGCTCCCAGCCTCTCCAAGACAAGCTAAGTTTTTGTCCGTTCATTTTTTGATTATCAGCATTCATTATGTTTCTTGTCCAGCTTGCTAAGATGTGATCTCCTCGCTTGCTGGTTGCTCTAGGGGACTGAGTTTCTCCCCCCACACCGTTAGTTGGTGCGGGGGTTCTTGAAATCTCAGTGTGGATATTTTGTAAGGGTTTTTACTGACCGCACAGACCCCTTTACTGTTTTCTGCTATCTAGTATTAGTGGGCCTCATTTGCTGAATCTGTTTTCACCCCTGTGTATGTGCCTTCCTCTTACCTCACCGTTATTATTTGTTGGGGGCTTCTATATCTTTGGGGATTATTTCTCTGGAGGCAAGAGAGGTCTTTCTTTCTCTCTAGGGGTAGTTAGTTCCTCAGGCTGGCTCGAGACGTCTAGGATTTTTAGGCACATTCACCGGCTATTTCTAGTGTGTTTGGATAGGTTCAGATTTGCGGTCAGTCCAGTTTGCCACCTCCGTAGAGCTTGTCCTATGTTTGTTACTTAGCTGGAGTAATTCGTGATCCTCAACCACTAAGGATCATAACAGTATAGCAGGCCAAAAAAGTGTTTAATGCATCGCAGAAGTGGGATAAAAAGAAGACCTGAGTACATTTTTTTTTTCTTTCCCGCTTTTCCTTTGCTGCAGTCTGTTTAGCTTCTTTCATCCCCTTGAACCCTGGGTGGTTTTGAGCTCAGCTGCAGACATGAATGTTCAGACTCTGACTTCTAGTGTGAATCATCTTGCTGCACGGGTGCAAAGTATTCAGGATTTTGTTATTCATAGCCCTATGTCAGAACCAAAGATACCCATTCCTGAGTTGTTTTCTGGAGATAGATCTAGGTTTCAGAATTTTAAGAATAATTGTAAGTTATTTCTGTCTCTGACACCTCGTTCCTCTGGTGATTCCGCTCAGCAAGTTAAAATTGTTATCTCCTTGTTGCGTGGTGACCCTCAAGATTGGGCCTTCTCTCTGGCGCCAGGAGATCCTGCATTGCTTAATGTAGATGCATTTTTTCTGGCTCTTGGACTGCTTTATGAGGAGCCTAATCTTGAGAATCAGGCAGAAAGAGCGTTGCTGGCTATCTCTCAAGGTCAGGATGAAGCAGAGGTGTATTGTCAAAAATTTCGGAAATGGTCGGTGCTTACTCAATGGAATGAGTGTGCCCTGGCTGCAAATTTCAGAGAAGGTCTTTCTGAGGCCGTTAAGAATGTTATGGTGGGGTTTCCCACCCCTACAAGTCTGAGTGATTCTATGGCTTTAGCCATTCAGGTTGATCGGCGTTTGCGGGAGCGCAAATCTGCTCATCCTTTGGCGGTATTTTCTGAACAGAGACCTGAGTCTATGCAATGTGACCGAACTCTGACCAGAATTGAGCGACAAAATCATAGACGTCAAAATGGGTTGTGCTTTTACTGTGGTGATTCTACTCATGTTATCTCAGCATGCTCTAAACGTTTAAAAAAAATCGCTAAACCTGTCACCATTGGTACGATACAGTCTAAATTTATTTTGTCTGTTACTTTGATTTGTTCTTTGTCGTCCTACCCGGTTATGGCTTTTGTGGATTCGGGTGCTGCTCTGAATCTGATGGATTTGTCGTTTGCCAGGCGCTGTGGTTTTGTCCTGGAGCCTTTGGAATTTCCTATTCCCCTGAGGGGAATTGATGCTACGCCATTGGCTGAGAATAAGCCTCAGTATTGGACGCAAATGACCATGTGCATGACTCCCGTACATCAGGAGGTGATTCGCTTTCTTGTTTTGCATAATTTGCATGATGTTGTTGTTTTGGGTCTGCCATGGCTGCAGACTCATAATCCAGTTTTAGATTGGAAAGCTATGTCTGTGTCAAGTTGGGGTTGTCAGGGAATTCATGGCGATACTCCGTTGGTGTCTATTGCTTCTTCCACTCCTTCTGAGGTCCCTGAGTTTTTGTCTGACTACCAGGATGTATTTGATGAGCCCAGGTCCAGTGCCCTGCCCCCTCATAGGGATTGTGACAGTGCTATAAATTTAATTCCTGGTAGTAAATTCCCTAAGGGACGACTTTTTAATTTGTCTATACCAGAGCATGCCGCGATGCGGAATTATATAAAGGAGTCTTTGGAGAAGGGACATATTCGCCCATCCTCTTCCCCTCTTGGTGCAGGATTTTTTTTTGTGGCCAAGAAGGACGGTTCTTTGAGACCTTGTATAGATTATCGTCTTCTGAATAAAATCACAGTCAAATTTCAGTATCCTTTGCCACTATTGTCTGATTTGTTTGCTCGGATTAAGGGGGCCAGTTGGTTCACTAAGATAGATCTCCGTGGTGCGTATAACCTTGTGCGCATTAAGCAGGGAGATGAATGGAAAACAGCATTTAATACGCCCGAAGGCCATTTTGAGTACTTGGTGATGCCTTTTGGACTCTCTAATGCTCCTTCTGTGTTTCAGTCCTTCATGCATGACATCTTCCGAGAATATCTGGATAAATTTATGATTGTTTATCTGGATGATATTTTGGTCTTTTCTGATGATTGGGAGTCCCATGTGAAGCAGGTCAGGATGGTGTTTCAGGTCCTGCGTGCTAATGCTTTATTTGTGAAGGGCTCAAAATGCCTCTTCGGAGTACAGAAGGTCTCCTTTTTGGGTTTTATTTTTTCTCCTTCTACTGTGGAGATGGACCCAGTCAAGGTCCAGGCTATTCATGACTTGACTCAGCCTACGTTTGTTAAGAGTCTTCAGAAGTTCTTGGGTTTTGCTAATTTTTACCGTCGTTTCATCGCTAATTTTTCTAGCGTGGTTAAACCTTTGACGGATTTGACCAAGAAGGGTTCTGATGTGACTAATTGGTCTCCTGCGGCCGTGGAGGCCTTTCGGGAACTGAAGCACCGGTTTTCTTCAGCTCCAGTCTTATGTCAACCAGATGTCTCTCTCCCCTTCCAGGTCGAGGTTGATGCTTCTGAGATTGGAGTAGGGGCTGTTTTGTCGCAGAGAAGCTCTGATGGCTCTGTGATGAAGCCATGTGCTTTCTTTTCAAGAAAGTTTTCGCCTGCCGAGCGGAATTATGATGTTGGTAATCGGGAGTTGTTGGCTATGAAGTGGGCATTTGAGGAGTGGTGACATTGGCTCGAAGGAGCTAAGCATCGTGTGGTGGTCTTGACTGATCACAAGAACCTGATTTACCTCGAATCTGCCAAGCGCCTGAATCCTAGACAGGCTCGTTGGTCGCTGTTTTTCTCCCGTTTCAACTTCGTGGTCTCATACCTGCCTGGTTCGAAGAACGTGAAGGCTGATGCACTTTCTAGGAGTTTTGTGCCTGACTCTCCGGGAGTTTCTGAGCTGGCTGGTATTCTCAGAGAGGGGGTGATTTTGTCTGCCATTTCCCCAGATTTGCGACGAGTGCTGCAGAAATTTCAGGCGGATAGACCTGACCGTTGTCCACCAGAGAGACTGTTTGTCCCGGATAGATGGACCAGCAGAGTTATTTCCGAGGTTCATTCTTCGGTGTTGGCGGGTCATCCTGGGATTTTTGGTACCAGACATTTGGTGGCTAGGTCCTTCTGGTGGCCTTCCTTGTCGCGGGATGTGCGTTCCTTTGTGCAGTCTTGTGGGATTTGTGCTTGGGCTAAGCCTTGCTGTTCTCGTGCCAGCGGTTTGCTTTTGCCTTTGCCTGTCCCGAAAAGGCCTTGGACGCACATTTCCATGGATTTTATTTCGGATCTTCCAGTATCTCAGAAAATGTCTGTCATCTGGGTGGTGTGTGATCGTTTTTCCAAGATGGTCCATTTGGTGCCCTTGCCTAAGTTGCCTTCCTCCTCCGATTTGGTTCCTCTATTTTTTTAGAATGTGGTTCGCTTGCACGGCATTCCTGAAAATATTGTGTCTGATAGAGGATCCCAGTTTGTGTCCAGGTTTTGGCGGACTTTTTGTGCTAAGATGGGCATTGATTTATCTTTTTCGTCGGCCTTCCATCCTCAGACTAATGGCCAAACCGAGCGAACTAATCAGACGTTGGAAACTTATTTGAGATGTTTTGTTTCTGCTGATCAGGATGATTGGGTGACTTTTTTGCCATTGGCCGAGTTTGCCCTTAATAATCGGGCTAGTTCTGCTACTTTAGTTTCGCCTTTTTTCTGCAATTCTGGTTTCCATCCTCGTTTTTCCTCGGGTCAGGTTGAGTCTTCTGACTGTCCTGGGGTGGATTCTGTGGTGGATAGGTTGCAGCAGATTTGGAACCATGTGGTGGACAATTTGAGGTTGTCACAGGAGAAGGCTCAGCGCTTTGCCAACCGCCGCCGCGGTGTGGGTCCCCGACTTCGTGTTGGGGATTTGGTGTGGCTGTCTTCTCGGTATGTTCCTATGAAGGTCTCCTCTCCTAAATTCAAGCCTCGCTTCATCGGTCCTTATAAGATCTTGGAAATCCTTAACCCGGTGTCTTTTCGTTTGGATCTCCTAGCATCGTTTGCCATTCATAATGTGTTCCATAGGTCTTTGTTGCGGAGGTATGTGGTACCTGTGGTTCCTTCTGTTGAGCCTCCTGCTCCGGTGCTGGTCGAGGGAGAATTGGAGTACGTGATGGAGAAGATTTTGGATTCTCGTATCTCTAGACGGAGGCTTCAGTATTTGGTGAAGTGGAAGGGCTATGGTCAGGAGGATAATTCCTGGGTTGTCGCCTCTGATGTTCATGCGGCCGATTTGGTTCGTGCCTTCCACGCGGCTCATCCTGATCGCCCTGGGGGTTTTGATGAGGGTTCGGTGACCCGTCCTCAAGGGGGGGGTACTGTTGTGAACTCTATTTTTAGGCTCCCTCTAGTGGTCACAAGCGGTACTGTGTAGTGTTGTCTTTCTGCAGGTTGGCTGCATCAGCTGGTTCGTTATCCTGGTTGGTTTCCTATTTAGCTCACCTGCATATTCAGTTCCTTGCCTGCTATCAATGTATTCAGTGCTCTTCAGATTCCTTGTGATTACCTTGCTCCCAGCCTCTCCAAGACAAGCTAAGTTTTTGTCCGTTCATTTTTTGATTATCAGCATTCATTATGTTTCTTGTCCAGCTTGCTAAGATGTGATCTCCTCGCTTGCTGGTTGCTCTAGGGGACTGAGTTTCTCCCCCCACACCGTTAGTTGGTGCGGGGGTTCTTGAAATCTCAGTGTGGATATTTTGTAAGGGTTTTTACTGACCGCACAGACCCCTTTACTGTTTTCTGCTATCTAGTATTAGTGAGCCTCATTTGCTGAATCTGTTTTCACCCCTGTGTATGTGCCTTCCTCTTACCTCACCGTTATTATTTGTTGGGGGCTTCTATATCTTTGGGGATTATTTCTCTGGAGGCAAGAGAGGTCTTTCTTTCTCTCTAGGGGTAGTTAGTTCCTCAGGCTGGCTCGAGACGTCTAGGATTTTTAGGCACGTTCACCGGCTACTTCTAGTGTGTTTGGATAGGTTCAGATTTGCGGTCAGTCCAGTTTGCCACCTCCCTAGAGCTTGTCCTATGTTTGTTACTTAGCTGGAGTAATTCGTGATCCTCAACCACTAAGGATCATAACACTCTTCCAAATTATTAGGCACAGTAGAATTTCAATAAACATAAGGATGAATGACCTTGGGGAGATCAAAACATCCAACACCGCGGAGACACCATCACGTGTTTCTCAACACAGTGATCCAGAACACTGCCCCATCCCTAAAGGGAAATATGCAAATGCATGTAGAAAAGCTGCGGAGACACCATAACGTGTTTCTCAATGCAAGCAATAAATAGCCAGGTCTTTCACCGGGAAGGAACAACCATGGGTAGGGCAGCATCCAATAAAGTAAAACCACCTATGCCAAAACATGGTATCCATCCACAGACAGCTGTTTCAGGGTATTTGCCCCTCATCAGTGTGGAGTAGGAAACTGGCTATTAGGAGCAGTGCCTAGTGAAAAGACTATAAACATAAGGATGAATGACCTTGGGGAGATCAAAACATCCAACACTGCGGAGACACCATCACGTGTTTCTCAACGCAGTGATCCAGAACACTGCCCCCATCCCTAAAGGGAAATATGCAAATGCATGTAGAAAAAGCCGCGGAGACACCATCACGTGTTTCTCAACGCAAGCAATGAATAGCCAGGTCTTTCACCGGGAAGGAACAACCACGGGAAGGGCAGCATCCAATAAAGGAAAACCACCTATGCCAAAACATGGTATCCATCCACAGACAGCTGTTTCGAGGTATTTGCCCCTCATGTGATGGTGTGTCCGCGGCTTTTTTACATGCAGTAGAATTTCTAAACATTTGATATGTATGTTTTGAAGAACTGAAAATGCTCATTTGTTCAATTTGCAGCATTAGGAGGTCACATTCACTGAATAAAAAAGCTATTTAACTCCAAAACATCCAAATAGGCCAAGTTACATGTTAACATAGGACCCCTTCTTTGATATCACCTTCACAATTCTTGCATCCATTGAACTTGTGAGTTTTTGGAGAGTTTCTGCTTGTATTTCTTTGCATGAAGTCAGAATAGCCTCCCAGAGCTGCTGTTTTGATGTGAACTGCCTCCCACCCTCATAGATCTTTTGCTTGATGATACTCCAAAGGTTTTCTATAGTGTTGAGGTCAAGGGAAGATGGTGGCCACACCATGAGTTTATCTCATTTTATGCCCATAGCAGCCAATGACTCAGAGGTATTCTTCGCAGCATGAGATGGTGCATCGTCATGCATGAATATGATTTTGCTCCTGAAGGCACGTTTCTGCTTTTTATACTATGGAAGAAAGTTGTCAGTCAGAAACTCTATATACTTTGCAGAGGTAATTTTCACACCTCCAGGAACCTTTAAGTGCCCTATCAGCTGTTTCCCCATGATTCCAGCCCAAAACATGACTCCTCCACCTCCTTGCTGACGTCGCAGTCTTGTTTGGACATGGTGGCCATCCACCAACCATCCACTACTCCATCCATCTGGACCATTCAGGGTTGCTCGACACTCATCAGTAAGCAAGACTGTTTGAAAATTAGTCTTCATGTATGTCTGGGCCCACTGCAACCGTTTCTGCTTGTGAACACTGTTTAGGGGTAGCCGAATAGTAGGTTTATGAACCAAAGCAAGCCTTGAAGGATCCTACACCTTGAGGTTCGAGGGACTCCAGAGGCACCAGCAGCTTGAAATATCTAAAATAGAAAAATAGAATAGAAACCGCGCTTAAAGGAGAGAACCAGCAATGTCGGAACGGTCCACAAATAAAGTGCTCAAAGCGGAGCAACACCACTACTCTCCCTGAGGATATCAGCCGTAGTGGTATACCCCCCTGCTCATATCAAACCCAACAACAATGCCACCTAAATAGGACAACTGAGGCTGATCTGCATACCTATGTGAATACAGTGCTTGTGGCGTGCTGGTTATAAATCCTGGGGTTTACGGTTGTATCCGCAGTGTACGATGGAGCCCTATATCGTGCTCATCTGTGGATAAGGGGAATTGTCCGTAGTTGTGGCACGAGCTGTGCCAGATGGAGGGGCACGCTCAGGTGAACCCTGATGAAGAAGAGCTTAGTCTCTTCGAAACGCGTTGGTTAGACCTTCCTTTCCCCCTTTTTTTGGAGCGCTATGGCGATCCGTACTGTTAGTGACGTCACTAGTAGGCGGGGCCTACCAGCCATCTTGCTTTCTCTTTTGCTTTATTCCTCGTGGTATCCAGGAAGCGCTACCGGCCGGAGTGCTCCTGGTCCCGTAGCGTGCCCCTCCATCTGGCACAGCTCGTGCCACAACTACGGACAATTCCCCTTATCCACAGATGAGCACGATATAGGGCTCCATCGTACACTGCGGATACAACCGTAAACCCCAGGATTTATAACCAGCACGCCGCAAGCACTGTATTCACATAGGTAAGCAGATCAGCCTCAGTTGTCCTATTTAGGTGGCATTGTTGTTGGGTTTGATATGAGTAGGGGGGTATACCACTACGGCTGATATCCTCAGGGAGAGTAGTGGTGTTGCTCCGCTTTCAGCACTTTATTTGTGGACGGTTCCAACATTGCTGGTTCTCTCCTTTAAGCGCGGTTTCTATTCTATATTTCTGTTTTAGTATACATGCGGGTGGGCACTATCCGGTTCTGATTCTCCCAGCTAAGGAGTTTTGTATCTGCTTGGGTGAGCGCCAGTGTTGACTTTGTTTTTTGTAGCTTGAAATATCTGTTTGCTGGTTTGTAACAGCTTTTTAGCAGCTGCTCTCTTAATCCAATGAACTTGCCTGGCAGAAACCTTCCTCATTATGCCTTTATCAGCAAGAACACGTCTGTGCTCAGATTCAGCCACAAATCTCTTAACACTACGATGATCACGCTTAAGTTTTCGGGAAATATCTAATGTTTTCCTCCCTTGACCAAGGCATTGCACTATTTGATGCTTTTCGGCAGTAGAGAGATCCTTTTTCTTTCCCATGTTACTTGAAAACTGTGACCTGCTTAATAATGTGGAACATCATTTTTAAGTAGTTTTCCTTTAATTAGAATCACCTGGAAAACTAATTATCACGTGTGTTTAAGATTTATTTCGGTGATCCATTGAGCCCATCCACGAGTTTATTTGAAATATAAAACAATTAAATCTTTATGACACTTAAATCCAATTTGTATAATAATTTGGAACATGGTGCATTCTGTTGTTTGTGTTCCCTTTATTTTTTTGAGCAGTGTATATACAGTATATATATACATATATATATGTGCGTGTGTGCGTTTTGAAGAATATTTCCTTTGAAAACGAAGTGTAAATGGCTTAGACAATTGCTCTATGTAAAAGCTCATGTTAAAATCGGATAGCAATCGCACTGCATTCGGATGTAAATCGGATGCTAGGTGTGAAAAATCAGATTGTACTAGCATGAAACTCGAATTACATTCTTAGTAGGGAGACTCGGACCGATTTTTTATACATATAGTGTGACTTCAGCTTAAGGCTACGTTCCCACTAGTTTTTGATTCTGTGTATTTTTGCTTTGTCAAAATGCCTACTGTGCTTTTGTTTTACTCAGTTTAAACTTTCAAATCAGCAGCATGTCAATTTCTCTTGGGGTTACGCCAAGATTTCTGTGCAGATTTTCCCTATAGTCTTGCATTAGATGCAGAAAATCTGCAGGTAAAAATTGCACATGCGTTTTTAGTGTGTTTCGGAGGTGGAAACGCACCTAAGTATATCAATAAAGTTTTGACAGAACCAATTACCAGGAAATATCAAAAACAATGCAGCTTTATTTAACCCCTTCACCCCGAGCCTTTTTTTCATCTTAATGACCAGGCCAAATGTTACAATTCTGACCAGAATTTATGACGTAATAACTCTGGAATACTTCAAAGTATCCCAGAATGTTTAGAATTGAGAGTCCTCAGTGGTTGATACCTTTTAATGGCTAACTAAAAAGATGGTAACAAATTGCAAGCTTTCGAGACTACACAGGTCTCTTCATCAGGCGTAGACTAATACAAATTCTGAAGAATCACATATTTAAGCGCAACATAGCACAGGAAAAAAAAAAAAACATGTTTTGAAGTTACCTTTCAACACAAGTAATTTCATGTCCATAATGCTATGATTTGGGAGACAAAAATGTATTGCCACAGGTAGATCCATTCTTTTTTCTCTTATTGTGTGGCGATGAGAATTCATCCTTGTCCTCAGTTTTTGCCCTGTCTCCCCCACATACAGACCCCCAGTTGGACATTTAGTATAAATACTTAGGTACACCACATTAGAAGTGATGCAGCTGAAAGTACCTGGTATCTTGTAGTTGGAGAGGACAGGGAGCTCTTGACAATGATGCTTCTTAGATTTGGGGGCTGTCTAAAACACAGTAGTGGGGGGTCTGGAAAAATGGATTGTACCCGGTTGTTTTCTTCTTTAGCTTTGTAATGTAGCAGGTGATTCCTTGATATTCTAGTGGCTCCTGTAATCTGATTTTCAAAAGAATGGATCTACCTGTGGCAATACATTTTTGTCTCCCAAATCATAACATTATGGACATGAAATTACTTGTGTTGAAAGGTAACTTCAAAACTCAGAGAGACAGAAGAGTCTGGGAATATAAACTGATGACGACCTTTGACTGTATTAGTGGTGGAATGAATGTGTCGCATGGATTTATGTCTTTTTACATCAACTAAGGAACTTGCCCCTCAGACTATGAGGGGTCATCACAACAGAGACCCCAATCAGAGGACAATAAAACATTCCTTATCTAAGAACTGGCCCAACATTTATGGACATAACTGTTTATCACTCATGGTAATTCTGCTTCATGCCACCTCTTATCCATGTTTTTTTTTTTTTTTCCCTGTGCTGTGTTGTGTATAAATATGTGATTCTTCAGAATTTGCATTAGTCTATGCCTAATGAAGAGACCTGTGTAGTCTCGAAAGCTTGCAATTTGTTACCATCTTTTCAGTTAGCCATTAAAAGGTATCAACCACTGAGGACTCTCAATTCTAAACTTTTTTCTATCTACTGGCTAACACGGTACCAAGATATATATATCTTTCCTGTATCAAAGTATCCCAGTGATTCTGAAAATGTTCTTGTACATTGTATATCATGTTAATGGTAAGATTAGGCCAATATTTTTTGCTTTTATTTGTGAAAATATCTGAAAGTTTAAATTTTTATGCCCTTAAATCAGAGAGTTATATCACAAAAAATAGTTCATAAATAACATTATCCACATGTCTACTTTATATCAGCATACGTTTTTAAACATTTTTTTCTGTTAGAAAGTTAAAAAGGTTATATGTTTATCAGCAATTTCTCAATTCTCCAACATAATTTGCAAAACCACTTTTTTTAGGGACCACATCACATTTGAAGTGACTTTGGGGTCCTATGTGAAAGAATATACCCATAAGTGATACCAATTTAACAACTATACCCCTCAAGGTGCTCAAAACAGCATTCAAGAAGTTTATTAACCCTTTAAGTGCATCACAGGAATTAAAGAATTGTGAAAGGAAATCATTAAAATTGTAATTTTTTCCACAAAAATGTTGATCTAGCCCCACATTTGTCTTATTTTGGCAAGAGTAACAGCCGGGACAAAATGGTCCATACAATTTGTTGTGCAATTACTCCTGAGTACCCCAATACCCCATATGTGGTGGAAAACTACTGTTTAGACACACAGCAGGGCTCAGAAGGAAAGGAGCACCATTTGGCTTTTGTAGCTCAAAAATGGCTGGAATAAATAGCAGACGCGATGTTGTGTTTACAGAGCACCTGATGTTCCTAAACAGTGGAAACCCCCACAGGTGATCCCATTAACGTTGAGCCGTGAAAATGAAAAAAAATCCTGCAAAAATGTTACTTTTGTAGCAGATTATTATTCATCACAAAGGTAACAGGAGAAAATGGACCCCAACATTGTTATGCAATTACTCGTGAGCACACTTATATCCAATATGTGGTAGAACACTACTGTTTGAGCACTGGGCTGGGAAAGGAAAAATCATCAATTAAATTGTGGAGCGCAATTTTGGCTGGAATAGATTGCAGAGGCCATGTCACAATGGGAGAGCCCTTGACATGCCAAAATAGCTGAAACCACCACAAGTGACCCAGTTTGAAAATTACACCTCCAAATGAATTCATATAAGGATGTAGTGAGCATTTTTAACCCTCAGGCAATTCACAGAATTGTATAATATTGAGCTGAGTAAATATTAACCACTTCACGCAGCAGCCCTTTTTGTCTTTTTGCGTTTCTGTTTTTCGCTCTCCTTCTTCCTAGAGCCATAATTTTAATTTTTCCTTCAATATGGCCATGTGAGAGCTTGTTTTTTGCGTGACGAGTTGTACTTTTGAAAAACACCATTAGCTTCCCCATATCATGTACTGGAAAACAGGAAAACAAATTCCAAGTTTGGTGAAATTGCAAAAGAAGTGCAATTCCACAACTGTTTTTGGGATTTTTTTTTACGATGTTCACCAAATCCTAAAACTGACCTGCCATTATGATTCTCCAGGTCATTACAAGTTTGTAAATATGAAAAATGTGTAGGTTATTTTTTATTTAGGTGGTGAAAAAAAAACCCAAAGTTTGTTAAAAAAAAATGTGTCATTTACCGATACCCGTATCATCGCCATTTTTCGTAATCTGGGGCAGGGTGAGGGCTTATTTTTTGCGTGCCGAGGTGACATTTTTATTGATATCATTTTGGAGTAGATAGGTGACCAAAAAAACATAATTCTGGCGTTTTGACTTTTTTTTTAGTTATGCTGTTTACCGATCGGATGAATTCTTTTTATGTCTTGATATTTTGGGTGATTCTGAATACGGTGATCAGATTGCCTGCGTGTAGCAGAAATGCTCACATGCTATGAGCGCCGACCGCTGGTAAGCGCTCATAGTAATCCGGCAATGACAATCACATGCCAACCCATCGGTGACCCACGGTCATGTGATACGGACTACGATGGGTGGGGTTATTGATGCTTCCAGAGCGATCACATCAAATGTTGCTGTCAGAGACTGACAGCGGCATTTAACAGGCTACCAGCCGCTGGTGGATCACGATTCCATCCGTGGCTGTTAGGGGCACGTCAGCTGTTCAAAACAGCTGACATGTGCCGGGAAAGATTTGGGCTCAGAGCCGGAGCCCAAATTAGAGGGAGAGATACGACATTTGCAGTACATGTACGGCGCATGTTGTGAGGGGGTTAAATTAATTTTTTTTCCACTAAAATGTTGCTTTTGGCAAAAGGTTTTACATTTCAAAAGGGATAATAGGGTGTATAATAGGAGGGATAATAGGAGAAAGTGAATGGTACAATTTGTTAAGCAATTTCTCATAAGTATGCCAGTACTCTATATGTGGTCAAGAACTACTTTTGAGGCACAGTGCAAAATGCAGATGGGAAGGAGCATCATATTGGAGTTCAGATTTTGCTGGAATGGGTTGAGGGTGCCATGTCACATTGGCAGAGCCCCCGATGTGCCAGAACAGAAGGACCCCTCCATAAGTGGGGGTGCTTTGCCAGAGCCATTGTGCTACCAGTAATGTGGAAGCCCCCTACAGTGGGTACGGAAAGTATTCAGACTCCTTTAAATTTTTCACTCTTTGTTTCATTGCAGTCATTTGGTAAATTCAAAAAAGTTCATTATTTTCTCATTAATGTACACTCTGCACCCCATCTTGACTGAAAAAAAGCAGAAATGTAGACAATTTTGCATATTTACTAAAAAGAAAAACTGAAATATCACATGGTCATAAGTATTCAGACCCTTTGCTCAGACACTCATATTTAAGTCACATGCTGTCCATTTCCTTGTGATCCTCCTTGAGATGGTTCTGCTCCTTCATTGGAGTCCAGCTGTGTTTAATTAAACTGATAGGACTTGATTTGGAAATGCACACACCTGTCTATATAAGACCTCACAGCTCACAGTGCATGTCAGACCAAATGAGAAATTATACACCTTTATACACAATCCTACTTCTGGTGGCAGCGGGCGGTCTTCGGTTTTGCCCGCTGAGCACCTAGTCCATATAACTGCGGAGCCAAAAGATGAAGCTCTCCGCAAAGTTCAACTTGGCACGTGTCCCTCTGCGCTGCCGCTGGCACCTGCATGGCTGCTCTGCACGGCTTCACTCGGCGTGCGCTCCTCTGTGTGCCAGCCGTCACCTGGACATCCGCGCTGCAATGCTCTGCCTGGCGTGCGTTACCCTGTGAGTGTGTGCCGATGTCAGCAAGTCACTCACGCAGCCGCCCCATCTCTGCACACTGTGGCCTAACGTACCCCTCACTGCGGCTGCGATACGCACCTGCTCAGCGTTCTGGCAGGATGACCTTTCATGTTCCCGCGCAGCCCCTTTTTGCTTACTCTCCCTGGCCATGCCCCCTTCACCTAGGTTACCAGCTTGCTCCAGCTGCAATTGCATTCCCTCCAGCAACAGGTGTGGCCCCAGCAGTTGCGGACCTGGTACTTCAGCAGCCCGGTACTCTGCTCTACCCCGGCACCCTAGATTTCCTGACTCTATTGCGCCCCACTATACTAAACCCAATCCTATTCTAATTTATAGCTACCCTCTTATCTTATCCATTACATCTTTCCCAAATCACATGCATAAATGACATTTAATCACTATATTATAACATTAAGCGAACAAAGTAATGTTCATAAAATTCTATGCAGGAGCATATATAATAATGACAATTCAGCACACCTTTAATACCAACACTGTTTAGAGAAAGGCACATGACAGCCTCTGTCACACTCTTACACATACCATCCTTAAAAAAATGTTTCTATTTTCAAGAACGGAGAAAATGTTTAATTCTTTCGTGTTTGTGTACAGCTCATAGTCTAGGTTACCAGCCACCCTGCATTCTAAGGGTATGTGCACACATTGCGGATTTTCCTGCGGATCCGCAGCGGATCTGCAGCTGCGGGTCCGCAGCAGTTTTCCATAAGTTTACAGTACCATGTAAACCTATGGAAAACAGAAACCACTGTGCCCATGCTGCGGAAAAAAACGCGTGGAAATGCTGTGGTGTACATTCCGCAGCATGTCAATTCTTTGTGCGGATTCCGCAGCGGTTTACACCTGCTCCATAATAGGAATCCGCAGGTGTAAAACCGCAGGTGGAATAAGCACAAAATCTGCATAAAATCTGCGGTAATTCCGCAGTAAATCTGCAGGTAAAACGCAGTGCCTTTTACCTGCGGATTTATCAAATCCGCTGCGGAAAAATACACAGACCTCTAGAATACGTGTGCACATAGCCTAAGAGTGGACAATAACCTCGGCAATGAGCATGTGCCGCTTGCAGGCTCCTTAATTTAGAACCTGAAAGCACTAGACAGAAACTGACTGGAGTGCTGGGTCCAGTCATCCTCAAGCCATCTGATCGCTTCCCATGCTGCAAAAGCAAAATTCCCTTTGGTAGCAGTCTCTGGGCAAGTGCTCAGTTCAGACCAGCAGCACAACCATACTGCTGGTCCAAACTGTCAACCTTAAAGGGGTTTAAATTCATAGATCTTGGAATAATAATAACTTCCACAATTGTATGTGTTTATAGAAAATGTCCCTATTCTGAGATAATCTTATCAATGTGCCCCTGCTGTGTACTGTGTAATGGCTGTGTCAGACCGTGCAGGAACATGGTCTGATCATACCACAGCTCCTGGGCAGGGGAGGATGCAAAAAAGAGTATATAGACATAGCAGCATGGGATCACAGCTGATTCTTTTTGTGAGATCTAATATTTCCTTGCCTGTTTTTGAACAATGTTTTACTTCAAAGAAAGAATCCTTTGAGATTCCATGCTGTAATGTCTGTATACTTTTTTTCTCCCGCCGTCCAGGAGCTGTGGTATGATCAGACCATGTTCCTGTACGGTCAGACACAGCCATTACACAGTACATTTCTAAGATTATCTCAGCACAGGAATATTTTATTTAAACACATCCAATTGCATAAGTTATTATTAGATTTATTGATTAAAATGAACTTTTGTTCATGAGAAAATCCCTTTAAGCAGGTCACAGCCCCCAGCAACCAGGAAGCTGGATAAGGCTTATCCTGATGAAGTAGCAGGAGAACACTCCTTTAATTATTTGGGTTTTCTAGCAGAAAATAAAGGACACTACTTTGTAACAATAATATAGCAAAAGTATTAATTTAACAACTAAACATAAAATGCACACGGTTGTCACTGCCCTTGTTTTTGCAAATTACGGAAAAAACAAATAGAATACAGCATTTATACTTCAGGTCTACTTCTGAATCAGGGACCCTGTTAGTAGCCTCACAGAAAACTGGAGAAATAAGACCACCGTGACAGAAACCTCTGTTGGTGTCCAGCAAGCAGAGGATTTGGCACTGCAGCTTTTTCCCCATGACAGAACAGAAAACCATAAACACTAGTGTACATGTGCGGGAGCGCCAGGGCCATAGTCATGACTGAGAGCATGTGCGTTAGCGTGCCCAGGTCTCCCGTCACATAAATATAATGCCTCTCCTGCAGTAAACCTTCTGCCCCAACAGGATCCCATCAGGCTGGTTGAAGTTCAGCTGCCGACCTTGTTGTATATAAAGAGACAGTCCATTTCAAACTTATAATGTAAAACTTTACCTTCCTTTATTCGCAGCACATCCTTCCCAGTTACAGCGTCAGCACATAGTTGCATACAGTTCACTTTCTCAACTTTCCCTGCGTTCCTTCCTCCATCCCTCAGTACATTCCCGGGTTGTACCGCATCTTGTTGTAATGCAGCATCCTCCCTGTCCAGACTCACTATGCTTGGGATTCCCTTGTCCATTTCGCAATGGATTTGAGGGCATCAGTCCATGCGATGATCTGCCACATAATGAACAACCTGTGTCCCGGTACTGCTTAGGACCTTTTCTCTCACTTCTGTTCACACTGCTGACACCAGGCTGCTTCAGCTGCACGTCTGTCTTTCCATACTCCGAATGGCTGAGTACCGGCTTCAACGTTGCGGAGCTGTCCGCCCTACACGGGCACCCGGGCCCTTCTGACTAATATCAGGAAGTCTATTCCCCTTAACCACGGCTAGCTCCTCCTACATAACCATGTACACGATTGTGCCCCATCTAGTGTCCGATTCGGGGTACTATGCTAACCCTATCACTTCTTACAAATACAATACATGATGACATGACATATACACTACAATTAAATGTAATACTCTACTGTAAGGTGAAGGGGTAGAGTGTGGAACCGTTTCTGTACCCCCTTACATACATGTGACATGTAAATGTGAATTCATCTATACTTGTACATTGTCAAGCCGTGCCAATAATAACTGAATATTTGTCTTAACTCAAAATATTTTTTGAGAATGAGATCTGTCAGTGTAATGAAAGTCCCATCCAATTCATGTTCCTCTGCTCCCACAGTGTTGGAACATATTGCAGCAGATGTTTCCTGTCAGCAGCTGAGTTGTCCTCACCGTGTGCACTAGCGTACTCCACATTTTTCAGTCACGTAATATTTTATTAGTTGACCACCGAAGAATCCTATCTTTATTTTTCACTGAATCGTATTGTTCATTTGATAGCACAGCAATCTCCTGTCTCAGTCTGAGAACATGTACCCAGTCAAGTAAACCAATAAAATACAATCCATGCTGTTACTCTTAATGCTGGGATTGATTTTCACTCAAGATGGAAAACTTTGTACTGTAATCTGAAGGTACTGATGCTCAAAATAGCGCTTTGTGCTTCGGTGCTCCCTTTGTCAGGGCCACCATTAAAGGGAACCTGTCATCAGTTTTTTACCACCTTATATGGGAGCACTATAATGTAGTGGAAGAGACCCCGATTTCTTTTGATTATATAGCACCATTAATTCCACAGCATCTTACAGACATTATCATCACTGTCCTCTTTAGTGCTCACAAGCTAGATTCCCTATCCAGGGCCAGCATCAACCACAACCGCACAAGAGCCCTGAGCAGGCAGAGGGCCCACTCGCCATCGGGGACACTGGTGTGCTATGGCGGCCCGGTATTTGTGTCAGTGCCAGCGCCCACCACTTGCTCTCGGCCCTGGCACTTGCAATACTTACCTCTTACCGCTCCACCGCTGCTGTGTCTTCTGCATCTTCTGATTGTGACGTACAGGTCAGAGAGCGCAATGACAACACTAGTGTGTGCCCTTTGCCTGCACAGTCACAGTGCAGAGAGCTGAAAGATGGCGACACTGAGGAATCAGGAGCAGAGCAGCGGCCAGCAAGGAGAGGTATTTCCTTTTCTTTTTTTTTTTTTATGTTTGGAGCATTGCACAGTATGGGGACCATCATATACTGGAGCATCATATATGGGTCCATCATATATGGAGCATTATATATGGGGCCTATTATGCCCTGGAGCTTATGGGGCCCATCATACACTGTAGGATCATATATGGCGGTCATTATACACTGGAGCATCATATTTGGGTCCCACTATACAACGGAGCATCATATATTGAGCCCATCATACACTGGAGCATCATATATCAGGCCTATCATATACTGGAGCATCATATATCAGGCCCATCATACATTTTAGCATCATATGTGGGACTTCACAGCTTTTACCATCAATTTGTCATGAGGGATCACTAACACTTGGCTCACAGATATCCCCTTTTCTTTAGTTAAAACTTAACACTTTATTAAACATTAATAAAAAAGGACTACAATCAGCTTATTAATAAATTGCATCATACCCGCACCAAAAGATAATGAAAACACCAAGGGGGAGTGCCTACCCTTACACTGGCCTGACTGTACCTACCTACCAGCGGAGGTTGGCACCCTAAACCCTGCGCAAGTGAGTGGCTATTTGACCTAGGAGCCATCCTGAGTGGCTATATGTTTTTGGGAGCCGATGTGCGGCTCATGGTACATCTTGGTGTTTTTAAGGTTATAGTGTTGTATTTTTTTCTTTTTTTGGTGATTTTTCTGGCTGACTGAAATACTTATATGCTGTTTTGTGGTCATAGTAGTGTATATCCGACTACCGGCAGAGTCGTGGTGTTGGAATGAGATATAAAATATAAAATATCAATAATGTTTCATTGACATATCTAACTGTACACACATATGAATACTCTGCTGGTTTACCAGTATAGGCCACACACATTTCTGATATATATAGAGGAGCTATTGTGTAATTTCTTTCTGAAAAGCCTATTTCTTTCACCACTGTTACTTATATGGAGGGCTCTTAGAAGCTATAATTATATGCAACACATTTTTTTGAGCCTTTATTTATCTAATTCTATGTGGTCTGCATACATTAAGACTTACTGAATTTATAGCTGAACATCAATAGTACTAGGTAGACTATCCACAATATAACATCTATACAAGAATATAACGCTATTCAGTCTAGTCAGCTGGTCAAGAACAGTTGCTCTTTTAACGGTTTAAGGAAAGACAAACTACTAGTCAGAAAGAATATACATATACATCTCTCCTCTTTCTCACCTACTTTTTCATCCTCCACTTCACTCCCTGTCACTATAGGGCCCTATAGGGTGAGCAGGGAGAGCCGTCGAGAAGTGAGGGCGCCAGTGCGCAGGTTTTAGGGTGCCAACCTCCGCTGGTAGGTAGGTACAGTCAGGCCAGTGTAGGGGTAGGAACTCCCCCTTGGTGTTTTCATTATCTTTTGGTGCGAGTATGATGCAATTTATTAATAAGCTGATTGTAGTCCTTTTTTATTAATGTTTAATAAAGTGTTAAGTTTTAACTAAAGAAAAGGGGATATCTGTGAGCCATCATATATGGGACCCAATATATATGGAGCATTGTATGGGCACATCATACACTGGAGCATCATATATGGGGCCCATTATACTGTATATGGAGCATTACATAGGACTATTATACTGTATGGAGCAATATACACTCACCGGCCACTTTATTAGGTACACCATGCTAGTAATGGGTTGGACCCCCTTTTGCCTTCAGAACTGCCTCAATTCTTCGTGGCATAGTTTCAACAAGGTGCTGGAAGCATTCCTCAGAGATTTTGGTCCATATTGACATGATGGCATCACACAGTTGCCGCAGATTTGTCGGCTGCACATCCCAAAGATGCTCCATACAAGGCAGGATGGATCCATGCTTTCATGTTGTTTACGCCAAATTCTGACCCTACCATCCGAATGTCGCAGCAGAAATCAAGACTCATCAGACCAAGCAACGTTTTTCCAATCTTCTACTGTCCAATTTCGATGAGCTTGTACAAATTGTAGCCTCAGTTTCCTGTTCTTAGCTGAAAGGAGTGGTACCCGGTGTGGTCTTCTGCTGCTGTAGCCCATCTGCCTCAAAGTTCGACGCACTGTGCGTTCAGAGATGCTCTTAGGCCTACCTTGGTTGTAACGGGTGGCGATTTGAGTCACTGTTGCCTTTCTATCAGCTCGAACCAGTCTGCCCATTCTCCTCTGACCTCTGGCATCAACAAGGCATTTCCGCCCACAGAACTGCCGCTCACTGGATTTTTTTTCTTTTTCGGACCATTCTCTGTAAACCCTAGAGATGGTTGTGCGTGAAAATCCCAGTAGATCAGCAGTTTCTGAAATACTCAGACCAGCCCTTCTGGCACCAACAACCATGCCACGTTCAAAGGCACTCAAATCACCTTTCTTCCCCATACTGATGCTCGGTTTGAACTGCAGGAGATTGTCTTGACCATGTCTACATGCCTAAATGCACTGAGTTGCCGCCATGTGATTGGCTGATTAGAAATTAAGTGTTAACAAGAAGTTGGACAGGTGTACCTAATAAAGTGGCCAGTGAGTGTATGTGGCTCATTATACTCTATGGGGCCCATCCTATACTGTATGGAGCATTATATGGGGCCCATTATATATAGAGCAATATATGGGGCCCATCATATCCCGGGGCATTATATGGAGTCCATCATTTACTGTATGGAACATTATATGGGACCCATTATGTATGGAGCATTATATGGGGCTCATTATCCTTTATGGAGCTTATATGGGGCCCATTATACAGTATGGAGCAATATATGGGGCTCATTATACTGCATGGAGCAATATATGGGGCCTATTACATACTGTATGGAGCAATATACAGTGGGGCAAAAAAGTATTTAGTCAGTCAGCAATAGTGCAAGTTCCACCACTTAAAAAAATGAGAGGCGTCTGTAATTTACATCATAGGTAGACCTCAACTATGGGAGACAAACTGAGAAAAAAAAATCCAGAAAATCACATTGTCTGTTTTTTTAACATTTTATTTGCATATTATGGTGGAAAATAAGTATTTGGTCAGAAACAAAATTTCATCTCAATACTTTGTAATATATCCTTTGTTGGCAATGACAGAGGTCAAACGTTTTCTGTAAGTCTTCACAAGGTTGCCACACACTGTTGTTGGTATGTTGGCCCATTTCTCCATGCAGATCTCCTCTAGAGCAGTGATGTTTTTGGCTTTTCGCTTGGCAACACGGACTTTCAACTCCCTCCAAAGGTTTTCTATAGGGTTGAGATCTGGAGACTGGCTAGGCCACTCCAGGACCTTGAAATGCTTCTTACGAAGCCACTCCTTCGTTGCCCTGGCGGTGTGCTTTGGATCATTGTCATGTTGAAAGACCCAGCCAAGTTTCATCTTCAATGCCCTTGCTGATGGAAGGAGGTTTGCACTCAAAATCTCACGATACATGGCCCCATTCATTCTTTCATGTACCCGGATCAGTCGTCCTGGCCCCTTTGCAGAGAAACAGCCCCAAAGCATGATGTTTCCACCACCATGCTTTACAGTAGGTATGGTGTTTGATGGATGCAACTCAGTATTCTTTTTCCTCCAAACACGACAAGTTGTATTTCTACCAAACAGTTCCAGTTTGGTTTCATCAGACCATAGGACATTCTCCCAAAACTCCTCTGGATCATCCAAATGCTCTCTAGCAAACTTCAGACGGGCCCGGACATGTACTGGCTTAAGCAGTGGGACACGTCTGGCACTGCAGGATCTGAGTCCATGGTGGCGTAGTGTGTTACTTATGGTAGGCCTTGTTACATTGGTCCCAGCTCTCTGCAGTTCATTCACTAGGTCCCCCCGCGTGGTTCTGGGATTTTTGCTCACCGTTCTTGTGATCATTCTGACCCCATGGGGTGGGATTTTGCGTGGAGCCCCAGATCGAGGGAGATTATCAGTGGTCTTGAATGTCTTCCATTTTCTAATTATTGCTCCCACTGTTGATTTCTTCACTCCAAGCTGGTTGGCTATTGCAGATTCAGTCTTCCCAGCCTGGTGCAGGGCTACAATTTTGTTTCTGGTGTCCTTTGACAGCTCTTTGGTCTTCACCATAGTGGAGTTTGGAGTCAGACTGTTTGAAGGTGTGCACAGGTGTCTTTTTATACTGATAACAAGTTTAAACAGGTGCCATTACTACAGGTAATGAGTGGAGGAAAGAGGAGACTCTTAAAGAAGAAGTTACAGGTCTGTGAGAGCCAGAAATCTTGATTGTTTGTTTCTGACCAAATACTTATTTTCCACCATAATATGCAAATAAAATGTTAAAAAAAACAATGTGATTTTCTGGATTTTTTTTTTTCTCAGTTTGTCTCCCATAGTTGAGGTCTACCGATGATGTAAATTACAGACGCCTCTCATCTTTTTAAGTGGTGGAACTTGCACTATTGCTGACTGACTAAATACTTTTTTGCCCCACTGTATGTGGCTCATTATACTATATGGAGCATTATGTGGGGTATATTATTCTGTTTGCAGCAATATATGGGGCTCATTATTTTGTATGGAGCAATATATGGGGTCCATTATTCTGTATGGAGCAAACTATGGTACCCATAATACTGTATGGAGCAATATATGTGGCTCATTATACTGTATTAAGCATTATGTGGGGTCCATTATTCTGTATGGAGCAATATATGGGACTGATTATTCTGTATGGAGAACTATGTGGTGCCCATAATACTGTATGGAGGACTGTACTGTCCGGTTTCTGACCAACTGCAGAATTTACAATAGATATCACTTATGTGAGGAGCGACACAAACATGGGGACAACAACAAACTCCTTAAAGATGTTGCCCTTGGTGGGATTTGAACCGAGGACCCCAGCGCTTCAAGGTTACAGGGTTAACCACTGACCAACATGCTGTCCATGATACCAGCCATGTGTCACTTACTGGGCTGCTTGTTGTAATTTTGATAAAATCAATGTTCTTTCAGCAGCAGATCGTAACTAGAATACTAGTAAAGCTGCTGCCATAAAGTCCTCCATATTCATCAGCTCTATAACCCCACTCCCACCACTGATTGGCAGCTTTCTGTGCACTCTGTACGTGGGCAGAAAGCTGGCAATCAGTAGTGTGGGCAGGGTTAAACAGAGCCTAACTAGTTTGGATAAGGTACTGAATTGTTTAGGTCTACTTTATAAAAGAAATGTCTAGAAAAAGTGACTTCAAATTGCAAAGTCCTAAAATGTGTAAAATGTTGTATATGGCATTGCTAGTTAAAAACACTTGTAATCCTACCAGTGTAAAAGGAATTAGACATTTACTTTTAAGATCAGTAATTGCTGGAATAAATCAGCCTGAACTTTACAGACAAGTTTACATTAAAGTCATTTTCTTTAAATTTTAAAAGTTTCCCTCATTCATCTTTACTGTTTTCATTTTAAAGACAGGAAAAGTAACTGGCCATACGCCACAGAAAAAGAGCAAACGTGCAGCCCATTGTGCCTCCAGGCTTTATCACAGATGGATCCGCTGAGGTCATTTGCTAAGAAAGGCACAAAGAAAAATCACTTTAACATAATGTTGCATGGGTTTTCTATGGCTGTGCTTAATAAAACAAACAGTAATTTGCTGCCTTCTTGATATTGTTTGATTACTTTCTAGTTGAATTGAGCTCAAATGTGTGACTGTGCGTAAGAATGTGCTCAACACAAGTGATATAAATGGCACACTGATCTTGGATCTGGCCTTAGACAGACAGAAGCATGCACGGGCATAACTGTGATAGGTGAAGGGGTTGCAGTCACACCTGAGTTCTGGAGCCTAGGAGGCCCAAAAGGTCCCTTTGGCCCATATGAAGAGAGCATTACTATTGAAGATTTGCAGTAATTAGGAACCTTTTTGTTCTTTTGCATTAGGACCCACGAGCTTCAAATTACGTCAGTGGTAGTATACCACCTATAAAAGTCTATAGGATTGTATCAGACCTCCATTGGCCCCTCATTTCATATACAGGTGCTTTTCACAAAATTAGAATATCATCAAAAAGATAATTTATTTCAGTTCTTCAATAAAAAAAAACTGAATTTCATAAATTGTGTAGAGTCATTACAAACAGTGATCTATTTCAAGTGTTTATTTCTGGTAATGTTGATGATTATGGCTTACAGACAATGAAAACCCAAAGTCATTATCTCAGTAAATTAGAATAATTAACAAAAGACACCAGCAAAGGCTTCTTCCCAAGCATTTAAGAAGGTCTCTTAGTCTGTTCCAGTAGGCTCCACAATTATGGGGAAGACTGCTGACTTGACAGATTTCCAGATGGCAGTCATTGACACACTGCACAAAGAGGGTAAGTCACAAAAGGTTATTGCTAAAGAGGCTGGCTGTTCACAGAGTGCTGTATCCAAGCATATTAATGGAAAGTTGAGTGAAAGGAAAAAATGTGATAGAAAAAGGTGCACAAGCAACCGGGATAACCACAGGCTTGAAAGGACTGTTAAGAAAAGGCCATTCAAAAATTTGGGGGAGATTCACAAGGAGTGTGTAATGACACAGATATTGTCACTGTGGCAAGCCTAGATGGTGCAAACAGAGGGCACGAGACCGAGAGCTGGGAGTGAGGGGAGCAGGGCACGCTGTGCACATAGGACCTGAGACTAGACAGTCACGTGATTGCAGGGGGCGGAGCCACCGCACATGAGGACAGCTAATCAGCCGAGAGCACAGAGCACAGGGCACCGAACAATAACATAGTCAGAAGGTAGCCGGGATCAAAATCCAGACGAGAGCGAGGTACCAGGAACAAGACAGAAGAGTAAACCGAGACTAGCCAGGGGGTCAGAGAACCAGAAAAGACAGATCAGTACCGAGCAGAAAACAGAGGCAGAAGTCAGGGGACAAAACCGGGTCATACACAACAAAGCTCACACGCACAGAGGCACAACAATTACACATAAGTAACCTGGTCAGCGACCACTAACCGTGAACACTGAAGTATCACCGACACCAAACCCAGGAACAACCAGCATTAAATAGCCGCCCCAGAACCAGAAAGAGGCAAATCGGATTAACCCTGACCTGACCAGGATGAAGGTTGGATCAAGACAGAGTGGACTGCTGCTGAAGTCATTGCTTCAAGATTCACCACACACAGATGTATCTAGGACATGGGCTACAAGCGCTGCATTCCTTATGTCAAGCCACTCATGACCAATAGACAACACCAGAAGTGTCTTACCTGGGCCAAGGAGAAAAAGAACTGGACTGTAGCTGAGTGGTCCAAGGTGTTGTTTTCAGATGAAAGTTAATTTTGCATTTCATTTAGAAATCAAGGTCCCAGAGTCTGGAGGAAGAGTGGAGAGGCACACAATCCAAGCTGCTTGAGGTCTAGTATGAGGTTTCCACAATCATTGATGGTTTGGGGAGCCATGTCATCTGCTTGTGTAGGTGCACTGTGCTTTATCAAGATCAAAGTCAGCGAAGCCATCTACCAGGAAATTTTAGAGCACTTCATGCTTCCCTCTGCTGGCAATCTTTTTGGAAATGGAAATATCATTCTCCAGCAGGATTTGGCACCTGTCCATACTGCCAAAAGTACCAATACCTGGTTTAAAAACAACAGTGTGCTTGATTGGTCAGCAAACTTGCGTGACCTTAACCCCATAGAGAAACTAAGGGGTAGTGGATGGCCCCCAGAGTAGGGCAATGGGGTACTTGGCACCGGGTCCTGCAGTTCGAGGGGTGTCACGGTGGCTGACCCAGTCCGTGGCCCTCAGGGGTGTCCAGTAAAAGAGTTTATATATGGGCAAGGTGCAGTAAAGAACGAGGAGACAGGTTTGCAGTCTTTTACCTTGTTTACTGAAGACCTCAGATGGTATCCTCAGCCCTGAGCGCCAGATGACAGGGCAAGCAGAGTCCGGTCGGTCTGAAGGCAATTCCAGAGTCCCGTTATCCAGGTGGAAATCAGTAGCCTTCCTTCTAGTGCCTGTGTGTTGTAGTACCTCCCAGCTGAGCTTCTTGGTAAGGTCCTCACAACTCTTGTAGATGTTCTAGATGTTATTTCTTCCTCTCTGTCCCCCAGATGGTATGGATAGGACTAACCCATATGACTGATGACCTGAGGCTTGTTTATAGGGACCCTAGAGATGCCCCGACCCCCACAAGTAGCCACTGTGTCTTCTTAGGTATTAAGGTCGGGCAGCCAACTTGGAATTGACTGTCCTGACGGTCTCTGGAGCAAGGCTTAGAGACAGTTGCTCCCTCTGTGTTCCTGGCTACCAGCTTCTGCGCCTCAGAAAGGAGAAGCTTGTTCCTGGCTGATCTCCCTCTGGTATTTCTCTCCTGTGCTCTGCTCTCCTGCACACTCTCTGCATTATGTTCACCTTTTAGTGTCTTTTCACAGGAGTTGCAGCACTTCATGCCAGCAGAGCTCCTCTCCTTCTGTCTGCCTGACAGGAACTGAACCCTTTTCCCTCCAGATCAGGATGTTAAATAGGGGAGTTCACCCTAAACAGGCTTAGAGCTCCCCCTTCTGGTCTGGAGTGTGAACATGTTGCATGTGTGTGATACCTGAATGTGGTTGTCTTTCATTGCCTTCAGACATGACATCACTTCTCCTCTGAAAGGATAATGACATCACTGCGACGACCAGGACTCTGGGCGCGCCACAGTATTGTCAAGAGGAAGATGAGAGAAACCAGACCCAACAATGCAGACGAGCTGAAGGCTGCTATCAAAGGAACCTGGGCTTCCAAAACACCTCAGCAGTGCCACAGGCTGATCGCCTCCATGCCACGCAGCATTGATGCAGTAATTGATGCAAAAGAAGCCACAACCAACTATTGAGTGAATTTACTGAAAATACATTTCAGTAGGCCAACATTTCAGATTTTAAAATCATATTTCAAGCTGGTGTTATAAAGTATTCTAATTTACTGAGATAATGACTTTTGGGATTTCATTGGCTGTAAGCTATAATCATCAACATTAACAGAAATAAACACTTGAAATAGATCACTCTGTTTGCAATGACTATATAATATACGAGTTTCACTTTTTGTATTGAAGAACTGAAATAAATTAACTTTTCGATTATATTCTAATTTTATGAGAAGTACCTGTAGAGGCTGTTACGGTCACGATCGGACTGTGTAGCATGAGCATGGATTGTGGTCTGAGGAGAGCCTGGAGGGTTGTGACTAAGTGCTTCCCTAAGACCTACCCTAGATGCATGGCAACTGACGGTGCCGAGATACAAAGTCCGGGAAGGTGTGTCCAGGTGTTACACCAGGAGGACTGACCTTGGTCACAGAGCAGCTGAGCCCTCAGTGAGATATGAAGGTGCTGGCGGACATGATTGCTATACAGGCAGGCAGGTGTAGGACCCAGTTCAGACGGAACGAACAGGAGCGGCTTCAGGGAGAGCTGGGTCTCGGGCAAGAGGGCACTGAACAGCAAGTGCGGACAGACAGGGAACCGCAGATTCAGATAGACAGGGACAGAACTCTGTTCACAAGGAGTAGACAGGGTCAGGTACACACACACACAGGATGCAAACAAGGATAGGTACGAACAAGACAGACTCAAACAAGTTGCAGGCAGTGGTGTTACAGAGGCAGTCTTGGTGGGACAATCTAAAAGCTTCACATTTTTCAACATCAAAGACCCTGTGTTTCACTATACTAATTTTGTGCCAAGTGTTTCTCTGCATTCATTGAGGGAGAGTCATTTTGCTAAATGGCGCCAATTTGCACCAAAAAATACCTTTCATGACTTGCATGACTTGCATCAACTTTATTATGTGTTTTATATTTTCTGGATATTGTTTGTTGTGGGGCATGTCTTGGTTAAAAACTAGTGTGAAATAGCAGAACTGTTGTATTCAAAAATGAAACAAAGCGCACCAAAAATGCGCCACAAATTTAGAGTAAAATTACTCCACAAAATAAGTCAACCATCTTATATTGTAAACATAAGGCACCTATACAGAGTAGATTTAAGGTACCGTTACACTAAACGACTTACCAACGATCACGACCAGCGATACTACCTGGCCGTGATCGTTGGTAATTCGTTGTGTGGTCGCTGGGGAGCTGTCACACAGACAGCTCTCTCCAGCGACCAACGATCAGGGGAACGACTTCAGCATCGTTGAAACTGTCTTCAACGATGCCGAAGTCCCCCTGCAGCACCCGGGTAACCAGGGTAAACATCGGGTTACTAAGTGCAGGGCCGCGCTTAGTAAGAGCTTCCCTGCACTGAATGTGTCAGCGTCGGCAGTAACAGCGGTGACGTCACCGCTGTGCTCTGCTTTACGGCCGGCGCTGACACAGTCAGTGCAGGGAAGCTCTCGGCAGCAGCGCATGCATTAGCAGCGCTCCTGCCGAAAGCAGTTTTAACCCTGTGGACGCCGGGGGACGTGACAGACATCAGAATGTGAGTATGTACTGGTTTTTTTTTTTACTTTTACAATGGTAACCAGGGTAAATATTGGGTTACTAAGCGCGGCCCTGTGCTTAGTAACCCGATATTTACCCTGGTTACAAGTGAACACATCGCTGGATCGGCGTCACACACGCCGATCCAGCGATGACAGCGGGTGATCAGCGACCAAAAGATGGTCCTGATCATTCCTCAATGACCAACGATCTCCCAGCAGGGGCCTGATCGTTGGTCGCTGTCACACATAACGAGATCGGTAGCGGGATCGTTGCTACGTCACCAAAAGCGTGACGTTGCAACGATATCGTTAACCCCTTCACCCCAAAGCCTGTTTTCACCTAAGTGACACGGCCAATTTTTACAATTCTGACCACTGTCAGTTTATGAGGTCATAACTCTGAAACGCTTCAACGGATCCTGGTGATTCTGAGATTGTTTTCTCGTGACATATTGTACTTTATGATAGTGGTAAAACTTCTTCGATATGACTTGCATTTATTTGTGAAAAAAACAGAAATTTGTTGAAAATTATGAAAATTTAGCAATTTTCAAATTTTTCATTTTTATGCCCTTAAATTAGAGAGTTATATCACATAATATAGTTAATAAACAACATTTCCCACATGTCTGCTTTACATCAGCACAATTTTGGAACCATAATCTTTTTTTGTTAGGGAGTTATAAGGGTTAAAAGTTGACCAGCGATTTCTCATTTTTGCAACAAAATTTGCAAAACCATTTTTTTTACGGACCACCTCACACTTGAAGTGACTTTGAGGGGTCTATATGACAGAAAATGCCCAAAAGTGACACCATTCTAAAAACTGCACCCCTCAAGGTACTCAAAACCACATTCAAAAAGTTTATTAACCCTTCAAGTGCTTCACAGGAATTTTTGGAATGTTTAAAAAAAATTGAACATTTAACTTTTTTTTTCACAAAATGTTTACTTCAGATCCAATTTGTTTTATTTTACCAAGGGTAACAGGAGAAATTGGACCAAAAAAGTCGTTGTACAATTTGTCCTGAGTACGCCGATACCCCACATGTTGGGGTAAACCATTGATTGGGCACATGGCAGAGCTCGGAAGGGAAGGAGCGCCATTTGACTTTTCAATGCAAAATTGGCTGGAATTGAGATCGGAACCCATGTCGTGTTTGGAGAGCCCCTGACGTGCCTAAACAGTGGAAACCCCCACAAGTGACACCATTTTGGAAAGTAGACCCTCTAAGGAACTAATCTAGATGTGTGGTGAGCACTTTGAACCTCCAAGTGCTTCACAGAAGTTTATAATGTAGAGCCGTAAAAAAAAATTAATATTAATTTTCACAAAAAATGATTTTTTTTGACCCACATTTTTTATTTTCCCAAGGGTAGCAGGATAAATTGGACCCCAAAAGTTGTTGTGCAATTTGTCCTGAGTACGCAGATACTTCATATATGGGGATAACCCACTGTATGGGCGCATGGCAGAGCTCGGAAGGGAAGGAGCGCCATTTGACTTTTCAATGCAAAATTGGCTGGAATTGAGATCGGAACCCATGTCGTGTTTGGAGAGCCCCTGACGTGCCTAAACAGTGGAAACCCCCACAAGTGACATCATTTTGGAAAGTAGACCCTCTAAGGAACTAATCTAGATGTGTGGTGAGCACTTTGAACCTCCAAGTGCTTCACAGAAGTTTATAATGTAGAGCCGTAAAAAAAATTAATATTAATTTTCACAAAAAATGATCTTTTTGCCCCAAATTTTTTATTTTCCCAAGGGTAGCAGGATAAATTGGACCTCAAAAGTTGTTGTGCAATTTGTCCTGAGTACGCTGATACTTCATATATGGGGATAAACCACTGTTTGGGCGCATGGCAGAGCTCGGAAGGGAAGGAGCGCCATTTGACTTTTCAATGCAAAATTGGCTGGCATTGAGATCGGAACCCATGTCGTGTTTGGAGAGCCCCTGACGTGCCTAAACAGTGGAAACCCCCACAAGTGACACCATTTTGGAAAGAAGACCCCCTAAGGAACTTATCTAGATGTGTGGTGAGCACTTTTAACCCCCAATTGTTTCACTAAAGTTTAGAATGTAGCGCTGTGAAAATTAAAAAATCATTTTTTCTTTCCACAAAATGATGTTTTAGCCTGCAATTTTTTTCCCCAAGGGTAACAGGAGAAATTGGACCACAAAAGTTATTGTCCAATTTGTCCTGAGTACGCTGATACCCCATACATTGGGGGGAACCACTGTTTGGGCACACGGCAGAGCTCGGAAGGGAAGGAGCGCCGTTTGAAATGCAGACTTAGATGGATTGGTCTGCAGGTGTCATGTTGCATTTGCAGAGCCCCTGATGTACCTAAACAGTAGAAACCCCCCACAAGTGACCCCATATTGGAAACTAGACCCCCCACGGAACTTATCTAGATGTGTTGTGAGAACTTTGAACCAACAAGTGTTTCACTACAGTTTATCACGCAGAGCCGTGAAAATAAAAAATATTTTTTTTCCACGAGAATTATATTTTAGCCCCCACGTTTTTATTTTCCCAAGGGTAACAGGAGAAATTGGACAACAAAAGTTGTTGTCCAATTTGTCCTGAGTACGCTGATACACCATACATTGGGGGTAACCACTGTTTGGGCGCACAGCAGAGCTCGGAAGGGAAGGAGCGCTGTTTGAAATGCAGACTTAGATGGATTGGTCTGCAGGTGTCATGTTGCATTTGCAGAGCCCCTGATGTACCTAAACAGTAGAAACCCCCCACAAGTGACCCCATATTGGAAACTAGACCCCCCCACGGAACTTATCTAGATGTGTTGTGAGAACTTTGAACCCCCAAGTGTTTCACTACAGTTTATAACGCAGAGCCGCGAAAATAAAAAATATATTTTTTTCCACGAAAATTATATTTTAGCCCCCACGTTTTTATTTTCCCAAGGGTAAGGCTGGTTTCACACTTGCGTTTTTATCTGCATGCGTTTTTTAAAAAACGCATGTGTGAAAAAACGCATGTAAACACGGTAAAACGCATGCGTTTTTTAGACGCATGCGTTTTTATAGAAAAACACAAGAAAACAAGAAAAAACAAAAAAACCCTAACCCTACCCCTAACCCTAACCCTACCCCTAACCCTAACCTGAAATACGTGGCACTGAAATATGTGGCACTGAAATACGTGGCACTGAAATACGTTTATATACGTATATACGTATATAAGTGCCACGATATTTCAGTGGCCACATATTTAAGTGCCACGTATATAAGTGCCACGTATATAAGTGCCACGTATATAAGTGCCACGCATTTCACGTAAATGCCACGATATTTCAGTGCCACGTATTTCACTGAAATATCGTGGCACTTAAATACGTGGCACTGAAATATGTGGCACTGAAATATCGTGGCACTGAAAGACGTGGCACTGAAAGACGTGGCACTGAAATATTGTGGCACTGAAATATCGTGGCACTGAAATATCGTGGCACTGAAAGACGTGGCACTGAAATACGTGGCACTGAAATATCGTGGCACTGAAATACGTGGCACTGAAATACGTGGCACTGAAATACGTGGCACTATGACTGTCAGAAAATGTTCATTAAACGGTTAGGGGTGAGTTTAGGGGTAGGGTTAGGGTTAGGGTTTGGATCCCTTTATCACCTTGATGGTGGTGGGTGACTTTTCAGTGTGTGTTCTGTTTTTTTTCTATAAAAACGCATGCGTTTTTAACGCAAACAAACGCGTTGAGATCGGACGCCATGTCGCGTTTGGAGAGCCCCTGATGTGCCTAAACAGTGAAAACTCCCCAATTCTAACTGAAACCCTAACCCCAACCCTAACCCCAGCCCTAACCCTAGCCCTAACCCCAACCCTAACCCTAGCCCTAACCCTAGTCCTAACCCTAGCGCTACTTTCACAATAGCGTTTTTTTGCATACGTCGCAATGCGTCATTTTGGCGAAAAAACGCATCCTGCAAAGTCATCTGCAGGATGCTTTTTTTCCCCATAGACTAACATTAGCGACGTATTGACACACGTCGCAAGCGTCGTGCGACAGTTGCGTCGTGTTGTGGTGGACCGCCGGCAGCAAAAAACGTTACATGTAACTTTTTTTGTGCCGATGGTCCACCATTTCCGACCGCGCATGTGCGGCTGGAACTCCGCCCCCACCTCCCCGCACCTCACAATGGGGCAGCGGATGCGTGGAAAAACAGCATCCACTGCCCCCGTTGTGCGGCGCTTGCACAGTATGCGTCGGTACGTCGGGCCGAGGCAGTGCGACGGCCCGGTACCGATGCTAGTGTGAAAGTAGCCTAACGGGAAAATGGAAATAAATATATTTTTTTAAATTTTATTATTTTTCTCCAACTAAGGGGGTGATGAAGGGGAATTTGATTTACTTTTATAGTGTTTTTTGGGCGGATTTTTATGGTTGGCAGCCATCACACACTAAAAGACGCTTTTTTATTGCAAAAAATATTTTTTGGCGTTACCACATTTTGAGAGCTATAATTTTTCCATATTTTGGTCCACAGAGTCATGTGAGATCTTGTTTTTTGCAGGACGAGTTGACGTTTTTATTGGTACCATTTTCGGGTACATGACATTTTTTGATTGCTTTTTATTCCGATTTTTGGGAGGCGGAATGAACAAAAACCAGCAATTCCTGAAATTCTTTTAGGGGGCAGTTTTATTCTTCAGGTCAGTACGATTACAGCAATATCTCATTTATCTAATTTTTTTATGTTTTGGCGCTTTTACACAATAAAAACTATTTTATATAAAAAAATAATTGTTTTTGCATCGCTTTATTCTGAGGACTATAACTTTTTTATTTTTCTGCTGATGATGCTGTATGGCGGCTTTTTTTTGCGGGACAAGATGATGTTTTCAGCGGTACCATGGTTATTTATATCCGTCTTTTTGATCGCGTGTTATTCCACTTTTTGTTTGGCAGTATGAGAATAAAGCGTCGTTTTTTGCCTCTGTTTTTTTTTGGTTTTTTTACGGTGTTCACTGAAGGGGTTAACTAGTGATATAGTTTTATAGGTGGGGTCGTTACGGACGCGGCGATACTAAATATGTGTACTTTTATTGTGTGATTTTTTTTTTTATTTAGATAAAGAAATGTATTTATGGGAATATTTTTTTTTTTTTTTCTTTATTTAGGAATTTTTTTTTTTTTTCTTTTACACACGTGGAAAATTTTTTTTTTAACTTTTTTACTGTGTCCCAGGGGGGGACATCACAGATCGGTGATCTGACAGTGTGCACAGCACTCTGTCAGATCACCGATGTGACAGGCACATTGCAGAGGCTTGCCGGCGCCTGCTATGAGGAATTCTCAGCAGACGCCGGCAAGCAGGGTCATCTCATGACCCGGAAGGAGTCCCGCGGCCATTTTGGATCCGGGGACTCCTTCCAGGTCACCGGAGCAGCGCGATCTCATCGCGTTGCTCCGGTGGGAGAGCGCAGGGAGCCCCCGTCCCTGCGCGATCCCCCTCTATGCCGCTGTCACTATTGACAGCGGCATCAGAGGGGTTAAATGCCCGCGATTGGCGATAGCGCCGATCGTGGGCATTGCTGCGGGGTGTCAGCTGTCATATACAGCTGACACCCACACCCGATCACCGCGGCGCTCAGCGCGAGACCGCGGTGATCAGGGCGCCGTACTAGTACTGCGGCTGGCACTAATGCAGTGCCAGCAGCGCAGTACTAGTACGGCGCATGTCGCGAAGGGGTTAACGATATCGTTATGTGTGACTCAGCCTTAAGATTAGCGGGCTGTGCCAACATTCTAATGGACATGGGAGCCTCCCGACTCTCCCTCAACATCACTTTGGACTGCTAATATTTTTGTTGTCTGCCAGTTAAGCTGCTACCAGTGGAGTTAGGCAGTGACTGTCTTTTACGGGAACACTCGAGAGAGCACGAGCTCTGGTCTATGAAAGACTCGGGAGAGATAGCTGCTGTCAAACAGCTTTCAATTGGGTATGGGGCCCATTAGACTGGATAGCTTGAACATGCACCATGTGTAGCAATCAGAATGATCCACTGTGATCAATGTGATAAAATTAGTGCAGTTTTGGTCTGTCTAGTCAAAGGCTCCTTTTTATCATAGACTTTGTGCCTTTTTTCTGGAGTAAACATAGTTTTAATAAAGATGTTTATGTTTGAGCCTTATTCATTGATAAATGTCATATTAGTCATTGGATGTGGTATACATACACCATTGATGGATATTAACAGCTTAGGGCCCCTGTGCAAGAAATGTGTCTGGGCCCCCTTCCTTTTATGGCGACAAAGCTACATATATATCTTTATACAAGATGGTCCAAAAGTAGGTGGACCAAAAGTAGGTGGACAGAAAATAAAAACATGTATTTTCATTTATATATAAAATTATATTTACTAACACAAGCATAACATTGACAATTAAATTTTATTCTGAACAATAATACAAAAGCCCTTAAATTTTATCAACGCAGGAGCTCAAACTGTTTTCCATCACAATTTGCACAGCTTTGAAGTCTGCCTCTTACGCTTCGACAAACATTTTTGCACAAGTCTCTTTGGGTAGTTGCAGCGCCCCCAGACGCAGGGCTGCGGGGTACTCGGTACCGGGCCTCTATCTGTCTCGGTCCTGGGGTTGTCACGGTGGCTAGACCCGGTCCGTGACCCTGCTAAGGGGCGTCCAATGAAAGATGTGATGATGGTGCGTGGTGCAAGGTGCGATGAATAACGAGGACACAGGGTTGCAGTCTCTTTACCTCTTTACTGAAGGCTTCAGGATCCGCAATCCAGAGCACTGCTAACAGGGCTGGCTGAGACCAGCCGGTTCGAAGGCACATCCAGAGTTTCCTTTGCAGGTGGAAATCAGTGCCTACCTTCTAGCGCCTGTGTGTTGTAGTACCTCCCTGCTGAGCACCACGGGATAGTCCTCACAACTGTTGTGTCTGTTTCTGATGTTCTTCCTCACAACTATCATTTCTGTTCTGATGTTCTTCTCCGTCCCCCAGATGATATGGCTAGGACGCACCCGTATGACGGGTAGGCCTGGAGTTATTCTGGGACTCTAGAGACGCCCCTCTCCCACAATTGCCTCCTATGTCTGCTTAGGTGATTTAGGTGAGACAGCCAACCTATAATTAACTGTCCTGCCGCTGTTTGAAGTAATGCTTGGAGTTCAATACTTCCTCGGCGTTCCGGCCACGCGCCTCAGTAGGATGTTGCCACGATCTTAAGGCACAACTCCTACTGGTTCTATTCTCCTTTGCGCTGTGATCTCGTTTCTCACTTCTCCACAATAAACCTCGCTTCGTGTCCTTTCTTAGGATGCCACCGCAACGGGTGCAGGCGCGGCTCCGTAACATTCTGTCCTTTTCGCTAGGCCGCTGTCAGGATCCCACCCATGACAGAGACCCCCCTGAATCTTCCCCGCAACACCCTCTGCCGCAGGATGTTGCCTGGGCAAAACCCAGTCAGCTTCTCTCTAACTTCCTATCCAGCCCCCAGTTTTACCAGATTGTGAGGAGTGGCCTAATACATAGAACCCTTTGCTCCCCCTGGTGGCCAGAGTGTGAAGTGTAATGTGTGACTGTGATACCTGGTCAGGTGAACTCCTTTAGTGCCATCAGACGTACCATCACTCCCCTTAGTGACGGAGCGTCAGTACTGCAACGACCAGGACTCTGGGGCGCTGCACTCCCCCCCGGTTAAATCCAGTACTCTCGGACTGGGAAGAAGAACAACAATACATGTTAGCAAAAGACATACAAAATTTTTAAATGAAATGAACAAGAAAATTTAACAGTGCTTCTCTTTATGGGAGGTGAGGACACTTGAACGTTACAAACAGAAACATATTTACATTTTTTCTCAAGGTTATAAATAACACTTATGACTAACTCGACTATAAATAACCATCATTACCCAGCCGGGTATTCTATCTACTAAGTGCAAATTATTGAACAATAATTTAACTTTTCCTTTAAGGGCGTATAAGCTGAACCCACTAAAGGCCTACTATAAAACCCTAAGATATAAATTAACTTTGTCTTTATTTTCTAAATACAACACTTTTACTTTGAACATGCAGGACCGCCTGGCTACTCGTCCAGGCCTACTGCCTCTTTTCTTCTATTAGCTCAATTTTTATTCACAGTATAAGATCAATCAACCATCTCTCTATGGTTTCCAGGAGGACTCATTAACCCCTACGGGTTCACTTTATTGAAATTCGGCTTTCAACTCTTTCCTGTCCTCAATCTCTAGTAACATCATTAAACAATTCCTATTGCTATCTAACTAACTACATACTATCCCTATGTAAACATTATTACAATCCAACTTTTTCTTAAGGCAACAGTATACTTAAGTGCAACACATGAACATTCCCTTTAAGAGGGGACCAAGTCTCTTTGGAAGTAGTGCAGACCCTTTATCTGCAAGTCCGTTTAAGGCAAGAACTTCTGCGCTGTATTCAAGAACAGTCTCTTCAAAAAGTTCTCCTTTTTGTAAAACCAGTAGGGGGCACCTTTAAGAAGGTGCAAACTATTTACAACACAGTTTGTGAAACATTCACCGTCCATGATTCGGCAGTCTTTGTAAACAATGATGAACAAAACAAAAAGCAAAAACAATAGGGATCCCGGGTAAACAAAGGGATCCCTTTAAGAATAACCCTGGTCGGGTTTAAAGCAGCAAAACATCAGGAAGACAAACAGTTAACTATTTACAGTATCATGGCTTTGAGGCTTACTCTGGTTCTGGCGATAGTGGCTTCACCTCACCGATCACCCTTCTCAGCCGAGAACGGGTGGGACCCACAGTCAAACGATGGGTCTGGGCAGCCTGATGGTCCGTAGCAGGGGCTTCTGTCATCTTTCCCGCAACGGGTACGGTCCCCTGAGTCTCAGTGGCGGCCTGAAGGGTTACGCACCGCTGGATGCCCCGGGCCGACCAACCGGTCCCTCTTTGCCACCGGGTGTAGGTCACGGCATCCCCGGGTTCCAGGTCGCGATCCGCATCGATCTCTCCATAGTAAGGCTCCACCTCGCTCCAGGTGACGGGGACCTTTAGTGGCTCCCCAATCTCCTGGATGACTCCCCTTTCTTCCTGGGAGTTAAAGATGACCACCACACCCCACTTCGATGGTGGGACCTGCACATCACCCGTTAGGTCGATCGGGGTCGCAGGTCGGGGCTGCTTCCTCCACGCCGCCACCAGGTGTCGTTGGTGTTCCGTCACTGGCAAGATCCTCAGGTCCATCTCCCGTGGCTCACGACCCACCGGCAGGGTTTGTGGGTCTGCCGCGGTCGGATCGGACAGAGTGGGGGACGCAGGGGACAGGCAGATCTCCATCGGATGGCCCAACCGGGAACTCACGCGAGCGTGGACCTCTCGGCAGCGCGCCAGCTGCTGGGCTTTGGCTGCGGCTACCCAGTCATCAGGCGACTGTCTGCTGGGCCTCCCCATCGGCAGCTCCACTGTGGCCAGTCCCTGCAGCAGCGGTGAATCCGGGACTGCTGCGGGTGATGCAGCCCTGCGCCGGGCCGGGTCGTCCCCATGCGGTGTCCTGGAAGTCGCCATCTTTGTCCCCTCCTTTGCATCTTCTTCCCGCGCTCTCTTTCGGGGGCAGCCCCGTCTCCATGGTCTCCACCCTCTATAGAGAATGAGGAGGCGGACCTCAGCTGCTGACGGACACGTCCTCAGGATAAAGCAATACTTAGACTGGGCGGCCATCGTTCTTCGCGCTCTTCAGCTTGTTCACGCCCACAAATCCACACCCTTCTTCTTCTCCTGCGATCCTCGTAGCGCTGTAATGGCGGCGGTTTTGGCGGGAATCTTTTGCGGCAATAGCAATACACAGTCTTTGCAATAAATGACGGTTCAAGCACAATTCAGACACAGTTCCAAGGCACACATGACCTGATTCTTCAGGCTTAAGTAGATCCTGTTCGTGACGCCAAGTTGGAGCGCCCCCAGATGCAGGGCCGCGGGGTACTCGGTACCGGGCCTCTCTCTGTCTCGGTCCTGGGGTTGTCACGGTGGCTAGACCCGGTCCATGACCCTGCTAAGGGGCGTCCAATGAAAGATGTGATGATGGTGCGTGGTGCAAGGTGCGATGAATAACGAGGACACAGGGTTGCAGTCTCTTAACCTCTTTACTGAAGGCTTCAGGATCCGCAATCCAGAGCACTGCTAACAGGGCTGGCTGAGACCAGCCAGTCCGAAGGCACATCCAGAGTTTCCTTTGCAGGTGGAAATCAGTGTCTACCTTCTAGCGCCTGTGTGTTGTAGTACCTCCCAGCTGAGCACCACGGGATAGTCCTCACAACTGTTGTGTCTGTTTCTGATGTTCTTCCTCACAACTATCGTTTCTGTTCTGATGTTCTTCTCCGTCCCCCAGATGATATGGCTAGGATGCACCCGTATGATGGGTAGGCCTGGAGTTATTCTGGGACCCTAGAGACGCCCCTCTCCCACAATTGCCTCCTATGTCTGCTTAGGTGATTTAGGTGAGACAGCCAACCTATAATTAACTGTCCTGCCGCTGTTTGAAGTAATGCTTGGAGCCCAATACTTCCTCGGTGTTCCGGCCACCAGCTACGCGCCTCAGTAGGATGTTGCCACGATCTTAAGGCACAACTCCTACTGGTTCTATTCTCCTTTGTGCTGTGATCTCGTTTCTCACTTCTCCACAATAAACCTTGCTTCGTGTCCTTTCTTAGGATGCCACCGCAACGGGTGCAGGCGCGGCTCCGTAACGTTCTGTCCTTTTCGCTAGGCCGCTGTCAGGATCCCACCCCTGACAGAGACCCCCCTGAATCTTCCCCGCAACACCCTCTGCCACAGGATGTTGCCTGGGCAAAACCCAGTCAGCTTCTCTCTAACTTCCTATCCAGCCCCCAGTTTTACCAGATTGTGAGGAGTGGCCTAATACATAGAACCCTTTGCTCCCCCTGGTGGCCAGAGTGTGAAGTGTAATGTGTGACTGTGATACCTGGTCAGGTGAACTCCTTTAGTGCCATCAGACGTACCATCACTCCTCTTAGTGGCGGAGCGTCAGTACTGCAACGACCAGGACTCTGGGGCGCTGCATATTAATTTCTTGAAATGCATCTCTTATGTCATTTTTCAAATCACTGACACTTTTTGGTTTTCGACTATAAACTTTGTCATTGAGTACTCCCCAAAAGAAAAAATCCATTGGGGTCAAGTCTGGTGAATGTGCCAGCCATTCAAGTGGGCCTCTTTGGCCAATCCATTTATTAGGAAATGGTTCATCAAGATACTCACGGACTACTCTTGAATAATGTGGAGGGGCCCCATCTTGTGGGAAATAAAGGTCATTTGAATTAGGCTGTTGCTGTAACTGGGGAACAACTTAATTCATTAGAATTTCGAGAAACTTATCTCAAGTGACTGCTCCATAAAAAAAAATGGTTGAAAAACATCAAAACTTGAAATACCACCCTAAACATTGACACCAGACTCATTTTGTTGTGGCTCTAATGTTAAATGCATGTTCTCATTATACCAGTAAACACAATTATGTCTGTTAATATGGCCAGATAATTTGAAAGAAGCTTCATCACTCCACATAATGTTATCTAAAATTACTGTATTTTCCGGCATATAAGACGACTTTTTAACCCCTAAAAATTGTCCTAAACGTCGGGGGTCGTCTTATACGCCGGGTACGGGTGCCTGGATGGTTCCCAGGGTCTGAAGGAGAGGAGACTCTCCTTCAGGCCCTGGGATCCATATTCATGTAAAAAAAATAAAGAATAAAAATAAAAAATATGGATATACTCACCCCTCCGACGGACCCTGGACCTCAGCGGTGCAAGCGTCTGCCTCCGTTCCTAAGAATGCAGTGAGTGAAGGACCTTCGATGACGTCGCGGTCATATGAGCGGTCACGTGAGCGGTCGCGTGACCGCGACGTCATCGCAGGTCCTTCACTCACTGCATTCTTAGGAACAGAGGCAGACGCTTGCACCGCTGAGGTCCAGGGTCCGTCGGAGGGGTGAGTATATCAATATATTTTTTTTTATTCTTTATTTTTTACATGAATATGGATCCCAGGGCCTGAAGGAGAGTCTCCTCTCCTCCAGACCCTGGGAACCACACGCCGTATAAGATGACTGGGAGTATAAGATGACCCCCGTCTTATACGGCAGGTATATCCCAAATTCCATATTTTATATGGAAACGTTGGGGGTTGTCTTATACGCTCAGTCGTCTTATACACCAGAAAATATGGTACTGGATTTTCTTCAATTTCGTTAAGCATAATCTCACTAAATTGCAGCCGCCTGTCTGGATCATCCTCCAATAAACCATGAATTAGACGTGGACAATAAGCTTTCCACCCAATAGATTTCAGGATTCGCATGATGGAAGCTCGTGAAATTCCCAATTCTAAAGAGACTCTTCTGGTGGAATTTTTGGACTCTGAACAAATGTTTCAGCAACAAGTTGTTTATTATTTTCTGTACAGGCTGTTTTGGGTCGACCAGTTTTTGGAGCATTAATTATTGAGCCACTGGCATCGAATTTGTCACGAATGCAGTAAATGGTTTGTCTCTTTGGGGCTTGAGTACCAAATGTTTCAACCCAATTTGCTCTAACTGTTTTAGCATTTTGAGATTTCCAATACTCTTTTAAAATCCATTTTCTTTGATTTGTATTTAAATTAGTTGCCATTATGGGTTATCTGAATTATCTGAAAAGAAAACAGATTTGGGGGAGATTTATCTGTGAAAACTGGATATGTGAAACTGACTCAGTTGCCATTAGTAACCAATCAGATTCCACATTTCATTTTCCAAAAAGTCTGTGAAGAATGAAAAGTGGAATCTGATTGGTTGCTAAGGGCAACTGAGTTACAGTAGTTTCACTTTACACTATGTTTGATAAATCTCCCCCTTCATAACCCTATTATACATACTGTCCACCTACTTTTGGACCACCCTGTATATATATAAAAATGAGTGTATGTATCTGTGTGTGTATGTATCGACCACGGCCACTCCACATAGCAACCAATCACTAAGCATCTTTCATTTCACCAGAGCTGTTTATAAGAAACTGAGCTGTGATTGGTTGCTATGAGCAAAAGTTTTCCTTGTAGACAGTTGTGATAACTGAGGTCTATTATTCTTATCATTTCTATGGTGTCATCGTCCTTCTGTAAAGCTGGAAATAACAATGTATTACCGTGCCGACACAGACCACCCTCTGACACAGATTGCAGGGGGAGCCCAGTATCACACAGGATAGGATTAGATACACAGCTCAGCAGACAGTATCACACAGGATAGGATTAGACATCCGACTCAGCAGACTATCACACAGCATAGGATTAGATACATGGCTCAGCAGACAGAATCACACAGGACAGGATTAGATACATGACTCAGCAGATTGTATCACACAGGATAGGATTAAATACACGGCTCAGAAGACAGTATCACACAGGATAGGATTAGATACACAGCTCAGCAGACAGTAACAAACAGGATAGGATTATATACACAGCTCAGAAGACAGTATCATACAGGATAGAATGAGATACACAGCTCAGCAGACGGTATCACACAGGATAGGATTAGATACACATCTCAGAAATAGGATGTGCCAAAGGAGAGGACCTTTTCATTCCAAGAATTCCACTCATTCCATCTGATTTGCCTTTTGATTTTAAACGCCTCCAGTTTCCGGTTTGACTGGCATTTGCAATGTCCATTAACAAGGCTTATGGACAGTCCTTGAAAGTAGTAGTGGTCGATTTGCAATCTCCATGCTTTTCTCATGGTCAACTTTACTTGGCCTGTTCAAGAGTTGGAACTGCAAAAAATCTGTTCATCTTTGCATCGGAAGGAAAAACCAAAAATGTTGTTTAACCAAAAGGCTCTTGAATGAGTTGAAAATAAAATACTATCAATACTTAGGCAATCGTTTAGTTAATTTGTGCTGCAAATCTGTAGTGTTGACTATATGATGTGAATTGTTTTTATGTGCAATATAATCATCCTAATTTGTTATAGCTAACCATGGTTAGATACTATATACTATGCCCGGACAATGCCGGGCTCTTCAGGTAATATATACTGTATATATATACACTCACCGGCCACTTTATTAGGTACACCTGTCCAACTTCTTGTTAACACTTAATTTCTAATCAGCCAATCACATGGCGGCAACTCAGTGCATTTAGGCATGTAGACATGGTCAAGACAATCTCCTGCAGTTCAAACCGAGCATCAGTATGGGGAAGAAAGGTGATTTGAGTGCCTTTGAACGTGGCATGGTTGTTGGTGCCAGAAGGGCTGGTCTGAGTATTTCAGAAACTGCTGATCTACTGGGATTTTCACGCACAACCATCTCTAGGGTTTACAGAGAATGGTCCGAAAAAGAAAAAAAATCCAGTGAGCGGCAGTTCTGTGGGCGGAAATGCCTTGTTGATGCCAGAGGTCAGAGGAGAATGGGCAGACTGGTTCGAGCTGATAGAAAGGCAACAGTGACTCAAATCGCCACCCGTTACAACCAAGGTAGGCCTAAGAGCATCTCTGAATGCACAGTGCGTCGAACTTTGGGGCAGATGGGCTACAGCAGCAGAAGACCACACCGGGTACCACTCCTTTCAGCTAAGAACAGGAAATTGAGGCTACAATTTGTACAAGCTCATCGAAATTGGACAGTAGAAGATTGGAAAAATGTTGCTTGGTCTGATGAGTCTCGATTTCTGCTGCGACATTCGGATGGTAGGGTCAGAATTTGGCGTAAACAACATGAAAGCATGGATCCATCCTGCCTTGTATGGAGCATCTTTGGGATGTGCAGCCGACAAATCTGCGGCAACTGTGTGATGCCATCATGTCAATATGGACCAAAATCTCTGAGGAATGCTTCCAGCACCTTGTTGAATCTATGCCACGAAGAATTGAGGCAGTTCTGAAGGCAAAAGGGGGTCCAACCCGTTACTAGCATGGTGTACCTAATAAAGTGGCCGGTGAGTGTATATATATATATATATATATATATATATATATATATATATATATATATGTACAGTACAGACCAAAAGTTTGGACACACCCTCTCATTTAAAGATTTTTCTGTATTTTCATGACTATGAAAATTGTACATTCACACTGAAGGCATCAGAACTATGAATTAACACATGTGGAGTTATATACTTAACAAAAAAGTGTGAAACAACTGAAATTATGTCTTATATTCTAGGTTCTTCAAAGTAGCCACCTTTTGCTTTGATGACTGCTTTGCTCTTGACAGTCTTTTGATGAGCTTCAAGAGGTAGTCACCGGGAATGGTTTTCACTTCACAGGTGTGCCCTGTCAGGTTTAAAAAGTGGGATTTCTTGCCTTATAAATGGGGTTGGGACCATCAGTTGTGTTGTGCAGAAGTCTGGTGGATACACAGCTGATAGTCCTACTGAATAGACTGTTAGAATTTGTATTATGGCAAGAAAAAAGCAGCTAAGTAAAGAAAAACGAGTGACCATCATTACATTAAGAAATGAAAGTCAATCAGTCCGAAAAATTGGGAAAGCTTTGAAAGTGTCCCCAAGTGCAGTGGCAAAAACCATCAAGCGCTACAAAGAAACTGGCTCACATGAGGACCGCCCCATGAGGGGAAGACCAAGAGTCACCTCTGCTTCTGAGGATAAGTTTATCCGAGTCACCAGCCTCAGAAATCGCAGGTTAACAGCAGCTCAGATTAGAGACCAGGTCAATGCCACACAGAGTTCTAGCAGCAGACACATCTCTACAACAACTGTTAAGAGGAGACTTTGTGCAGCAGGCCTTCATGGTAAAATAGCTGCTAAGAAACCACTGCTAAGGATAGGCAACAAGCAGAAGAGACTTGTTTGGGCTAAAGAACACAAGGAATGGACATTAGACAAGTGGAAATCTGTGCTTTGGTCTGATGAGTCCAAATTTGAGATCTTTGGTTCCAACCACTGTGTCTTTGTGCGACGCAGAAAAGGTGAACGGATGGACATGCCTGGTTCCCACCGTGAAGCATGGAGGAGGAAGTGTGATGGTGTGGGGGTGCTTTGCTGGTGATACTGTTGGGGATTTATTCAAAATTTAAGGCATACTGTGTTAGGGATCGAGTTCCCGCCTCTGCACAGGAGGAATCTCGAGCCATCTCCGCTGCGGTCTCCCATTCTTCTCCAGCCACAGTTGAGCCACAGTTGAGCCTGCTCAGCGGAGACGTTGGTCCCAGTGTCTGGCTCAGCTTGATACAGTGCGGATGATTATAGCTGCCTTTCCAGGTTCAGCCATTGTAACCAGTACTGGTCAGCGGCGAGCAGACGTCTCTGGGACTAAATCCTGCTTTTCCCCTTCTGAGCATGCCCAGGGTAAGACCTCTCATTGGAGGTTGGGGGTCACATGCTCAGGTACTGCAGCAGCTCCAATTGGTCCTCTACGAAGGTCCTGAAGTTGCTCAGGTACTGCAGCAACTCCCATTGGTCTTCTAGGAAGGTCCTGAAGTTGCTGCAGCTATAAAAGGTTTGCATGGCCACACTGCTAGTATCAACTAACTTATGTGTTCTGCGCCAGTGTGGTCATGTGTATGTGGTTTCAGGGTTTGGCTGAAATAAGCCCCTAGAATACCGGCACCTCTGGTGAGGAGTTTTGTGTGAGTGGTTTCAGGGCCCAGCTGAAATAAGCCCATAGAATACCGGCACCTCTGGTGAGGAGTTTTGCATGTACTATTCTGACTGCATGACCACTGTTCACTCTATTTGGTAGCTGTGTTCCTCTGTGAGGTTAACAGGGCGCAGCGTTCTCTTGTCTTTAGTGACTCTGTGAAGTAACAGAGTTCACTTATACCGCCATATAGTACCGTTTGTTACTAGCAGCGGGTTTTACTCCTGCACGGTGGACCCCGGGTTGCGAACTCACCGATTACTCTATAAATATATATTCGGTGCGTTCCGCCAAACCCTAACATACTGAACCAGCATGGCTACCACAGCATCTTGCAGCGGCATGCTATTCCATCCGGTTTGCGTTTAGTTGGACCATCATTTATTTTTCAACAGGACACTGACCCCAAACACACCTCCAGGCTGTGTAAGGGCTATTTGACCCAGAAGGAGAGTGATGGGGTGCTACGCCAGATGAATTGGCCTCCAGAGTCACCAGACCTGAACCCAATCGAGATGGTTTGGCGTGAGCTGGACCGCAGAGTGAAGGCAAAAGGGCCAACAAGTGCTAAGCATCTCTGGGAATTCCTTTGAGATTGTTGGAAGACCATTCCCGGTGACTACCTCTTGAAGCTCATGAAGAGAATGCCAAGAGTGTGCAAAGCATTCATCAAAGCAAAAAGTGGCTACTTTGAAGAACCTAGAATATACGACATATTTTCAGTTGTTTCACACTTTTTTGTTAAGTATATAATTCCACATGTTTTAATTCATAGTTTTGATGCCTTCAGTGTGAATGTACAATTTTCATTTTACAGAAAAATCTTTAAATGAGAAGGTGTGTCCAAGTACTATATATATATATATATATATATATATGTATATATATATATATATATATATATATATATATATATATATATATATGTGTGATTTATTGGCCCATGTGCGATGTTTCAGTCCAGGAAGTGGACCTTTCTTAAGGCTTGAGAAAGGTCCAAACCCTGGACTAAAATGTCGCACATGGGCCAATAAATCACACATATTTTTTCTATTGGAGTGCTACCTTCATTTTTCTGGATAATAGCATGAGGTTTGGCACACACCTGGAAGGATTTTTTGCACCCTTTCTTTTCTTTTGGTGCTGCTTTTTGTTATATATATATATATATATATATATACATATATATATATATATATATATATATATATAAATACTAGCTTAAGAGCCCGGCGTTGCCTGGGCATAGTAAATATCTGTGGTTAGTTATAGCACCTCACTTCTCTTATTTTCCCATCACGCCTCTCATTTCCCCCCTCACATCTTTCATTTTCCCCCCACATCTCTCATTTTCTCCCTCACACCTCTCATTCCCCCCTCACTCCTCTCATTCCCCACTAACACTTGTCATTTCGACCTCACATCTGTCATTTTCCGATCACTCCACTATTTTCCCTCACTCCTCTCATTTTGCACTCACACCTTTTCATTTTCACCTCACACCTCTCATTTTCACATCACACCTCTCATTTTCCCCTCAGTATATACATGTTTGTCATCTCCCTTATATATAGTATACATCTGTATGTCATCTCCTGTATACAGTATATACCTGTATGTCATCTCCCCTGTATATAGTATATACCTGCATGTCATCTCCCCTGTAAATAGTATATACCTGCTGTATGTCATCTCCTCCTGTATATTGTATATACCTATGTGTCATCTCTTCCTGTGTATAGTATATACCTGTATGTCATCTCCTCCTATATATAGTAATACCTGTATGTCATCTCCTGTATATAGTATATACCTGTATGTCATCTCCCCTGTATATAGTATATACCTGCTGTATGTCATCTCCTCCTCTATATACCTATGAGTCATCTCCTCTTTTATATAGTATATACCTGATGTATGTCATCTCCTCCTGTATATAGTATATATGTGTGTCATCTCCTCCTGTATATAGTATATACCTGTATGTCACCTCCTCCTATATATAGTATATACCTGTATGTTCATCTCCTCCTGTATATAGTATATACCTGTAAGTCATCTCCTCCTGTATATAGTATATACCTTTGAGTCATCTGCTCCTGTATATAGTATATACCTGTGTGTCATCTCCCCTGTATATAGTATGTACCTGTATGTCATCTCCTCCTGTATTAGACCTCGTTCACACATTATTTGGTCAGTATTTTTACCTCAGTATTTGTAAGCTAAATTGTCAGCCTGATAAATCCCCAGCCTACAGGAAGCCCTCCCCCCTGGCAGTATATATTAGCTCACATATACACATAATAGACAGGTCATGTGACTGACGGCTGCCGTATTTCCAATATGGTACATTTGTTGCTCTTGTAGTTTGTCTGCTTATTAATCAGATTTTTATTTTTGAAGGATAATACCAGACTTGTGTGTGTTTTAGGGCGAGTTTCTAGTGTCACGTTGTGTGTGTTGAGTTGCGTGTGGCGACATGCATGTAGAGACTTTTGTGAGATGAGTTTTGTGTGGCGACATGCGTGTAGCAACTTTTTGTGTGTCGAGTTGTATGTGACAGGTTAGTGTAACAAGTTGTGTGCAGCAAGTTTTGCACATGGCGAGTATTGAGCGTGGTGAGCTTTATGTGTGTTGCATTTTGAGTATGTGCAAGTTTTGTGTGAGGCAACTTTTGCATGTGTTGCAACTTTTGTGCATGTGCCAATTTTTCCGCGTGTGCAAGTTTTGCGTGTGGCGAGTTTTCCATGAGGTGAGTTTTGCACGTGTGGCTAGTTTTGCGTGAGCCTAGTTTTGCATGTGGCGAGTTTTGCATGTGGCGAATTTTGCGTGTGGCGAGTTTTGAGTGGTGACTTTTGTGTTTTGACTTTTAAGTGGCGAGGTTGGTGTATGTGTGGTGAAATGTGTGCTGAGGGTGGTATATGTGTTCAAGCACGTGGTAGTGTGTGGCGCATTTTGTGTGTGTGTTCATATCCCCATGTGTGGTGAGTATCCCATGTTGGGGCCCCACCTTAGCAACTGTACGGTATATACTCTTTGGCGCCATCGCTCTCATTCTTTAAGTCCCCCTTGTTCACATCTGGCAGCTGTCAATTTGCCTCCAACACTTTTCCTTTCACTTTTTCCCCATTATGTAGATAGGAGCAAAATTGTTTGGTGAATTGGAAAGCGTAGGGTTAAAATTTCACCTCACAACATAGCCTATGACGCTCTCGGGGTCCAGACGTGTGACAAAATGTCAGTCCAGACGTGTGCAAAATTTTGTGGCTGTAGCTGCGACGGTGCAGATGCCAATCCCGGACATACACACACACATACATACATACACACACACACACACACACACACATTCAGCTTTATATATTAGATATATATATATATATATATATATATATATATATATATATATATATATATATATATATACAGTACAGACCAAAAGTTTGGACACACCTTCACATTTAAAGATTTTTCTGTATTTTCATGACAATGAAAATTGTAAATTCACACTGAAGGCATCAAAACTATGAATTAACACATGTGGAATTATATACTTAACAAAAAAGTTATAAGTTCAGTTGTTTCACACTTTTTTCACACAAATACATGCATATATATTACATAGTCTCCTTTATTATGTATATTGCTGTCCCTTATACAGTGCCCTCTCTTGCTATGTACAGCACCGTCCCTTACATATTGGATTATATAGAGCCCTCTTGTTTTTTATTACATACTGTCCTGTCTTGTTAGCTGTGTAATGCAATGATGGCTGATGGAGCATATGAAAGCTTCTTTTCTAATGGAGGAGATGATGGACTGGTAGTCTTGTCACCGGCTCCTCCATCAGCCGTCATTTTAGATCTAACAAGAGAGCGGGCTATGTAATAAAAGAGGATGCTGTGAATAACAAAAATAACAAGAATACACTATGTAAGAGACAGCACTTTACATTACAGCAGAGGAAGCTATATAATAAGGGAAGGCATCATATATAACTAGAGAGGATGGTATGTAATAAGGGACGGTGTTATACATAATTAAAGAGGAAACTATGTAACTAAGGATGGCGTTATACATAATAAGTGAGTACACTATATACTAAGGGACTATGCAATGTATAATAACTGAGCACACTATATACTAAGGGACTGTGTTAAACATAATAAGTGATAATAATATCTTCCTCTATCTCCCCGTTCCTAAATCCTTTATAAATACCTCTTCCTCCCTTCCCAATCCCCCACACCCCTCATTGTCCTCCTTCCTCTGCATCCCATCATTGTCCTTTCCCCTATCCTCATTATTGCCTTCTCCCCCAACTCCCCATCATTGCCCATTCCACCACCTTCATCCTTTCCTCCCCCCCACCCCCATTATCGCTATTTCCACCACAACCATCATTGTCCTTTCCACCACCGCCATCATTGCTTTCTCCCCCACCACCCCATCATTGCCTATCCTACCGCCTCCATCATTTCCTCCTCCTCCCCATTATTGCCCTTTCCACCATGACCATCATTGTCCTTTCCACCACCATCATCATTGCCCATTCCACCACCTCCATCATTTCGTCCTCCCCACCACCCCATCATTTCCCAATTCCACCACCTCCATCATTTCCTACTCCCCCACCACCCCTTTTCTCCCCTACCACTCACATCATTGCCCTCTCCGTCATCCCATCATTGCCCTCCTCCACCTACACACACACAGCACCATTCACCTCTCTGCATGTTCCCCCGCAGTGCACGCACGAGCACACACACACACAGCACCACTGACCTCTCCGCATGCTCTCCTGCAGCAGCAGCATCACTGTCAGCTTCCTCTTACTGGCACAGCGGCTGCGGCGCTGAATGATGATGTCATCCAGCCGTGCCGCTGACTGCTGTGACAGGAAGCATGATGGATCGCTGCAGCTCCGCTGTCATTTTCTCTTGTAGGCAGTGGAGCTGCAGGGATCTCTCCCTGCCTACTGCACATGAGGGCAATCTGGCCAGGAGCCCCCCAGAGCCCTCATTATTAGCCGCCCTGCAGGGGCCCCCCTGGAGCCTCTGGGCCCCGATGCAGCTGCACAGGCTGCACATGCTGTATGTCCACCCGTGACATACACCATTTAGTCACAAAGCAGTGTTGTCCCTATAGCCATAATTCCTAAGAACTGATCATAGAGGCTAAATGTACTTATATTACTCAATACAAAGATACATTGACACATCCAAGTCTATTTTAATATTTGTGTAAGGCCTCTTTCACACTTCCGTCTTTCAGCTCCCGTCACAATCCGTCTTTTTTTGAGAATGCAGGATCCTGCAAAAGAATTTGCAGGATCCTGCATTTTCCCATAGACTTGTACTAGCAATGGATTGTGATGGATGGCCATCCATTTCATCAGTCTTTCACTGGATCCTGCATAAAAAAAAACGGTCCATCGGGCAGAGAAAACGTTCAGAGGAACGTTATTTCTGCACGTCGGAAAATTGGTCAGCAACGCATCCTGCGCTGCCCGTGACTGGCTACAATAGTAGCCTATGGGCGCAGGATGCGTCGCTGCCTGTGAAAAGCAGGAATCCAGCGACGGGTCCCGCCTTTTCAAAGAGAGCATGCGTAGAAGAATTTCCCTTCAGGGAAATTCTCTCTCGCTCGCCCTCTTTCTCTTATTACTATTGATGCTGCCTATGCAGCATCAACAGTAACAAGATATAATGTTAAAAATAATAGAAAAAATAAAAAATCGCAGTATTCTCACCTACCGGAGTCTCGCGCAGCGTCACCGATGTTCCCGGCAGCTAGCGTTACTTCCTAGTAATACATTGCGAAACCTCGCGAGAAGTCGCGGTCTCACAAGACAGCGACTTTTCGCGAGATTTCGCAATGTATTACTAGGAACGCTAGCTGCTGGGAGTATCGCTCTGCGGGACGCCGGTAGGTGAGAATACTGCGATTTTTTAATTTTTTTTACCTGGTTTGTGTTGTGTATGCGTTTTTGCACAAAAGTTTCAGCGGTGCATCTTCCCGTGTAAACAAACTCGCACTGCCGAGAACTGTGGCAGCCTAGGCTCATTGAGTAGTGATGAGCGAGTGTACTCGTTGCTCGGGTTTACCCGAACACGCTTGGGTGACCTCCGAGTATTTATGACTGCTCGGAGATTTAGTTTTCATCGCGGCAGCTGAATGATTTACAGCTACTAGCCTGCTTGATTACATGTGGGGATTCCCTATTAACCAGGCAACCCCCACAAGTACTCAGCCTGGCTAATAGCTGTAAATCATTCAGCTGCCACAATGAAAACTAAATCTCCGAGCAGTCATAAATACTCGGAGGTCACCCAAGCGTGTTCGGGAAAACCCGAGCAATGAGTACACTCGCTCATCAATACTTAATGAGCCTAGGCTGCCACAGTTCTCGGCAGTGCGAGTTTGTTTACACGGGAAGATGCACCGCTGAAACTTTTGTGCTGCACCAAAGATCATTTCACCCAAAGAACAAGCATTTGACGATCATCTTGCAGTGTAAATACCACTTGGGAGCAATTTATTATCCCTCCACTCCAGTTTTCTGTTATCAGAAAGTTGATAAATTTGGCACAAGGGGTATTTGACAAAAAAAACTGGGCTTTTATAAAAACTTGGCATAGTTTAGAAAAAATGGTGTGGACAATTACCATGGAACAAGTTTACTAATGGAGAAACCAGAAAACTAGAGTAAATTGCACCTGATCTCTATTCTAGCTCATAACAGGCATAGACTTTACTTTCTGTTTCACAGACACCCCACACATGCACCAAAAATAATTATGCACGTTCCTCCAGCAACCTTTTAGTTCAACACAGACATATGAATCACCAATATTGTTAAATTGCCCCTTATGTGTAACCCCAGTGTCTCAGATTTACCGTGTCAGAGAGAAGTCAGAAGAGCGCAGCGTCCCATTTCTCCTACTCATGCACTGATTAGAAGGTCTTCACATTCATATTTAATAGTGTAAATTTCTTTTAGCAGTGTAGGGGTTAATCTGCTAAGTTCAGAGCTCCTGGAGCCTTTAGGCTTTCAGCTGTGCACTCTTAGCCACTCCCATCTCCTATATAAACTGGGCCCTGGCTAGCTCATTGTCAAAGGTAGCTTATGCTGCATGGCTGGAGGTTATTATTGGAAAAGGCATTTGGTGGATTTATCCGTCACTGTTGCTAGGTTTTCATAGAATCATAGAATGTTAGAGTTGGAAGGGACCTCCTGGGTCATCTGGTCAACTCCCTGCTCAAAGAAGGATTCACTAAATCATCCCAGACAGATGTCTGTCCAGCCTCTGTTTGAAGACTTCCATTGAAGTGGCAGCCTGTTCCACTCATTGATCACCCTAACTAGTCATTAGTTTTTTCTAATATCTAATCTGTGTCTCCTCCCATTCAGTTTCATCCCATTGCTTCTAGTCTTTCCTTGGGCAAATGAGAATAAAGATGATCCTTCTACAATGTGACAGCCCTTGAGATATTTGTAGACAGCTATTAAGTCTCCTCTCAGTCTTCTTCTTTTATGCAAGCTAAACATTCCCAGATCCTGTAACCGTTCCTCATAGGACATGGTTTGTAGACCGGTCACCATTCTGGTCACTCTTCTCTGAACTCGCTCCAGTTTGTTGATGTCTTTTTTAAAAAGTGGTGCCCAAAACTGGATACAGTATTCCAGGTGAGGTCTGACCAAACAGGAGTAGAGGGCAGTAATAACTTCACGTGATCTATACTGTATGCTTCTGTTAATACATCCCAGAATTGAATTTGCCTTTTTTGCTGCACACTGTTGACTCATGTTCAGTCTGCTATCTATTAGTATACACAAGTCTTTTTCACATGTGCTGTTGCTTAACCCTATTCCTCCCATTCTGTATATGCTTTTTTCATTTTTATTGCCAGATGTAAAACTTTGCATTTTTCCTTGTTAAAAACCATTCTGTTAGTTGCTGTCCACTGCTCCAGTTTATATATTTTTGAATCCTCTCTCTCTCTTCTCTAGTATTAGCTATCTCTCCTAGCTTTGTGTCATCAGCAAATTTAATCAGTTTGCCCTCAATTCCTTCATCTAAATCATTGATAAAGATGTTGAACAATACAGGGCCCAGGACAGAACCCTGTGGTTCCCCACTTGAGACATTCTTCCAACTGGATGTGCAGCCATTTACAACCACTCTTTGGGTCCAATCACTAAGCCAGCTATGAATCCACCTAACAGTTGCCTTGTCCATTCCATACTTTGTTATTTTTTCAATAAGGATGGTGTGAAATACTTTGTCAAATGCTTTGCTGAAGTCAAAGTTTTGAGTGTGTGATAATTCCCCTTCTTCTCCTACTTTGGTTTTTATTATTATTATTATTATTATTAGACATTTTTATAGCGCCATTTATTCCATGGCGTTTTACATGCGAAAAGGGGCAAATATAGACAAATACAATAAACATGAGCAAAAAACAAGGCACACACAAGTACAGAAGGAGAGAGGACCCTGTCCGCGAGGGCTCACAGTCTACAGGGGATGGGTGAGGATACACTAGGAGGTTTAACCCAATCCTCCACTCCCCATTGTTTACCTCTGTTATATGTGTGTGTATATTTGTATGTCTGGAATTTTCCTTTATCCCTGTTCATATTACCTTGTTAGTCTGGTTGGTGTATTACGGTACACTAATACTCCCCTCTTCCCTCAGTGGAGAAGGGTACAGACAGAGGGCAGTTTCAGGAGCTAAGGCAAGGTACATGGCCTCGGCATCTTCATCAACAGAAGTAATCCGGGGAATAGGGTGAGCTTGGGCGCCCCTGGCATTAAGGAAGGATCCCTTGATCCTGGGACAACCAACAACAGCATTGTGACACCCAGCAAATACCTTGCAATTTTCCGAATTTAACTGGACATGCCTTTTAAAGAAAATGTCATTTCACGATTTTTAATATCATCTTGCGATCATTTCATTGTATTTCTTGGTAAAAGAATGTTGTGAGTGGGATATAAAAGAGGCAGAATGCTTATAACCTTCCTAAAAATAACTATTAAGATGTTACTTACTTGTCGATGGCTGTACTTGTAGGCATACTCCTCCCAAACCCTCGCACACCCATTTGTTGAAAGTATGGTACACAGGAGAGGTTGGCTGCAATAATTGCTAAGGAATCAGAAGGGTTCACAAAAAAGCCATTTTGTCCTAAAATCATGTACCTGTCCTGAAAAAAATGCAGAAATTTTATATTGGTAAGCAAATATAATCTATTGAGGGGTAAATGGTGCACAAATAAGGCATCATATTGAAATACTTACATACCATAATTTATGAAGTTCTACAAAGGTGTGAGGCAGTGAACAGTATTATATGCAAGGGTCGCTATATGTTCCCAGGATGCGTACAGAAGCGTATTGAGACCACGGTTGTGCATTGCAGTCACAGGCAAAGCTGTGATTGCAATGCAAAATAAAAGTGTTGGTCTTGGGCAAGCTATTTGCCCAAGACAGATTTAAGAAAACCCGCCATGGGCTTTTATTTTTTAAATGAACTACAGGAAGGTAGTGGGGCGGTCCGTTTCCTCCCGGCCTGGTCTTCCAGGTGTCCGACGGCCACAGGTTCCTTGTAAAAACCCTGCAGCAGAGGGTTGGGGGAGTCAGTGTGGAGTTTGCAATGTGCAGAGCAGACGGCTCTGCAAAAGCTCAGTCTGTGTGAGGGAACACAGAGGCCAGCAGAGGAAACTCCTGAAACCCCGCAGCGTGATACGGTGGTGCGGTCAACTTAGGTAACCGGACACATTTATGGACTGTCTTGTTTCCCAACTGCGATCCGGAGAATACCATTTGTTTTTGTTTGTACATTAAACTACGTTTATTTTTAACTTTTCTGGGTCACTGCCTCATCACTGCACAATGTGGACACTGCTGCACTACAAAGGATTTAAAGTTATTTTATGGGGATTCAGGGGCTAATGCATTATTCAATGCTTGTACCAATATATAGATCTAACAAAGGTTAAATTGACTCAGATTACACTGCATCGGGATCTTACAGCACAAAATAGTGTAATTCAACACCTAACTTAACAGGCAATGGTTTGTGCAATGCAAAACTGGCCAGAGCCACTTACTTCCACATTGGAAGTGAATAGTGCAGATGATATTATGACCCACACACCTGCCGAGAGGCATGCACAATGACCAAGTATTGTGCACGTGTCCTTTGCTAATGAACAGGACATGTCCTCAACATGTGTCTCAGCAAGCATGTGAGTCGTAACGTACAACTTTATATAAAGACTATTTTGGTGCATTTAGATTCATAAATCTCACCTGATATTTTTCAAAGTGATAGCTCTATATGTACTGTTTTACTTAAAGAGAATTTCTCATCAGGTTTTTGCCCCATAATCTGAGAGCAGCATAATGTAGAGATAGAGACACTGAATACAGCAATGTGTCACTTACTGGGCTGGTTAGTGTAGTTTTGATAAAATTACTGTTTTATCAGCAAGAGATTATCACTAGACGACTAGTAAACCTGCTGACTGGTAGTCCTCTAAATTCATGATCTCTGTATAATCCCACCCCATCTCTGATTGGTTGTCTATACACAGTGTACACAGAAATTTGACAATCAGTGGTGTGGGCGGGGTTATATGGTGCTTAGCATTCAGAGAACTGCTATATCTGCAGCAGATAAATCAGTGGTTTTATCAAAATTACAGCAAGCTGCTCAATAAATGACACATCACTGGAATCATGGCATCTGCCCCTACATTATGTTTCTCTCACATGAGAGAGCAAAAACCTAGTGACAGATTCTCTTTAAACTGTTTGCTGGGTCTTGAGAAATTTTACCCATTTAATTTCAAAGCTAGGTTTGACTTTGCTGGCAAAGTTTTTTGCCATGGTCTTGCAATTGCTGAAAAACCTCAGGCATCTCTCATAATAAAATTGATCACATTAAATACATGTACTTCTATGTGCAACAGACAATGCTGGCAGCAAACATCAGATACAGGAACTACTTACACCATCAGCATCAAATGCAGCTCCAAAACCATGTTCCCCTCCTTTCATGGCCTCCAAGAGACTACTGGCATATGTTAAGTTTGGGTCAGGGTTCTGCCCACCAAAGTCTTCCAAAGGAACGCAATTAACTGCAGAATTGGCCGGTGCTCCTAACTCATCACAGAGAATTCGTCGAACATAAGGACCCATCACTAGAAAAAAGATGATACGTGTGCATACTTTACTGTATTTGGCAGTGTATACAAAGATGAGCACAGAGACTTTATACTAGTACTTTGTACTGAGTCAGATTTAAAGGGGTTTACCAGGCTTACTTAAAATAGGTCATCAACATACTGTAACTGGCTGAGATCATACAGCCAGTGCCTGATTCATGCTGCCTGATCCAGGGGCAGAATGTATCATCTGCCAGGTTCACTTTAATGAGGTTGTCCACTACTTTTTATTGACGACCTATCCTTAGAATAGGTCATCAAAGTCTGAGACGGCGTCTGTCTGGGTCTGACACCCGGAAACACCCCCCCCGATCAGCTGTTCTCTTATTTGATAAGAAGGAACTCAGGGGCATAATTACTTTTTAGGGCTAATCAGGAAGTATTATTACTACTTGGGGGTATTTATGCGGTACTATTATGTGTTAAAGGGAACCTGTCAGCAGGATTGTACACAGTAACCTGTAGACAGTATTCATATGTAAGGCTGGTTTCACATTTGCGTTTTTTGCCGCTGCGTTTTAGCGCAAAAAAACGCATGCGTTTTTTTTCCTATATTCAACATTAAAAACGCATGCTTTTTTTTATGCGTTGTGCCGCGTTTGACGATTCATGCGTCGTTTCTATGCTTGTGTTTTGTTGCAGAAATGCAACATGTAGTAATTTCTAGAGGCGTTTTTTTGCCGCAAAAAAAGTATTGCTGTCTATGTAAACGCATGCGATTTTAAGCACATGCGTTTGGTTGCGTTTTAAACACATGCGTTTCAATAGAAAAAAACAAGAATACACACTGATAAGCCACCCCCCACCATCAAGGTGATAAAGGGATCCAAACCCTAACCCTACCCCTACCCCTACCCCTAACCCTAACCCTAGGGATCCTAACCATAACCCTAACCCTACCCCTAACCCTAACCCTACCCCTAACCCTACCCCTAGGGATCCTAACCATAACCCTAACCCTACCCCTAACCCTACCCCTAACCCTAACCCTAACACTACCCCTAGGGATCCTAACCATAACCCTAACCCTAACCCTACCCCTAGGGATCCTAACCATAACCCTAACCCTAACCCTACCCCTAACCCTAACCCTAACCCTAACCCCAACCCTAGCTATTTCTATTTATAGTGGGTTTTCTAGATGATTTTGATGATTGACAGCTGTCACACACTTCTCAGCATGTGTTTCAAAAACGCAAACGCATGAAAAAACGCATGTAAACGCGTCAAAACGCCGCGTTTTTTTACTGCATGAGAAAACGCATGCGTCTAAAAAAAAGCGTTTGCACGTGTTTACATGCGTTTTTTTCACCACCTGCGTTTGCGTTTTAAACACTGCGTTTTTAAACGCAAATGTGAAACTAGCCTAAGGCTTCTGACAGGTCACTGTTCCCTCAGTGACCTGCCCCCTATTTTACATAACGAAGAAAAAATAAATAAAAATTATATATATATATATATATATATATATATATATATATATATATACACATATATATAAATATTGTGAGGGGAGGAAGCCCTTCTGCAGGCAGGAGGAGGTGCCTGTGCTGCAGCATGATCTCATGTACAGTTGTGCTCAAAAGTTTACATACCCCAGCAGAATTTTTGCTTTCTTGGCCTTTTTTCATAGAACATGAATGATAAGGGTATGTGCACACGTAGTTTTGAGCTCTGCAGATTTTTCCGCAGTGAATTTGAGAAATCCGCAGGTAAAAGGCACTGTGTTTTACCTGCGGATTTACCGCGGATTTTATGCGGATTTTGTGCGGATTCCACCTACGGTTTTACACCTGCGGATTCCTATTATGGAGCAGGTGTAAACCACAGCGGAATCCGCACAAGGAATTGACATGCTGCGTAATGTAACCCACAGCGTTTCCGCACGTTTTTTTCTGCAGCATGGGCACTGCGGATTGCGTTTCCTATAGGTTTACATAGTACTGTAAATGCATGGAAAGCTGCTGCGGACCCGCAGCTGCAGATACGCTGCGGATCCGCAGCAAAATCCGCAGCGTGTGCACATAGCCTTACACCAAAACTTTTCTCCACTCATGGTTAGTGGTTGGATTATGTCATTTATTGTCAATTTACTGTGATTTCTGTTTCTAAATCATAATGACAACCCAAAACATCCAAATGACCCTGATCAAAAGTTTACATACCCTGGTGATTTTGGCCTGATACCATACACAGTAGTTGACACAAATGGGTTTGAATGGTTACTAAAGGTAACATTCTCACCTGTGACCTGTTTGCTTGTAATCAGTGTGTGTGTATGTGTGTGTGACTTTTGCATCTTTCATCCAGCCACTGACGTTTCTGGATTGTGATTCAAGGGGAAAGCAAAAGAATTGTCAACACACAGATCTACAGGAAAAGGTAGTTGAACTGTATAAAAAAGGAAAGGGATACAAAAAGATATCCAAGGAATTGATGATGCCAGTCAGCAGCATTCAAACTGTGATTAACAAATGGAAAATCAGGGGCTCTGTAAAAACAAAACCACGGTCAGGTAGACCAAAAGAAATGTCACCCAGAACTGCCAGGAAAATTGTTTGTGATGCAAACAAAAACCCACAAATAACATTAGCTGAAATACAGGACTCTATGAAAACTAGCGGTGTGGCTGCTTCAAGGTGTATAATAATGAGTCACTTGAAGAAAAATAGGCTGCATGGTCAAGTCGCCAGAAGATAGCCATTACTGCACAACTGCCACAAAGTATATTGCCTACAATACACAAAACAGCACAGAGACAAGCCTCAAAACTTCTGGAACAAGGTAATTTGGAGTGATAAGACCAAACGTGAACTTTTTGGCCACAACCATAAACATTACATTTGGAGAGAGGTCAACAGGGCCGATGATGAAAGGAACAACATTCCTACTGTAAAGCACGAAGGTGGATCACTGATGTTTTTGGGATGTGTGAGCTACAAAGGCACAGGAAACTTGGTCAAAGTTGAAGGAAAGATGAATGCACATGTTATCAGCAAACACTGGAGGCAAATTTGCACTCATCAGCCCTGAAGCTACACAAGGGATGTACTTGGATATTCCAACATGATAATGATCCAAAACACAAGGCCAAGTCGACTTGTCATTCGCTACAGTAGAACAAAGTGAAGGTTCTGGAGTGGCCATCTCAGTCTCCTGACCTCAATATCATTGAGCCACTCTGGGGAGATCTCAAGCCTGCAGTTCATGCTAGACAGCCCAGGAATTTACAGGAACTGGTAAAGTTTTGCCAAGAAGAATGGGCAGCTTTACCATCTGAGAAAATAAAGAATCTCATTCACAACTACCACAAAAGACTTCAAGCTTTCATTGATGTTAGAGGGGGCAATACATGGTATTAACCCCTTAATCCCATTGGACGTACTATCCCATTAAGGTGACCTGGGACTTAAATCCCAGTGATGGGATAGTATGTCCAGCGCTATCAGCCGCGCTCACGGGGGGAGTGCGGCCGATCGCGGCCGGGTGTCAGCTGACTATCGCAGCTGACATCTGGCACTATGTGCCAGGAGCGGTCACGGACTGCCCCTGGCACATTAACCCCTGGCACACTGCGATCAAACATGATCGCAGCGTTCCGGGGTCATAGGGAAGCATTGCGCAGGGAGGGGGCTCCCTGCGGGCTTCCCTGAGACCCTCGGTACAAGGCGATGTGCTCACCTTGTACCGAGCATCTCCTCCCTGCAGGCCCTGGATCCAAAATGGCCACGGGGCTGCATCCGGGTCCTGCAGGGAGGTGGCTTACAAGCGCCTGCTCAACCTCCCTGCTGTGCCTGTGTGATCACTGATCTGACACAGTGCACAGCAAAGTGATGTCCCCCTGGGGCAAAGTAAAAAAGTTAAAAAAAAAATATTTACATGTGTAAAAGAAAAAAAATCCTAAATAAATAAAATATATATATATATATTGTTCCAATAAATAAATTCCTTTATCTAAATAAAAAAAAAACACTAAAAGTACACATATTTAGTATCGCCGCATCCGTAACGACCCGACCTATAAAACTGTCCCACTAGTTGACCCCTTCAGTGAACACCGTAGAAAAAAAACCAAAAAACGAGGCAAAAACAACCCTTTATTACCATATCGCTGAACAAAAAGTGGAATAGCACGCGATCAAAAAGACAGATATAAATAACCATGGTACCGCTGAAAACATCATCTTGTCCCGCAAAAAACAAGCCACCATACAGCATCATCAGTGAAAAAGTAAAAAAGTTATAGTAATCAGAATAAAGCGATGCAAAAATAATTATTTTTTCTATAAAATAAATTTTATCGCATAAAAGAGCCAAAACATAAAAAAATAATCTAAATGAGGTATCGCTGTAATCGTACGGAACCGAAAAAATAAAACTGCTTTATCCATTTTACCAAATACAGAACGGTATAACCGCCCCCACCCCCTAAAGAAATTCATGAATAGCTGTTTTTTGGTCATACTGCCTCACAAAAATCAGAATAAAAAGCGATCAAAAAATGTCATGTGCCCTAAAATGTTACCAATAAAAACGTCAACTTGTCTCGCAAAAAACAAGACCTCACATGACTCTGTGGACCAAAATATGGAAAAATTATAGCTCTCAAAATGTGGTAATGCAGAAAAAAATGTTTGCGATAAAAATTGTCTTTTAGTGTGTGACAGCTGCCAATCATAAAAAACCCACTAAAAAGGTAAATCAAACCCCCCTTCATCACCCCCTTAGTTAGGGAAAAATAAAAAATGTATTTAGTTCCATTTTCCCATTAGGGTTAGGGCTATGGTTAGGGTTAGGGCTAGGGTTATGGTTAGGGCTAGGGTTAGGGTTAGGGTTGGGGCTAGGGTTGGGGCTAGGGTTAGGGTTGGGGCTAGGGTTAGAGTTGGGGCTAGGGTTAGGGTTTGGATTACATTTACGGTTGGGATTAGGGTTAGGGGTGTGTCAGGGTTAGGGGTGTGGTTAGGGTTATGGTTGGGATTAGGGTTAGGGGTGTGTTGGAGTTAGGGGTGTGGTTAGGGTTGGGGTTAGGGGTGTGGTTGGGATTAGGGGTGTGTTTGGGTTAGGGATTCAGTTAGAATTGGGGGTTTCCATTGTTTAGGCACATCAGGGCACTCCAAACGGGACATGGCGTCCGATCTCAATTCCAACCAATTCTGCGTTGAAAAAGTAAAACAGTGCTCCTTCCCTTCCGAGCTCTCCCATTCAGCCAAACAGGGGTTTATCCCAACATATGGGGTATCAGCGTACTCAGAAAAATTGGACAACAACTTCTGGGGTCCAATTTCTCTTGTTACCCTTGGGAAAATAAAAATTTAGGGGGCTAAAAAAAAACATTTTTGTGGGACAAAAATGATTTTTTATTTTCACGGCTCTGCATTATAAACTGTAGTGAAATACTTGGGGGTTTAAAGTTCTCACAACACATCTAGATAAGTTCCTTGGGGGTCTAGGTTCCAATATGTCCAATATGGGGTCACCTGTGGGGGGTTTCTACTGTTTAGGTACATCAGGGGCTCTGCAAATGCAACGTGATGCCTGCAGACCAATTCATCTAAGTCTGCATTCCAAATGGCACTCCTTCCCTTTCGAGCTCTGCCATGCGCCCAAACGGTGGTTCCCCCCACATATGGGGTATCAGCGTACTCAGGACAAATTGGACAACAACTTTTGGGGACCAATTTCTCCTGTTACCCTTGGGAAAATACAAAACTGGGTGTTAAAGATAATTTTTGTGGAAAAAAAATGATTTTTTATTTTCACGGCTCTGCGTTATTAACTGTAGTGAAACACTTGGGGGTTCAAAGTTCTCACAACACATCTAGATAAGTTCCTTGGGGGGTCTAGTTTCCAATATGGGGTCACTTGTGGGGGGTTTCTACTGTTTAGGTACATCAGGGGCTCTGCAAATGCAGCGTTACACCTGCAGACCAATCCACCTAAGTCTGCATTCCAAATGGCACTCCATCCCTTCCGAGCTCTGCCATGCGCCCAAACTGTGGTTCCCCCCACATATGGGGTATCAGCGTACTCAGGACAAATTGGACAACAACTTTTGGGGTCCAATTTCTCCTGATACCCTTGGGAAAATACAAAACTGGGGGCTAAAAATAATTTTTGTGGAAAAAAAAAGAATTTTTATTTTCACGGCTCTGCGTTATAAACTGTAGTGAAACACTTGGGGGTTCAAAGCCCTCACAACACATATAGATAAGATCCTTAGGGGGTCTACTTTCCAAAATGGTGTCACTTGTGGGGGGTTTCAATGTTTAGGCACATCAGGGGCTCCCCAGCGCAACATGGCGTCCCATCTCAATTTCAGCTAATTTTGCACTGAAAAGTCAAACGGCGCTCCTTCCCTTCCGAGCTCTGCCATGCACCCAAACAGTGGTTTACCCCCACATATGGTGTATCAGCATACTCAGGACAAATTGCACAACAATGTTTGGGGTACAATTTCTTCTGGTAACATAGTAACATAGTAACATAGTAACATAGTTAGTAAGGCCGAAAAAAGACATTTGTCCATCCAGTTCAGCCTATATTCCTATATTCCATCATAATAAATCCCCAGATCTACATCCTTCTACAGAACCTAATAATTGTATGATACAATATTGTTCTGCTCCAGGAAGACATCCAGGCCTCTCTTGAACCCCTCAACTGAGTTCGCCAGTGGTAACCTTGGGAAAATAAAAAATTGGGGGCGAAATGTTCATTTTTGTGAAAAAATATTATTTTTTATTTTTACGGCTCTACTTTATAAACTTCTGTGAAGCACTTGGTGGGTCAAAATGCTCACCACACATCTAGATAAGTTCCTTAGGGGATCTAATTTCCAAAATGGTGTCACTTGTTGGGGGTTTCAATGTTTAGGCACATTAGTGGCTCTCCAAACGCAACATGGCGTCCCATCTCAATTCCAGCCAGTTTTGGATTGAAAAGTCAAATGGTGCTCCTTCCCTTCCGAGCTCTGCCATGCGCCCAAACAGTGGTTTACCCCCACATATGGGTTATCTGGGTACTCAGGACAAATTGTACAACAACTTTTGGGGTCCATTTTCTCCTGTTACCCTTGGTAAAATAAAACAAATTGGAGCTGAATTAAATTTTTTGTGAAAAAAAATTAAGTGTTCATTTTTTTTTAAACATTCCAAAAATTCCTGTGAAACACCTGAAGGGTAAATAAACTTCTTGAATATGGTTTTGAGCACCTTGAGCGGTGAAGTTTTTAGAATGGTGTCACACTTGGGTATTTTCTATCATATAGACCCCTCAAAATGACTTCAAATGTGACGTGGTCACTGAAAACAAATGGTGTTGTAAAAATGAGAAATTGCTGGTCAACTGTTAACCCTTATAACTCCCTAACTGAAAAAAAAATTTTGTTTCCAAAATTGTGCTGACGTAAAGTAGACATGTGGGAAATGTTACTTATTAAGTATTTTGTGTGACATATCTCTGTGATTTAAGGGCATAAAAATTCAAAGTTGGAAAATTGCGAAATTTACAAAATTTTCATAAATAAACTCAGGTAATATCAAAGAAATTTTACCACTATCATGTGTTAGGGGTCGAGTTCCCGCCTCTGCACAGGGGGAATCTTGGGCCATTTCCGCTGCGGTCTCCCATTCTTCTCCTGCCGCTGTGGAGCCTGCTCAGCGGAGAAGTCGGTCCCAGCGTCTTGCTCAGTCCCACTCTGTACAAAGAGTTACTGCTGCTTTTCCTGCTTCTGCCATTGAAGTCAGTGCTGGGCAGCGGCGAGCAGACGCTTTTGGGACTAAGTCCTGCTTTTCTCGTTCTGAGCATGCCCTGAGTGAGATCTCTCAGTGGAGATCGAGGGTCACATGGTCAGATACTGCAGCTAAGACCATTGGTCCCTTCGGGAAGGTCCTGTAGGTGCTAGGACTAAGTCCTGCTTTGCACACACTGAGCATGCCCAGGGCAAGATCTCTCAGTGGAGATTTATGTTCACATGCTCAGGTATGGCAGTCTCTCATTGGTCCTTCTAGGAAGGTCTTTTTCTTGCTGCAGGTATATAAGGCTCACATGGCCGCACGGCCATGCGCTAGTATCAATTCATATATGTGCTTTGCGCCAGTGTGGTTATGCATGAGTGTGTTCAGGGACCCGGCTGAAATAAGCCCCTAGAATACCGGCACCTCCGGTGAGGAGATTGTATGAGTGTGTTCAGGGACCCGGCTGAAATAAGCCCCTAGAATACCGGCTTCTCCGGTGAGGAGATTGCATGTTGCATAACCACTGACTGCTATCAGCTTGGCAGTAAGCTTGTGCTCCTGTGAGGCTAACAGGGTGCAGTGCTTCCCCTTTCACGGCTACTATGTGGAGTAACAGAGCTAGTCTATACCGCCAAACAGTGCTGCCATTCGCTAGCAGCAGGTTTCTCCTGCACGGTGGACACCGGGCTGCGAACGCACCCATTATAATAAACATCTCTATTTACTCAGTGCGTTCTGCTAGCCCTAACATCATGAAGTACAATATGTCTCGAGAAAACATTGTCAGAATCACCAGGATCCGTTGAAGCGTTCCAGAGTTATAATCTCATAAAGAGACAGTGGTCAGAATTGTAAAAATTGGCCCGGTCATTAACGTGCAAACCTTCCTCGGGGCTTAAGGGGTTAAGAAATGGGGTATGTAAACTTTTGATCAGGGTCAGTTGGATGTTTTGGGCTGTAATTATGATTTAAAATGAGAAAACACCGTAGATTGACAATAAATGGCTTCACCCAACCACTAACCATGAGTGGAGAAAAAGTGTTGGTGTTTTCATTCATATTCACTGATAAAAGGCCAAGAAAGCAAAATTCTGCCAGGGTATGTAAACTTTTAAACACAACTGTATTTAACACACGGACTCACCTGATAGCCGCTACTGCTCAGGCGCCGGCAGCGCCATCTTGGAGGAGGACATTTTTTTTTTCTCTAGTAAGATGGCGCATTGCCATTTTCAAACTGATTTTATTTTTTTTTTAGGAATATCAAGATAACATGAAACAAATTAATTACATGCACATTATATATACGATCATGCACAGCGAAGGCACCACCGCCACCTGCCTGCAGAAGGGGATTTTTTTTCCAAAATTATATATACACTGCTCAAAAAAATAAAGGGAACACTAAAATCCCACACCCTAGATATCAATGAATGAAATATTCCAGTTGTAAATCTTTATTTATTACATAGAGGAATAAACAAAAAACCTAAAAATTATCAACGTAAATCACAACTAATATCCCACAGAGGTCTGGAATTGGAATGATGCTCAAAATCAAAGTGGAAAAAAAAGTTACAGGCTGATCCAACTTCAGTGGAAATGCCTCAAGACAAGGAAATGATGCTTAGTGATGTGTGTGGCCTCCTCTTGCCTGTATGACCACCCTACAATGCCTGGGCATGCTCCTGATGAGGCGGCAGATGGTCTCCAGAGGGATCTCCTCCCAGACCTGGACTAAAGCATCCACCAACTCCTGGACAGTCTGTGGTGCAACGTGACGTTGGTGAATGGTGTGAGATATGATGTCCCAGATGTGTTCAATCGTATTCAGGTCTGGGGAACGGGCGGGCCAGTCCATAGTTTCAATGCTTTCATCTTGCAGGAACTGCTGACACACTCCAGCCACATGAGGTCTGGCATTGTCCTGCATTAGGAGGAACCCAGGGCCAACCGCACCAGCATATGGTCTCACAAGGGGTCTGAGGATCTCATCTCAGTACCTAATGGCAGTCAGGCTACCTCTGGCGAGCTCATGGAGGGCTGTGCGGACCTCCAAAGAAATGGCACCCTACACAATTACTGACCCACTGCCAAAACCGGTCATGCTGAAGGATGTTGCAGACAGCAGATCTCTGTCCATGGCGTCTCCAGACTCTGTCACGTCTGTCACATGTGCTTTGTGTGAACCTGCTTCCCCCTGTGAAGAGCACAGGGCGCCAGTGGCGAATTTGCCATTCCTGGTGTTCTGTGGCAAATGCCAAGCGTCCTGCATGGTGTTGGAATTTGAGCACAACCCCCATCTGTGGACGTCGGGCACTCAGACCATCCTCTTGGAGTCGGTTTCTAACCGTTTGTGCAGACACATGCACATTTGTGGCCTGCTGGAGGTCATTTTGCAGGGCTCTGGCAGTGCTCCTCCTGTTCCTCCTTGCACAAAGGCTGAGGTAGGGGTCCTGCTGCTGGGTTGTTGCCTGGTAGCGCCTCCAGCCTCTGGACACTACGCTGACAGATACAGCAAACCTTCTTGCCACTGCTCGCATTGATGTGCCATCCTGGATGAGCTGCACTACCTGAGCCACTTGTGTGGGTTGTAGAGTCCATCTCATACTACCACGAGTGTGAAAGCACAACCAACATTCAAAAGTGACCAAAACATCAGCCAGAAAGCATTGGTACTGAGATGTGCTCTGTGGTCCCAACCTGCAGAACCACTCCTTTATTGAGTGTGTCTTGATAATTGTCAATAATTTCCATCTGTTGTCTATTCCATTTGCACAACAGCATGTGAAATTGATTGTCAAACAGTGTTGCTTCCTAAGTGGACAGATTGATTTCACAGAAGTTTGATTTACTTTGAGTTATATTCTGTTGTTTAAGTGTTCCCTTTATTTGTTTGAGCAGTGTATATATATTCATTATGTAAAATAGGGGGCAGGTCACTGAGGGATTAGCAACCTTTCAGAAGCTATACTCACGAATACCTAAACAGAGCACCACATGAAGACCCCCCGACAGGTCACCCCGTAGCACAAGCATATCAACACAAAACTGAAAATAAAGATTACACCACAACCACAAGACGGATTTCATCAATGAAGGCATCATTTTAATCAGTATAACGGCGCTGACATGACACTGTAGGTTACTGAGCACAATCCTGCTGACAGGTTCCCTTTAAGGGGCAATATTTATTTTTATTGAGCAGATGGGTCAATGCTTCTTGATAAGGTTTACGTTGGGTAATATTCCTTGTTAAGAGAGCACTTAAAAAGCATTCTAATTAAAAGAAATAAAAACAGCATTACTTCTTTGTAAGGGTACACTTAGGGCAATATTACTTTAGCAGGGGGCCCTCAACATTACTACTTTATAATGGGGTATTCAAGGGGCGCTCTAACCTTCAAAGGAACACACAGGCAGCATTATTACTGTCTATGGGGTGCAAAGGGGGCCTTACAAAGATACAAATATTTAAGTACATTGTTTAGGGTACCATAAAACACAGTATGGGCAGCAACAGGTACAGAAATAGGGTATCAACAGGATGGGGAGTTTGTGTAGGTTAATAATAAATGAGTATGATGCTAGAAAATGGACAGATAACATGGTAAAAATAAATAACTGCAGAGAGAACTTCATGGGTGAGTCACTATATATAACTGTACTGTGTAAGGTTATATGGTCTGCAGAACTGGAATCTAACACTATATTGTCACAGTATGGCGATAGTTTAGGTTTGTCTTTGTGTAGTAATTCTCATTCAGTAATAGTATTGTCATCTGAGGTGCCCAATACAATTAGGATGTGTCTCCGAAATTATAAAAAATCTCTACATGGTTTGGGGGCCTACTCAGTTGTGATTTTCTCTCACCTAGATATCATTCATATATTGCAGATTTGGCAAATATTTGCTTTGGTATCTGTGGGCCAAAACCAGGATAGCATCCCAAACACAGGGAAAATATAAGAGGAAAATGAACATTTCTTCCCTTTTTTTACATCCATTCTTGACTACTCATTCAAAATACTGCCGTACCTATAGTGTGTGAATGGAGGCTTAAAGTCAAACAGCAAGGAAACTAATGTACTATATTTGTTTTTATGTGACTTTAGCTCTGTATTTAGAAAACATGCCTATTTTCTGTTATTGTTTAAAAAATTGGGAAAATTTCTGTACAGATTTGCTTTACAATTAAACACCTTGCTGATACAGTTTATCAATTCCTATTTCACTTTTTTTATCCATAACAAGTTATATGAGCTAACATATTATTCCTTTCATTTATTGTGTTATAGACCTTGATTCGAGCTACTTAATTTTTCATGCAATATTAATAATCTGCATTTGAAATATTTATTTTCTCCCATTTTCTGAAAACTGATCAATATGTTCCTTTATTAACAAAATACAATCTTTTGCTTACCTCCATTCATGGCATCAATCCTTATTTTCAGCTGATTGGGACCAGTAAGCAAACTCTTAATAGAATTAAAGTCAAAAAGTGTTCTGAGCAAATTAAGGTAAACTTCCACTGAATCCACTACTTCAACTAAAGAGCAATGCAAAGAAAAAGAAAACTATTTTAGTTAAGAGCAAAGAATTTTGGTTACTAAATCTTACATTAAAATATCTGTCTACGAAGTCAAAACTAATTTTTGCTTGATAATGATTATGCAAAATTCAATGCAAAAACTATTGTCTTCAAAATTAGGTAACATTCACATACAGTTTGTTGGTCCAAGAAACAAAAAAATAATCTGTAATGTCAGCTGTCATTGCAACTAAACAGAGTTAGTATTTTGTAAGTTGTGTCTATTTGGTAGAGTATGTGTGCATTTGTTTTAGGATGTGCCTCAAGAAAGAGGGAGCAAGGAATAAAAAATAAAATAAAATACATTAATTTATCTTATTGCATAGATACAGAAACAAAACTTGTCTTTAATTACTAGACAGAACAACAGTACAGACCTGCAATTGATGTAAAGTAACTTTTCCACTATCTATTGTTTCCACTAAAAGAATATTAATTAGTTTCAGCCATATAACCTATTTCTCAGGCTGATTAAAAGTTGCAGTCTATGAGGTACTGTTACAAAACAGGTGTCGGTCACAGATGTCCCCTTAGATGTCATAAATGCCGCCCTAAATATCAGCCACAGATCCCTCCACAGGTGTCAATCACAGATTTCACTACTAAAGAAGATGTCTACTACTTGGATAACCTCTTCTCAATCACTGTATTTACCCCATGTTAAATAAAAACAGCCTGCACTGACCTATGAGGCAGGCACCTTTCCAGCAATGTCAGCGACTGCTCTCCAGGGCTCACGTGACATTGAAATGTAGAACATCAGCAGCCGTTTCGCTCTTACTTCATTTCAACAAATCAGACATGTAGAGGAAGTCAAAGAGCAGCAGCTCTCACTTCTTCCAGATTACAGTTTCGTTGAAGGAAATGAAAATTAAGTGGACGATGATTTTCTGCAGGGCTCACATAACATAACAATGTCACGCAAACCCCAGGAGACAAGGTGCGGACATTGCTGAAACAGGTCACGTACTGGAAGTGAGTGTAGGCTACTATTATTTTCATGGGGGAAATATAGTGACTGAGAAGGAGTTGTCTGAGTCATGGACAACACCTTTAATGTAACTTCTGCGCGGCTTTTGCTACAGTCAGGACCAGAGTCCCACTGGAGCACCTTGGGCCCACCAGAGAAAGTCATTCTTGGGGCCCACTTTGTAGCTACTACATAGAAATAAATACAAGACCACCAATTGTGTGGTAAAACATGCTAATATTCAGGGTATAATATAAGGTAGTACACATCGCAGTGATATAGCAGGGGTTGGGTTATCTCCCCTCATAAAATATAATGTAGCCCCCCTCATAGAATATAATGTAGCCTTCTCATATAATATAATGCAGCCCTCCCCATAGAATATAATGCAGCCCCCTAATATAGTATAAAGCAGCCCCCATAGAGTATAATACAGCCCCCGCATAGGGTATAATGCAGCCCCTCTCATATAGTATCACACAGCCTTCCATAGTATATAATGTACCTAGATCTTCAAAGAGTATAATGCATCCCCCCTCCATAGACTATAATGTAGCCCCCTCATAGGGTATAATGCAACCCATCATAGGGTATAATGAAGACCACCCATAGAATATAATGTTGCCCTCTCATAGGGTATAATGCAGCCCCCTCATAGTATAATGCAGCCCCCTCAGGATATAAAGCAGCCTCTTTATATGATATAATTCAACCTCCCTCATATAGTATGCAGCTCCCCCATAGAATATAATGTAGACCCTCACAGAATATAATGCAGCCCCCCTCCATAATAAAGCAGCCGTCTCATAGAATATAATGAGGCCCCCTCATAGGCTATAATGCATAAAATATAATGTAGACCCTCACAGAGAATAATGCAGCCCCCCTCCATAGAATATAATGTAGCCCCCCTCACAGTATTATGGCTATCAGTACTCACTCATTGATTTATATATATATACTAGATTGTGGCCCGATTCTAACGCATCGGGTATTCTAGAATATGCATGTCCCCGTAGTATATGGACAATGATGATTCCAGAATTCGCGGCAGACTGTGCCCGTCGCTGATTGGTTAAGGCAACCTTTATGACATCATCGTCGCCATGGCAACCATTATGACATCTACGTCGATACTGTGCCCGTCCCTGATTGGTCGAGGCCCAGGCAGCCTCTACCAATCAGAGACGCGGGATTTCCAGGACAGACAGACAGACAGAAAAACCCTTAGACAATTATATATATAGATATATGTATACAGCACAGACCAAAAGTTTGGACACACCTTCTCATTTAAAGATTTTTTTGTATTTTCATGACTATGAAAATTGTACATTCACACTGAAGGCATCAAAACTATGAATTAACACATGTGGAATTATATACTTAACAAAAAAGTGTGAAACAACTGAAATTATGTCTTATATTCTAGGTTCTTCTAGGTTGGCACCCTAATTTATTAGCGATAATGGCGCCCTCGCTCCTCAACAACTCTCCCTAGGTAGCCCTAGCTTACCCTAATAAACATTATAGCAATAAATTATAGGTCATAATGGCAGGCAAAAATGCTCTGGTTATTGATTATCTGGTTATTAGTGCCTCTTTGAAGCGCTTCCCCTGTCCAGGTTTCTCAGGAGGTTGATAAAAGTGATGTCTCAGAAAGGTAATGAGCCCAGTATGTTAAGCTCAGTCATTGTGCATCCATGTTTAAATAGCCAATATAGACTCCTCCTATTAATTAATTAATTAATTAATTAACTTCCTTATTATGAAACAGCAGGGGAACATTGTCCCATAGAGGCTAAAACAAAGTATATCCCAAAGACCAATGCGCTCTACCCTGGAAAGCAAAGATCATCACCAGGTTTCCTATACACATGCAAAAACAATAAGGCTATGTGCCCACGTTGCAGAAATGCTGCGGAAATGTTAGCAGCATTTTCACAACTCCCTGCCGCGGGTAAAATGCATGTGGAATTTGCTTGCGTTTTCCAGCAAAGCACAAGCATTTTGCAAGCGTTTTTAGCTTGCAGAATGCTTGCGCTTTACAAGTGATTTAAAGCATCGCTTGGAAAAGTGATTGACAGATTGGTCACACTTGTCACACATAGTGCTTGACAAGTGTGACCAACTTTTTACTATTGATGCTGCCTATGCAGCCTATGCAAGAAAATATGGTTATTCTCACCTTCCGACAGCCCCCGATCTCCTCAGCAGCGCTCCCGGTACGTTCCATACCCAGGGATGCTTTGCGCGAAGGACGTCATCTCAGGTGATTCGTGCAATGCATCCCTGGGAACAAACGCCGCTTGCACCGCTGAGAGGCGGGAGGACTCCGGGGGCCATCAGAAGGTAAGTAAATCCAGATTTTATTTTAATTCTTTTTTTTTTACAGAAATATGGTTCCCAAGGGTACCATTCGCACATGAAGCGCTCACTTTACGCACGGTGGGCATAGCCACATGCGTAAAGTGAGCGTTTCAATGCAATCCTATGGCTGCAGAATCGCCGCGATTCTGCAGAAATAATGAACAAGCTGCAGATTTCACCGCTATGCAATTCTGCAGGGGGAAAATCCACAGTATGGGCACAGCAACTGCGGAAACCCATAGGATTGCATGGGAATGCGGTTTGTAAGCATTTTTAAGCATTTCCGCTGCGGCAAAAACGTGGTAGAAACGCATAAAAAATGCAACGTGGGCACACAGCCTAATACTAAAACAGATGTCATAGTTAAATGCGAATGTCACTGTAGCAGCCCACTATCTTAAATAAGCCCAATATACTAATAACACTCCATGATACAGATCAACAACAAAAAAGCAGGGAGTAATGGTCCTTTTCAAAAGTTACAAAATGTATTCAGAAAAATACATATATATAGACAAAAAAAAGCAGGTCTTTCATTGGTTTCTGTGGCTTAGAGCAGGAAGATAAGACTCTGCCTACAGTCCCACCCTGTAGCATGAGCATCTCATTAACCGAAAGCTTCTGCTAACAGGTTCTCTTTAATGCTATTTACCACTATATCCCACCAATCAATGCTTTTTATAGGTAATCCCACTGGAAACCAATAATAATAATACATTAATCAATTAATGTTAAATTTGATATATACAAGTGCTTCTAATATCATCAATAAGTTACTTTCTGTACACACATACATAACATGCCACCTAAATGCAGTCAATTAATTGACTCCACATGTTTTGCACGTACAGGTGCTTCTCACAAAATTAAAATATCATCAAAAAGATAATTTATTTCAGTGCTTCAAAGCAAAAAGTGAAACTCATATAGTATATAGAGTCATTACAAACAGAGTGATCTATTTCAAGTGTTTATTTCTGTTAATGTTGATGTTTATGGCTTACAGGTAATGAAAACCCAAAAGTCATTATCTCAGTAAATTAGAATAATTAACAAAAAACACCTGCAAAGGCTTCCTGTCACGGGGCTACCACGACAGAGAGGTTCCAGAGAACCGCAGCGCTCTGGGACTCGTTCACACACGGCGAACAGAAGCTCTTCTCCTGAATTCTGACCTGGCTGTCTTGTGCTAGCAGGGCAGGAGTTAAACCTTGTTGCTGAAGTTGCTGAGAGCTTGGTCTCTCAGCTGAATTGGTTTTTGTAATTTCCTCTCCTATATAGACTCAGCTTTGACTACAACTGTTGTCAGTGATCAGTTCTGCTGCCTGGCTTGAAGTGGGAAGGAGCGTGGTGTTAGGAGCTTGGAGGTTTATCTACAGAGATTGTTGTCTGCTGTTTTGGTTGCATGTTAAACCTGTTTTCCTTCCTAGTTTTTCCCCCCCTCTTCCCTTCTCTGTGTTTCCTCTGTGGCTGTGTGAGCATTTGGTGAGTTTGAGATTTTAGTTACCTTGTCTGCATACCCTGTTTATTTGTCATACTTATACACTGGGGGGGAGAGGGGGCCACTGATAGGGCCTGCACAGGAGACAGGGATACGCTGGCGGCTCAGGCCTCCTAACCATTATAGGTACCCCTGAGATAAGGGTAAGCTAGGGTCCCTTTATAGTGGCAGGGACAGGTGCGGGTCCCAGTACGCCGTCCTGCCCCTTTATCGCCGTTAATGGCGTGACAGTATCACTGATCCATAAAATTTTCTTGGTCCAATATGGACCCCATTGCTGCTTTAGCTGGACAATTGCAGTAACTCAGTCTAGAGGTGGCTGACCTCTGCTCGGCGGTTGTACAGCGCACTCCAGTGGCCACTGCAGGGGTTGCAACACCTCCACAAGCTTCGCTGGAGCCTAAAATTGCATTACCTGACAGGTTCTCTGGGGGGCGCGACAAAATTGTTACATTCAGGGAGGCCTGTAAATTATACTTTAGATTGCGTCCTCACACTTCAGGTTCAGAGGAGCAGAGGGTTGGAATTGTAGTATCGCTCCTACAGGGTGATCCCCAGGCCTGGGCTTTTCCACCTCCCGCTGACGCTTTGCCGTTGCGGACTGTGGAGGATTTTTTTCGAGCCTTAGGTCAAGTGTATGATGATCCTGACCACGTCTCCCTCGCTGAGTCCACAATACGCCACCTTCGGCAGGGAGACCGGCCAGTAAAGGAGTACTGCTCTGAGTTTCGGAGATGGGCTACTGACACAAAGTGGAATGACCCTGCACTCCACAGTCAATTTTATCAGGGACTATCTGATAGGATAAAAGATGCCTTCGTCCTACAGGAGACACCAACCACACTGGAGGCAGCTATGTCTCTAGCGATCCGTGTGGACCGCCGCCTGCGCCAGAGACTTAATGAATCGCCGCTATTCAAAGGTAACTCAGATTTGGACTTACCAGAACCTGAGTCTCTAGGGGAACCTATGCAGTTAGGTGGCGCTTCTTGTTCTAAGGGGGCTGCAGTAGTACGGTGTAAGGGAGGTGCATGGGTTTTTTTGTGGCAGAAGGGGTCATTATGCGAATGTGTGTCCTTCTAGAAGACAACTGCTGGAAAACTATTGAGCCCGGGTTGCGGGGAGGTTGGCAACTCGGGTGTACTTGTTTCCTCCATAGGTAAGCCACAATTTTTCTTACCAGCCGAGATTCGTCTTGGTAAAAGTAGGCTCATAATCTCTGCCTTCCTGGACTCTGGGGCAGGGTTTAATTTAATTGATGCTGGGTTTGTTCAGGCACAGGGGCTTAAACCTCAAGAGTTGTCTAGACCCATACCTATAATTGCTATTGATTCTGCACCTTTGAGCCAGGGGACTTTCACTCAGATCGTCCATGGGGTGAGCCTACAAATAGGGGCGTTGCACTCCGAGTCAATAGATTGTTATGTGTTGGGGGGATTGCCGTTGCCTGTTGTTCTCGGTTTACCATGGCTCACGTTACACAACCCGGTGTTAGACTGGCAGACTCGGGAGGTTACTAGATGGAGTGAGTTTTGTCAGGAACATTGCCTGGGCACTCGGCTGGCCGGGTTAAGTTCTCAGGTTCTTCCAGAGTTCATCTCAGATTTTGAGGATGTATTCTCTGAGGAGGGGAGTCCGGAGCTACCTCCGCACCGCCTTTATGATTGCGCCATACGTCTCATTCCTGGTGCTAAACTGCCTAAGAGTAGGCTATACAACATCTATGCCCCAGAGAGACAGGCCATGAAGGACTATATCACGGAGAGTCTGGCCAAGGGTCATATCAGACCCTCGTCATCACCCATTGCTGCTGGGTTCTTCTTTGTAAAGAAGAAGGACGGGGGTTTACGCCCATGCTTAGACTTCCGTGAATTAAATCAAATTACGGTCTGGGATTCTTTCCCGCTCCCTCTTATTCCGGACCTCTTTAATAAAATTGTGGGGGCTAAGTGGTTCTCCAAATTAGACCTCAGGGGGGCATATAATCTCATTCGGATGAAGGAAGGGGATGAATGGAAAACAGCATTTAATACTCCAGAGGGACATTACGAGAACATGGTTATGCCTTTTGGGTTATGTAATGCTCCTGCTGCGTTTCAACACTTTGTCAATTATATACTTAGTCACCTGATAGGTAGGCTTGTGGTGGTATATCTTGATGACATCTTAATTTATTCCCCTAACCTCGAGTCCCATCAGGTTCATGTAAGGCAGGTCCTTCAGGTACTCAGGGACAATAAACTATTTGCCAAACTTGAGAAATGCATGTTCGCGGTCAAAGAGATTCCGTTCTTGGGTTATTTCTTATCCTCCACAGGATTTCGTATGGATCCGGCTAAGGTCAAGGCGGTCTTGGAGTGGGAGCATCCTGAGGACCTTAAGGCCTTACAGAGGTTTCTAGGTTTTGCGAACTACTATCGCAAATTTATTAAGACTTTTCAGTAGTAGCCAAACCTTTAACAGACATGACCAAAAGAGGCACGGACTTCTCTGTCTGGTCCAGTGCGGCCTGCCAGGCTTTTGAAACTTTGAAGAAGTGTTTTTCCACTGCACCCATACTAATACAGCCTGACATCAAGCAGCCATTTGTGGTAGAGGTGGATGCCTCTGAGGTGGGGGTGGGAGCTGTATTGTCACAGGGGATTTCTTCAAGTAAGTGGCGTCCATGTGCATTTTTCTCGAAAAAATTATCTCCTACTGAGAGGAATTATGATATTGGTAACAGGGAGCTGTTGGTAATTAAATAGGCATTTGAAGAATGGCACAATTTTTTGGAGGGAGCACGTCACCCAGTAATGGTGATCACAGATCACAAAAATCTGTTGTATTTAGAGTCTGCGAAGCGTCTCACACCTAGGCAAGCTAGGTGGTCTCTGTTCTTCGCGAGGTTCAATTTCTACATTACGTATAGGCCAGGAAGCAAGAATGTCAAGGCTGATGCGTTATCCCGTTGTTTTCAGGGGGTGGAGATAATTGTGAGCCAGGTCCTATACTGCAGAAGGGTGTAATTGTTGGCGCAATTTATTTGGATCTTGAGAGAGAGGTGGTAGAGGCGCAGGGGGATGCGCCAGCAGCCTGTCCTTCAGGTAAACTTTATGTTCCTGCTAATCTTCGTCTTAGGGTCATCAATGAACATCATGATTCGGTTTTGGCCGGACACCCTGGAAGTAAAGTTACCACGGACCTTCTCGCTCGGCGTTTTTGGTGGTCTGGGGTAAATCATGATGTACAGGAATATGTTGCTGCCTGCAGTGTGTGCGTGTTCCAACACCCCTCGTACTTGCCCGTCTGGGTCTCTCCAACCTCTGGAGATTCCCAATAGACCTTGGACCCATTTGTCAATAGACTTCATCACCGACTTACCGGTTTCTGAGGGTAATACAGTTATTTTAGCCGTAGTTGACAGATTTAGCCCTTCCCGCGTTACCTAATGCCAAGACTCTGGCACAGATCTTTATCAAGGAGGTTGTGAGATTGCATGGTGTTCCTTCAGATATTGTGTCAGACCGTAGGGTGCAGTCTATTTCTAAGTTTTGGAGGGCTTTTTGCAACCGGCTGGGGATTCATTTGTCGTTTTCTTCAGCTTTTCATCCTCAATCCAATGGTCAGACAGAACGTGTAAATCAAAATCTTGAAACTTATCTCAGGTGTTTCATTTCAGAAAATCAGGAGGACTGGGTTAAGTACTTACCGTTTGCAGAGTTTGCAATAAACAACCGTACTCATGAGTCTACTGGCAAGTCCCCATTTTTCGGGGCATATGGTTTTCATCCTCAATTCAGTTCATTTAATAGGAAGGATTCCTCAGGGGTGCCTGAAGAGGAGAGGTTTTCTTCATCTATCATGTCCGTATGGCAAGGGGTTCTTGATAAATTAAAGAGGATGAGTTCCAGATATAAGAATGCGGCTGATCGGAGACGTATGGAAGGTCCGGACCTATGTGTGGGTGATTGGGTTTGGTTGTCCTCAAAGAATATTAAACTGAGAGTTCCCTCATGGAAATTGGGCCCTAGGTTTATTGGCCCTTATAGGATTGTGGCCGTCGTCAATCCTGTTGCATTTCGGCTGGCTTCACCTCAGTCGTTTAGAATCCATAATGTTTTCATCGCTCCTTACTCAAGAGGTTTGTGGCGTCACCTAATCCATCACCTTCACCTCCCTCTCCGGTCCTTGTTGATGGAAATCTCGAGTTCCAGATAGCCAGGGATTCTCGATTTGTTCGCCGGTCTCTACAGTATCTAGTACATTGGAAAGGGTACGGTCCTGAGGAGAGGATGTGGGTACCTGCAGCCAATGTCCATGCGGTTAGGTTAGTCCAGGCATTTCATACAGCTCATCCTGAGAAACCTGGTCCTGAGGTTCCGGAGGTCCCTCGTAGAAGGGGTGTACTGTCACGGGGCTACCGTGACAGAGAGGTTCCAGAGAACCGCAACGCTCTGGGCCTCGTTCACACATGGTGAACAGAAGCTCTTCTCCTGAATTCTGACCTGGCTGTCTTGTGCCAGCAGGGCAGGAGTTAAACCTTGTTGCTGAAGTTGCTGAGAGCTTGGTCTCTCAGCTGAATTGGTTTTTGTAATCTCCTCTCCTATATAGACTCAGCTTTGACTACAACTGTTGTCAGTGATCAGTTCTACTGCCTGGCTTGAAGTGGTAAGGAGCGTGGTGTTAGGAGCTTGGAGGTTTATCTACAGAGATTGTTGTCTTCTGTTTTGGTTGCATGTTAAACCTGTTTTCCTTCCTAGTTTTTTTCCCCCCTCTTCCCTTCTCTGTGTTTCCTCTGTGGCTGTGTGAGCATTTGGTGAGTTTGAGATTTTAGTTACCTTGTCTGCATACCCTGTTTACTTGTCATATTAATACACTGGTGCAGTCATCCTCCCTGGGGGGGAGAGGGGGCCACTGATAGGGCCTGCACAGGAGACAGGGATATGCTGGTGGCTCAGGCCTCCTAACCATTATAGGTACCCCTGAGATAAGGGTAAGCCAGGGCCCCTTTATAGTGGCAGGGACAGGTGCGGGTCCCAGTATGCCGTCCTGCCCCTTTATCGCCGTAAACGGCGTGACACTTCCTAAGCATTTAAAAAGGTCCCTTAGTCTCTTTCTGTAGGCTCCACAATCATGGGGAAGACTGCTGACTTGACAGATGTCCAGAAGGCAGTCATTGACACACTCCACAGGAGGGTAAGTTAAAAAAAGGTAATTGCTAAAGAAGCTGGCTGTTCAGAGAGTGCTGTATCCAAGCATATTAATGGAAAGTTGAGTGGCAGGAAAAAGTGTGGCAGGAAAAGGTGCACAAGCAACCAGGATAACCGCAGCCTTAAAAGAATTGTTAAAAAAAGGCCATTCAAAAATTTGGGGGAGATTCACAAGGAGTAGACTGCTGCTGGAGTCACTGCTTTAAGAGCCACCACACACAGATGTATACAGGACATGGGCTACAAGTGTCGCATTCCTTGTGTCAAGCCACTCTTGACCAATAGACAAAGCCAGAAGCGTCTTACCTGGGATAAGGAGAAAAAGAACTGGACTGTTGCTCAGTGGTCCAATGTTTTATTTTCAGATGAAAGTAAATTTTACATTTCATTTGGAAATCAAGGTCCCAGACGGAAGAGTGAAGAGGCCACAATCCAAGTTGCTTGAGGTCTAGTGTGAAGTTTCCACAATCAGTGATGGTTTGGGGAGCCATGTCATCTGCTGGTGTAGGTCCACTGTGTTTTATCAAGACCAAAGTCAGCACAGCCGTCTACCAGGAAATTTTAGAGCACTTCATGCTTCCCTCTGCCGACAAGCTTTTTGGAGATGGAAATTTAATTCTCCTACAGAACTTGGCACCTGTTCACACTGCCAAAAGTACCAATACCTGGTTTAAAAACAACAGTATCACTGTGCTTGATTGGCCAGCAAACTCGCCTGACCTTAACCCCATAGAGAATCTATGGGGTATTGTCAAGAGGAAGATGAGAGACCCCAGACCCAACAATGCAGACGAGCTGAAGGCTGTTAACAAAGCAACCTGGGCTTCCATAACACCTCAGCAGTGCCACAGGCTGATAGCCTCCATGCCACACTGCATCGATGCAGTAGTTGATGCAAAAGGAGCCCTGGCCAAGTATTGAGTGCATTTATTGAACATATATTTCAGTTGGCCACATTTTGGATTTTAAATTCATTTTTCAAGCTAGCTGGTGGTATAAAGTATTCTAATTTACTGAGATAATGAATTTTGGATTTTCATTGGTTGTAAGCCAGAGTCATCAATATTAACAGAAATAAAAATTTAAAATAGTTCACTCTGTTTGTAATGACTCTATATAATATATGAGTTTCACTTTTTGTATTGAAGACCTGAAATAAATTAACTTTTTGATGATATTCTAATTTTGTGAGAAGCACTTGTGCATAAAAAGGAGGGAGGAGCAGTTAGAGGAGGGATTCAAGCCCTCATAACCCATATGTGTTATGATAAATAAATAACATATGATAGGGGTATCCCACAAATGGATAATCTGTTAGCACAGCAAACTTAATTATCAGCAATATAAAGATAAAAAGACAAAAATCCCTTAAAGCGAACATGTCAGCAGGATTTTGCTAAGTAATCTACAGGCATTGTCAGGTTGCCGCTGTTATACTGATTAAAATTATACCTAGGGGGAAGAAATCCATCTTGCAGTTCTTGTATAAGCAGTGTTAGAACTTTTCAGTTAATGATATGCACGTGCTCCTGGGCAGGACTTATCTTAGTGCTCTAGGATAGAGAAACCAAGGAAAGACCTGCATTTCCTCATGGAGACAGACTGTGCTTCGGGGCGGCCTGTGGGCAAGTCTTTCCTTGGTTTCTCTGGCTTAGAGCAGGAAGGTAAGACTCTGCCTACAGTCCTGCCCAGAAGCATGAGCATCTCATTAACTGAAAACTTCTAACACTGGTTACACAAGAAGCACAGGACGGATTTCTTCACCCCAGGTATCATTGTAATCAGTATAACACTGCCAACCTGACAATTTTTGTAGGTTACTTAGCAAAATCCTGCTGACAGGTTCGCTTTAATCAGCTAAATTAGATGAATCAGACATCATTATCGGACCTAAAGGAAGGGTGCATACGACAGCTGTTTATTTAATCCCTTTGAGGACACACAATTAATTTTAAAAATACATTGACTTTCTTTTGTACATATGCATCTGTTGTGGTCAACCATCCTAATGTTCTTTCTAAACCCCTCTATGACACAAAATGTGTCATACGTCACCTAAATATTCACCCACTCATGTTCTCAATTCTATTGTTGTCTTTCAAACACAGTTATACGGGCAGATGCTGGTAGCCATATAGATCAGCCTTTCGGACTTACAGTTCGCAAAATCGCGAATGAAAAACTTTTCCTGCAGACGCAGCTTGAAAATTAACTTAAACTGCCACAATGGAAAAAAAACACACACGTTTCTATCTAACCAAGTTCACATGGATGACGGTTTCTCATACAGACTATGATCCAGGTGATCCTTTAATGACTGTCCTTTTCTATAGGTCACACTTGGTGTTAGTGATATTAACTCTTTTAAGTCTGAGTCTGCTAGTAGTATATCCCAATGTTTCCTCAATACACAATAAACCTGTTAACTTTCAGCATCTAATGTCCCTATCACCCAAGTACCGCATATACTCGAGTATAAGCCGAGATTTTCAGCCCATTTTTTTAGGCTAAAAGTGCCCCTCTTGGCTTATACTCAAGTCATTGTCCCAGGGGGTCGCCGGGGAAGGGGGAGTGGCAGCTGTCACATCATATTCACCAGCTCCCGGCACGGTCTCTGCACTGCCCTGCTTCTCCAATGGTCTCCAGCACCCGCAGCTCTTCCTGTGTTCAGCAGTCACATGGTCATGAGTAAGACTGCCTAGTGCAGTTGAAACGTGTCAACTGGGTCATGTCGACCATGTACATTTTTTTTTTGTATGCATTATATTTTCTTTTGAAAAATAAAAAGAAAAGGAAAATCCAGTCCTGTTAAGCCGGACTCCAATTTTTTCCATTTTCCTTGATGTGAGGCCAGGGCGAGGCCGGTGTCTGAGCCCGAGGTGGATGAGCATAGAGCAACTGGGTGAGCTGGAATCAAGTTTCTATAATATTCTATGGAGCATCTTATGGGGTCATCAACCTTTGTGCAGCATTATATGGGGCATAATATTCTATGGAGCATCTTATGGGGCTATCATTAACCTTTTATGCAGCATTACATGGGGCTCCTGATTCAATATGGATATTCAAAAACACTTAACCTACTGATGTCTCCATTAATTTTACTTTTATTGGTATCTATTTTTATTTTTGAAATTTACCAGTAGCTACTGCATTTTCCACCCTAGGCTTATACTCGAGTCAATACGTTTTCCCAGTTTTTTGTGGCAAAATTAGGGGTCTCGGCTTATACTCGGGTCAGCTTATACTCAAGTATCTACGGTAATTCATAAAATTAATTATTACAAAAGTTCTGAAAAGATTCTTCTTGTTATGATTTTGTTGAATGACAAAAAACTGGCATTTTAACCACGGTGTATAGACTTTTTATATCCACTATATAACTAAAACTATTATTTGTTGTTAGTCTGATCTCTAGAGATTCATTTTACATTTTATGTTAATGTGTCTTAGCATTAAAAACATTTCACAATAGCAACAAAGAGTATAGTAAAAACTCAACATCTTAAACATCTTAACACAACACGTAGTAATGAGTAAATCATTATTACCCCTAAATGGCTTGAACTTATTCTCCAAGTCAAATTCCTGCCTCCCTGATCTTGACAGGTCAATCCGCAGGTCTGGACAAATGGCATACTCCTCAATAGTTTTACTGATCTGATAAATCTTATCCGTAACCGCATCTGGAGCTGGACCTAAAACAGAATAGCAAAACAAGTAAAAGTACAAGTTTCTGAATGATAAAATACACACACAGACAAGAAGCAGATGCAGATTGTAATTTAACAGCTACTGTAGCAATTGAGACTGTCAAGGTCTAGTGACAGAATTGGATGAAAAGCACTGGGTGCAGTCGACAACATCTGGATTCAGGGCTATAAAGAAATATCTGCTTGGAACAATATTTTGAGGATTTATTAAACTAAAGATATAAGGTGGCAGTTTTATATGTGCAGTTTAACAATGGATTTTTAATGATCTGCAAAAATAAAATTATAAAATTGTATTTGAGGTTTCTAGAGGAAATGTTTAAATTACATAAATGTCTTCATCTAGAAAAGACTTCATTTATTAAAAGAAGGGAACAATTGCTTCAATATTAAATAATGTTGGAAATTATGCATTCTGAGATCTATTCCCATTTTTACTTTCCGCATCAATGAAATACTTATGCGGAGTGTCTTTTGTTAAAAATCTTTAAAGTAATACTCCACCTTTGAATAGAATTAGATTTTTATCATAATAACTTAACTTTTTTAATATAGCTTTATTTTAGATATTTTTTTGTGTCGTTACCTCCATTGGCAACATTGAACTTGATTCCAAAATCTCCACCAGGCCCTCCTGGATTGTGGCTTGCTGTTAAAACAATTCCTCCGATTGCCTTAATTTTTCTAATTATGCAGGACACAGCCGGAGTAGACAGCAATCCATTCTGACCAATAACCAAGCGGCCAATCTACAAGCAATAAGGAAAGAAAGAAATAATCAACGGTCCAATTGTGAAATATACACAGTAAAATGAGATAGCAGTGTACTTTTTCCATTAATATTTATTATTATTTTTATTATTATTATTATATAGAATTTTAGAATATACTTCATGCATTTTTATGCTGGTCTATCTGGCACCATGGATTATGACCTATGTTCCCTTAATGAAACTTTTTATAGTTGAGCTATGCCATTTGATATCAGTTTCATTTTTGTTAGGAATCATTGTTTTCAGCACTATAATATACTGCAAATGTATATCTTTGTTACTAATCCATCTATGTTTTTGATATCTTAAAGGCCATGGATATCTTTGTGGCAGCCCATGCAATTCATAGGGGTGGGTTTAAGAGGTTTATTCTCCTTCTCCATAGGCATTGACAACCTACTCAGCCCTATAGTAAGTATCACTATGGTGGGTCTTCAAGCTGTCATACCCCCTCCGCTGAAGACACTTATGAGTTTAATTTAAATGTGTGAAATATAGTTTCCTCTGGTAAACTAGTGTTAATTTCCCTGTGGGCTGCAGTAGTAATCAAAGGCCATGAGACTTCACTGTCTTCCTCTTTGCTTTTGTACAGAAGTTGGTGAAAGGTTAAGTCTGCCCATCAACAGACAACAGGGACAAAAGCCCTGTAGAGAAGGGTCCTGCCCAGTTGAGGAGACAATAGAGAGATGTGGCTCTAAGAGAAGCCCTTGTTAACTGAGCCCAGACTGCTGTTTGGGTGCAGGGTTCACAGCGTAACATATCTACCCGTGTGTCCCAGCATCGGGAAGATGGAGGTTTATCTGATTTGCTCTGCTTGTTTACCATTCACATGTAAAGGGCAGTTGCCCTAAACTGATAATAATGTACCTCTTTATGACTCAGAAAAGTTGCAATGTGTACTGCCTGCTGCCTTGTGTACTTTAGTGTGTGGCCAAGTAAAGAGTACCTTGTTTTTAATAACATGCCTGGTGTCCTTGCTTTGAAGTCTAATGGACCTGGTGAGGAGTGAACGGGACCAGCCTAGAGGTGAAGGTACCAATAGCAATACTGCCAGCAAACATACACACACTTAGAACTCTGGGGTGTCGGACTCATGACACTCTCCCATGGCTACCACCACTAGCATCGTTACAGTCACATAGCAAGAATTCGAACTGTAAAACAAAGAGAGGAATCCTCACAATGTGTATATTGCACACTGTTAGGATTCATCACTGAAAGTATGCCTGTACTAGAAAACCCTTTGTCACAACTCTGCGACCAGATTGCCAGAGGCAAGTATATATAGGAGAGGGAAGTGGCCAATACTGAACAGCTGAGGTCATCCAAGCAGGAAAGCTGCTAAGACTCTGAGCTGAACAGTTTAACCCCTGCACTGTCAACAGAAACCTTCACCATTTAATATGAATGAAAAAGTGCTTCTAATCAATGCTGGAGTACGTCAAATCAGACGCTACGGTATTCTGGCCCCTCCCTGTTGTGGCAAACTTATAATAAACCCCTTTAATGGCATTCATGTAAAGGACATATTTTTTACAAGGTAGACTCCATTGACTTCTAATGAGATCCATCCAGCTTCCATTAGGGTGTAGCATGAGGGACAGGGGAAAGGAGGAAATGTGGATCATATGTGGAAAAAGAAGCATATTTTTTTCTGATAAGATACATTACAATGTTTCTTATATTCACTGGTACTATTAAGTTATTCAGAATTTGTTGAAAGAAAGGGCAATAGAATGTTAAAGGGACTCTGTCACCTGAATTTGGAGGGAACAATTTTCAGCCATAGGGGCGGGGTTTTCGGGTGTTTGATTCACCCTTGCCTTACCCGCTGGCTGCATGCTGGCTGCAATATTGGATTGAAGTTCATTCTCTGTCCTCCATAGTACACGCCTGCGTAAGGCAAGATTGCCTTGTGCAGGCATGTACTACGGAGGACAGAGAATGAACTTCAATCCAATATTGCAGCCAGCGGGTAAGGAAAGGGTGAATCAAACACCCGAAAACCCCGCCCCTATGGCTGAAAATTGTTCCCTCCAAATTCAGGTGACAGAGTCCCTTTAATGATTATCTTGTTATATCAATATAAAGTAGTGTCTAAATAACAGGATATAAAACAATTGTTTAAAAGTAGCTTTTCTGACTACTGTAAATTGAATAGTATGTTATTTTACAGGTAGGCTTATTAATGTGTGAAGTTCATTATGTTGTAAATTCATATACTGTTTATTAACTTCCATACCAATATGTATGCTGCAACTATTTACTTATCGGTAATCTTTATGTTCTGCTAAAGTTTCAATAAGTGAAATTAATAATAATATAAGAAGAATAATATGTTGAAGTGGTATTTCCAGCTCTGTCTCTCATGAATGGGATAGGAATAACTCAGTTATGGGGCAATGAATAAGCTACCCTATTTCTGTAACTCGCATTGAATTCAACGGGATTTGTGGAAATAGTGTAGCATAGCGAGATTCATTATGGCAGCCTCAGAAAGAATGAATGGAGCAGTGATTGAGCGTGCAAACTACTGCTCAAATTAGACAGGAGACAGAAGTTTCCTTTGTGGACATTGGTAGGAGTTTCAACATTTCAATCCTTACAGATCTGTAAGTCCTCATCTATTCTGCAAAGATAGATTGTAACTTCTTATTGCTTCTGTTTCAATAGCAGAAATTATTCATTTTTTAACTTGGTGGTGGACTTTATTTTAACTCACACACTGATGTTTCATAATCCATTCAGTAAGGGTTTCCAGTATTTCTTTAAAACTGCATAGCGTAGGTAATCATATTAGTTTATTTAGTAGTGTACATGTCATTTGTGTATAGTAAATACTCAAAAAATAACCATTTGGGGTTCTTTGTTGACTGGATAGAAAAACCTTGGTGCTACATAAGTACAATATCACAATAATTACCTGTGAAAAAGACTTGAGTATCCTAATAGATAACAGACTGCACATGAGTCAACAGTATAATGCAGCAGCAAAAAAGGCAAACACAGTTCTGCGATGTATTCAGAGAAGCATAGAAACTAAGGCTACTTTCACACTAGCGTCGGGAACAACCCGTCGCTGTGCGTCGGGCCGACGTTCCCGACGCTAGCGTGGTCTCCGCCGCACAACGGGGGCAGCGGATGCATTTTTCCCATGCATCCGCTGCCCCATTGTGAGGTGCGGGGAAGTGCGGGGAGGTGGGGGCGTTACATGTAACGTTTTTTTCTCCCGACGGTCCGCTACCACACGCTCAAGCGTCGCAAAACGGACGCGACGTTTGGCAATGCGTCGCAAATGCGTCGCTAATGTTAGTCTATGACGAAAAAACGTATCCAGCAAGAACTTTTGCTGGATGCGTATTTTCGGCAAAACGACGCATTTGCGACGTATTGCAGTTAACGCTAGTGTGAAAGTAGCCTAAATCACGTGAAGTACTTATCCCTCATTCCTCATCTGGAATACTGTGTCTAGTTCTGGGCACCACATTTTAAAAAAGACATTGAAAAACTGGAGCAAGTTCAGAGAAGAGTTACCAGGATGGTGAGCAGACTGCAAACTATGACCTACGAGGAATGATTGATGGATCTGGGAATGTTTAGCTTGCAAAAAAATAAGAAAAGGAGATCTAATAGCGGTCTATAAATATCTAAAGGGATGTCACAGTGTTGAAGGTTCCTTCCAACACTAACATTCTATGATTCTATGAGTTAGAGATGAACGGATTGATCTGCAGTGGATCGACTTCGAGTTGAATTTCCTGAAATTCGCAGGACCTGCAAAATCAAACACTCCGCAATTCAAGTTGCAAAGATTGGTGCCATTTCACACACTGTTGAAGACTCAGAGTGGGCTAAACAATGGAGTCCTTTACAATATCGTAAAAGCATGTGGACACAGTTTGCTCTTTTTTAACCCCTCACGATGCACCCAATATCCGTTTTTGCATTTGTTTTTCCTCACCTTCTTCCCAGCAACATAAGTTTTTTATTTTTCTGTCCAAATGTAAGGGCATGTTTTTGTGAAACGAGTTGTACATTTTAAATGACTCCATTCATTTTACAACAGTGTACTGGAAATTGTGAAAAAAAATGCGATTCTAACACATTTTTGGGAATTGTCCTTACGCTGTACATTTTGTGGTAAGAATTACCTCACATTATGATTCTGCTCATCAGTACGATTACAACTATAGAAATTATGTGCAGTTTTTTTTAAATTATTTTTTGGCATGGAATGACGCACCACCAAGCCAGCTCATGTTAAATGCCGCTGCCAGAGTTTTTTTCTAGAAAAAAGGGCCATATATTATAAGCTCATCCATAAAAGCATCAACATCAAACCAAAAAAGCAGAAAATGGATCTCAGAGCAATATTAAAAATAGTGATCAAAAAGAAAAAAACAGAGCTGCACAGCCGTTACGTGACCCAGGGCTGACTGCGGTCCATTCAATGTGTGTACGGAGAGCCTGGCATCAAGGCAGAGGTGCTCGCTTGAAACAAGTGTATAACTAATGAGAACATATAGAGTAAAGCGGCAACACTCACCATCCTTGTTTGTTGGTCTGAGTCCTTTATTGAAAAATGCAAAACAACACCAACAGCATCTTCACGGCTCGGGATAGGGCAGGAGGAAAGGAGGTGAGCAGGATGTGACGACGGCCGTTTCGCGCCGACAGCAGCGCTTCCACGGGTCTACGGTGTTGGGAAGTGGCGTAACATAAATAGGTGGGTATGAGTGAAAACCCCTCCCACCCCACGCCCATCCCCTCCACCCGAAGACAAAATACAACATGTGCATGATATAAAAACATATTAAAAACCGGGAAAGAAAGCAAAGAAACGGCCGTCGTCACATCCTGCTCATCTCCTTTCCTCCTGCACTATCCCGAGCCGTGAAGATGCTGTTGGTGTTGTTTTGCATTTTTCAATAAAGGACTCAGACCAACAAACAAGGATGGTGAGTGTTGCCGCTTTACTCTATGTGTTCTCAATATTAAAAATAGAAATGTTATTGATGATTATATCAAAACTATTTTATCATCATAAAAATAAATAAATAAATAAATAGAAACAAAAAAGGAGAAGGGTATAGTGACACCTTGGTGCCACGTCCAAACACAATTGGTATAATTAAAAAGGTATAATTAGACCACAGACATGTAAATATGCACATATAATTCCTATAGGAAGCAGCTGAATTAATGACTATATATATATATATATATATATATATATATATATATAAATATATATATATACATATAATTAAAAAAAAAGATACAAATGGTAGCAGCTATTGAAAGATTAACTGTAACAATTCATAAGGGCCCCAAAATATAAAGTGACAAGTGCATAGTGCAGACAGGCATCCAGATGAGAGTAATCATATAGAACAAAGCCCAACAATTCATATAGTCATAAGTAGAAGCGGTTTAATTGACTCAAATTGTAGCAAAATACAGACCCATAGGTAATGTGCAATAAATCATAATGAAAGTGGTAAAGAAAGAGCACCCATAATAGACCAACCTCAACCCACATCCCCCCCCCCGAGAAAGCAACATTGCGATACGCACGTTGGAGTCTGTTCTCCACGTCCCTCATTGAGGTTGGTCTATTGGTCTATTAAATTTACATTTTTGAGTAAAATGTAAATTTGTCTTTTATTCTATAAACTTCTGACAACGTCTCCGAATTTCCAAGCAATAAATTTTGTATTTTTTTCTGACAAAGAAAAATGGTCAAAATTTTATAAAAACTGTTATAGAAGGGTTAATAGTTTGCCTTTAACTGCCTTGCCTTTAAGTGCCTTTTACCTTTAAGTGTTAGAATTACTAGAATCTGTTGACTCAGTAGTCTGATGGTCTCCTCTCCAAGGAGACTACACTTCTTATCATGTATGTTCTCAATAGTCAGTTACAATATGTTCTGAGCTATGGTAAATAGAATATGACCCTGGGTGATGGTGGGGGCTACATGAGTTACATTGAAATGCATTGGATGTAAATGGTATAAAACATTGCTTTGGCTTTTTATATATCAGATAAAAGTGACTTGCTCACGGAATACGTGTGAGGTGTCTTTTGTCTCCAAGCACTTGTCAACTAAGGGCGTAAATCCACAATTAGGACTCACTGGTGATCTGTCAGCTGACATTTGGGTCAGAATGAAAACAGCTACGACAGTTTGGCGCCCGAACGGGGACCGTGTAACCAGCCGCCTTATTCGGAATCCGTATGTGGGAGCTTCCAGAGAGATTGGATAATGCAAACAACAGCTGCAGCAAGGTGAGAAACGTTATTCTTACAATCTGTTTGCACCTGCAATCTCTCTTTTCCGGATTTCTCCATACCTCTGGGTAAAGGCTGTAAACACGGTTCAAAGAATCCACACATCACCAGTGAGTTTTGTGTTTGTTTTGTCTGTTTATGTCCGTATGAGAGTTGAATAATAGAGTTATAAGATGATAATTGTTATCTGTATTATTTGTCAATATCCTAATTGGTTGTGTATTTGTTTAGTGTGTGTAATACAAGAGCTGGGATAGACTCTGTGCAGTGTTGTTATTTTGGTCATTTTGGATTGGCAGTACATTATATGAAGCTGTATTTTGTATAAGGCCGTGGTTTTTGTTGTTTGGCCTTAAAGTGTTTTCAGAGTGTCAGTGGACACTGCTGCAGTTTTATTTATATAGAGTTGTGTTGAATTCCAAAGTGCAGAATAGACAGGCTGTGTGAGCCTTGTATGTGTGTATGTCTATGAGAACCTCTGAATGAGATAAGAGGTGGAGTGATTGAGATAAGGGATTTTCTTCTTGTGAAACTCAACTAAAAAGTGAAAGGAAAAAAAAAAACCAGACCCAGACAAGACAGATGGACTATGGTCAGACAAACCCAGACTGGAGAAATACTCGTATGATTTGTGCTGCAACCTGACCTAAGAATTGCACTGAATCCTGTCCAGACAAGATCACATGTAGTGACATAAGAAGCTGACACAGGATTGTGGTTGGTGGATAGTGGGGACATTAACTTTTGGGAGTAGGCTGACAGTAATCCTTTTGGGAAGGAGCTGTAGACCAGCATGTCATGTCACCCCCAACCGGTCATCTAGTCACCCCCACCACCAGAGAACCAACCACATCAGGTAGGGTAAAACAGATACAGGAGTAATATCCCTTTGAGCTTTCAGACCTCAAATAATGCAAAGAAAACAAGTTCATAATCATTTAGAAACAACAATACTAATGTTTTAACTCAGGGAGAGTTCAGAAATCAATATTGTGTTGAACAACCATGATTTTTATTCACAGCTTTCATGCGTCTTGGCATGCTTTACACCAGTCTTTCACACTGTTTCTGGTGCAAAAATTTAAGCAGTTCTTCTTTGTTTGATGGCTTGTGATTATCCATCATCCTCTTGATTACATTCCAGAAGTTGTCAATGGGGTTCAGGTCTGGAGATTGGGCTACCCATGACAGGGTTTTGATGTGGTGGTCTCTTAATTTTTTCCAGAGCTGTATATAATTGTGGTAGAGCGGCTCACTCGGCTGCACACTGAAGTAGAGACGGGTACACTGTGGCTTTAAGAACTTCCTTTGATTTATTACAGGCAGCCTAAACCAAGGAGGGAAATAGTAAAGAAAATACAGCCCACTGGGCAAAACAGAAAAACAAAACAAAATGGTGGTAGAGCAACACAGTCCTTCTGTGAGCGGGGTCCCTCTCGCTCACGGCTGACAGAATACACACGGTTCAGGTACTCTAGTCCATGGAGCATTCTCCTGCAGTGCTCCTTCTCCAGGCCCACACACTGAACACTGAAAGTTCTTCCTTCAGCCATTTAAGCTTGGACCATGTGACTCCCCAACCATGTGACTGATCACATGACTGTGACCTCACCAAGGTCCTGTCAGCACACAGTGGTGCTAGCTCTATAGGGGGAGATATGGGGGGACACGCTCCCAACCACTCTATGAATGTCCCCTTAAAAACCAGCCCATAACATAACTTAACCCTCGCAACACTTACTGTGCTGGAGGTAATACAACTCTGGATTTTATAACACTCATGTCATTAGAGGTAGTGAAACATATCTCCCTTCTATTACATTACCAGTGACTCTATCACATTATATATATATACACGCATGGTCAAAATTGTTGGTACCCCTCGTTTAATGACAGAAAAGCCCACAATGGTCACAGAAATAACTTGAATCTGACAAAAGTAATAATAAATAAAAGATCTATGAACATGAACAAATGAAAGTCAGACATTACTTTTCAACCATCTTTCCACAGAATTTAAAAAAAAATAAAACTCATGAAATAGGCCTGGACAGAAATGATGGTACCCTTAACTTAATATTTTGTTGCACAACCTTTTGAGGCAATCACTGCAATCAAACGATCTGCAATCTGTAACTGTTAACGAGACTTCTGCACCTCTTGACAGGTATTTTGGCCCACTCCTCAAGAGCAAACTGCTCCAGTTGCCTCGTGTTTGAAGGTTGCCTTTTCCAGACGGCATGTTTTAGCTCTTTCCAAAGATGCTCAATAGGATTTAGGTCAGGGCTCATAGAAGGCCACTTCAGAATAGTTTTTTAAATTCTGTGGAAGCATGTTTGAAAAGTAATGTCTGACTTTCATTTGTTCATTTTCATAGATCTTTTATTTATTAATACTTTTGTCAGATTCAAGTTATTTCTGTGACTATTGTGGGTTTTTCTGTCATTAAACAAGGGGTACCAACAATTTTGGCCACGTGTGTATTGTAGAGATCTGTACTCACTTGGCTGCGGTTGAGGTAGGTATTGTTGAAATGTCCAAGCAAGTTTTTTAAAACTGCATATACTGCTCTAGATAGAAGAACAAACGAACAGCCATTTCCGGCACAAAGTGAAAACAAGCAGGAAAAAAAATAGTCCATATGGTATTGCGGGTCCGCCCACTCAGGTCAGTGCCTTTAGCAACACACACTGAAGGTGAACACAAACTGCAAGTAAATAGTCCATATCGCCCATTGGATCTGCCTGCTCAGGTCAGTGTCTTTGATAATACACACTGGAGGTCTCCACACCTCCAGCCACAGACACTGAATGACAGACTCGGCCTCCATTTTATCTGCCAAACCACGCCCCTGGGATTGGGATATGTGAGCAGTATTCCCACCCATCTCTTATGACCGCTCGTAAAACCCGGCCATGGAATGGCCAAATAACTCTCAGCACTACACGTACTGGAGCATGCTTCCGACCTCACATCACCGCAGCTAACAGCTGCAATGACATATCTATATTAATAATAAAGAATTATAATACATTTTTATTTATATAGCGCCAACATATTCCGCAGCACTTTACATTATAGAGGGGATTTGTACAGACAATAGACATGACAGCATAACAATAAACACAGATCAAAACAGATGCCAAGAGGAATGAGGGCCCTGCTCGCCAGCTTACAATCTATGAGGAAAAAGGAGAGACACGAGAGGTGGATGGTAACAATTGCTTTAGTTGTTCAGACCAGCCATAGTGTAAGGATTGGGTTTTCATTTAATGCTTCATGAACCGGTAATCAGCCTACGTATATAACAGTATAGATACAGAGGGCTATTAAATACATAAAGCGTATGAGAAACATGATGCGAGGAACTTGATTATGATTTAAGTTTTTTGAATGGGCAACACAGGGTTAGTTAGGTTAATGCGTTGAGACGGTTTCTCCCCTCAAGAACTCGTCCATCTTACATACCCTCTTCCTCTACCCAAAACCAGGTTCTTGGCACCTTCTGCCAACAAACAGTGGACTCTCGACAGAGCGTCAGCATTGCAATGCAGTTTCCCTGGCCTATGTTCTACATGGAAGTTAAAATCCTGAAGTGCTAGGTACCACCTGGTCACTTGGGCATTATTCTCTTTATTCTCCCTCATCCACTTCAGTGGTGCATGGTTTTACACCAGTCTAAACTTCCTGCCCAAGAGGTAATATCTTAGAGTGTCTAATGCCCACTTGATGGCTAAACATTCCTTCTCATTATGGCATAATTTTTCTAGCAGGATGACAACGTTTGGTGAGATACATTATGTGGTGCTCGTCCTTGTTCACCTCTTTAGATAAGACAGCACCCAGCCGGATATCCGACGCGTCCGTCTGGACCACTAACTTCTTGGAGAAATCGGGTGTTACCAGCACTGGCTGTTTGCACAGGGCCATCTTCAGTTCCTGGAAAGCTGTCTCAGTTTCTGGAGACCACTTAGCCATAGCCAACTTCGTCCCTTTAAGGAGATCAATCAGAGAGGCAGCTAACATGATTCAGGAACAACCAGCAGTAATAGCCCACAATGCCCAGGAATGCCTTGATCTGCTTGTTTGAGAGAGTTTGTGGCCAGTAGTGATGAGCAAGTCTGCTCGTTACTCGAGTTTCTCTGAGCATGATTGGGTGGTCTCCTAGTATTTCGGCGTGTTCGGAGATTTAATTTGTATTGACGCAGTTTGTGGCTGCTAGACAGCTTGAATACATGTGGGAATTGCCTAACAAACAGACAAAATCCCCACATGTATTCAAGCTGTATAGCAGCCGCAAATCAGGGACTTTGAGGTGTTCTCTGTCCAGCCACGGTTTGATCAGGTACACGTGGTACACCTGGTAGGGCTTCTGCTTCCCCAGATGGTGGACTTTTGTAGTTGACCTCACCAACTTTCTCCACTACCTCATAGGGACCCTGCCACTTGGCCAGGAATTTAATCTCCACCGTGGACACCAGCACAAGTTCTCAATCCCCTGGGTTGAACTGTCTTACCCTGGCTGACCTATTATACGCCCTAAACTGGGCTTCCTGAGCCTTGAGGTGTTCCTTCACAATGGGCATCACGTTGGCAATGCTCTCTTGCATCTGTGTGACATGTTCTACCATGCTTCTATAGAGGGTGTTTTAAGCCTCCCAGGATTTCTTTGCCACATCCATGGGCCCTCGAGGGTGTCATTCCTAGAGCAGTTCAAATGGGAAGAAACCAGTGGAAGCTTGGGGAACTTCCTGGATGGAGAACAACAGGTAAGGAAGCAGACAGTCCCAGTCTCGTCCGTCTTTCTCCACTGCTTTCTTCAGCATAGCCTTCAAGATCGTGTTAAACCTCTCCACCAGTCCATCAGTCTGGGGATGGTATACTGAGGTTCTGAGCTGGGAAATTTGCACAACTCCCTCATGACCTTTGATATAAAGGGGGTCCCTGGTTTGGGAGAAGATATGTACCAGCTCTTTAGAGATACACTTGGCAGAGGCATTTCTTAAGGGTACCTCCTCTGGGATTGGGGCAGCATAATCCAGGAGCACCAATATGTATTGATGTCCTCTTGAGGACTTAACCAGGGGTCCCACCAGGTTCGTCGCTATTCGCTCAAATGGCACCTCGATGATGGGCAATGGTACCAGGGGACTGCGGAAGAGGGACATTGGAGAGGTCAGCTGGCACATGCAGCAGGAACAACAGTAGTTCAAAATTTCTCTGTAACGCCCCAGCCAGTAGAATCTCTGCAGAATGCGCTCCTGGGTCTTATCTGCCCCTTGGTGACCACCCATGTGTAACACCCTGCGTCTATAGGGCCTTGGCCCCAGTAACTGCTCTATCACCTCACCCCTTGGCTTGGTTATTCTATAAAGAAGATCCCCAATTACAGCAAATACAGGAAGCCGACTGTCGGCCCTCGGCTCCTGAGGCACACCATTTAATACAGTAACATTTTCAAATGCCCCTCCAGCGCAGGGACGTTGGCTTCAATGGATGCTGCCTCATCCTTTAACAAGCTCTCAAAATGGAAACCTATCATCAGCAGCCTGCGATGAGGTTTCTTTGTGAGCAACCTGGCTGTTGTCTGGACAACCAAACATCCTTCCATTTCCCCACAAGACCCAAAATAACACAAAGTCCCATCCTATTATAATAGGGTGCAATAGGTCCTTGACTACACCGACCTCATGGGACTCGGTGCCACAGTTTGCGTTTATAACCACTTGGGCCACAGAATAGTCCTTAGCTTTGCCATGGATACAGTGGATGCCCACGCTCTTTCCAGGAATCAGCTTATGGGGAATGGTAGTGTCATGGTTGGTTTGGAAGTTTTGGCTTGGACCTCAGGGGTTAAGACTTTTCAACTTCTCTCTGGCTGTGTTATGGCTTTATATGGCCTCATCTGTGCTCTGGTCTTTGTCAGTTTATACTTCTGCCCTCGTCTGAGTAGATTGACCCTTGTGTGCTTGTGCCTTGTGCCTGCTCTTATGTGTTATCCTGTTACTGACTCGGTTCTGTCCCCCATTTTTGCTGTTGTCTATTGATTCTGTACTGCTCATTCATTCTGCCTGGTTTCTGACTTCTGCTCCATTCTGACTACTCGTCTGCCTATCCCCTTGGTACTTTTGCTGCCCTCTCCGGTTGCTGACACTTGGCCTGTATTTGATTTCATCTTTTGTACCTTGCTCCTATGCCTCGCTGACCTCTCGGTTTTCACCTCGGCTCTCCTGACCTTCTCTTGTTCTGGCGGTGCCCGCCATCCTCTGCTGTCTTCTCCGGGAGTGATGCGGCTTGCTTCGTCCCCGGTTCCACCCCCTGCAGTCACGTGCCACAGGTCATGTACATCAGCGGGTGCACCCAGTTAACCTTAACAGTCACGGTGTTCCTTACAGGTAGCCCTCACTAGGGTTACCAAACACCCAGCAGACCAGTCACCTGCACCCAGTTTACTGTTACGGGACATGCTTGCAGCCCCTCTCCTGTTTGAGGGATAGCACTGCAGGCAGGGTATGCAAAATACAAGCAGCACCGTCCTGTGCTGCAGTCCATTGGTTCGGTTGTCATGGGACGACGGGTGGCTATGTGGCCAGGGGTATGACACCTCCAACAAATTACAATATGGGAAGGGACCTTGGACACTAACTCCGGTGTTCTTGGCCACCCCCCAAGTGTGGCTCTAGCTCCCCTCTTTTGGGTGTCAGCCCCACTTTGGGAACCCCAGTATGGGGATGCTACAACCCCTTGCTTCCCCATGTAACTCTCGACCGCCTGGTACCTCTCCACCAGGCTCACTAGGTCATCAGCATTACGGGGATCTCCCTGGGCAACCCAGGATTGCATCGGCATTGGCAGGGAGTGTATTAACCTGTCCATAACGACCCTCTCCACTATCTGTGCTGGGGAGGAAGATTCAGGTTGCAGCCATTTTTGGACCAGGTGTAGGAGGTCAAATGTTTGGGACCGGGGAGGTTTGTCACTGCAGTAAGCCCAGTGGTGCACTCGCTGCGCCCTAACAATCAGTGTTTCTCCTAAGCATGCCAAGATCTCAGCTTTCAACTTGGCATACTCTTTAGCATCCGACAAGGCCAGGTCATAATAGGACTTCTGTGGTTCACCTGTTAAATATGGCGCCAGGACCTCCGCCCACTGCTCCGGAGGCAATTTCTCCCTTTCTGCCACGCTCTTGAAAACCATCAGGAAGGCCTCAACGTCATTCCCGGGGTCATCTTTTGCAACGCTCTTCTAACCATCTTTCTGGCATTCGAGTCATCAACTGGAGTTGGGGAGGAGACCGCCGGGCTCCCACGAACCGACTCTGTGAGGAGTTCCATCTGCCGAGTTAGCGCCTCCTGCTGCTGCCACAGCTGCTGCTGCTGGTGTTGTAGCTGCTATGCCAACAACATTTTCGTTTCTTGCTGTGCCAATTGCTGCTGTTGACTGGTCCATAGGTTATTACGGGTCCGCCTACTCAGGTCAGTGCCTTTAGCAACACACACTGAAGGTGGACACAAACTGCAAGTAAATAGTCCATATCGCCATGCGGGTCCTCCTGCTCAGGTCAGTCTCTTTGACAACACACACTGGAGGTCTCCACACCTCCAGCCACAGACTCTGAATGAGAGACTCGGCCTCCATTTTATCTGCCAAACCACGCCCCTGGGGTTGGGATATGTGAGCGGTCATTCCCACCCATCTCTTATGACCACTCGTAAAACCCGGCCCTGGAATGGCCAAATAACTCTTTCAGCACTATACGTGCTGGCGCATGCTTCCGAGCTCACATCACCACAGCTAACAGCCGCAATGAAACATATCTCCCCTGAAGGACTCGTCTTACGCCATCTTACAATATACAGTACAGACCAAAAGTTTGGACACACCTTTTCATTTAAAGATTTGTCTGTATTTTCATGACTATGAAAATTGTACTTTCACACTGAAGGCATCAAAACTATGAATTAACACATGTGGAATTATATACTTAACAAAATAGTGTGAAACAACTGAAAATATGTCTTATATTCTAGGTTCTTCAAAGTAGCCACCTTTTGCTTTGATGACTGCTTTGCACACTCTTGACATTCTCTTGATGAGCTTCAAGAGGTAGTCATCAGAAATGGTCTTTCAACAATCTTGAAGGAGTTCCCGAGATGCTTAGCACTTGTTGGCCCTTTTGCCTTCACTCTGCGGTCCAGCTCACCCCAAACCATCTCGATTGGGTTCAGGTCTGGTGACTGTGGAGGCCTGGTCATCTGGCGTAGCACCCCATCACTCTCTTTCTTGGTCAAATAGCCCTGACACAGCCTGGAGGTGTGTTTGGGGTCATTGTCCTGTTGAAAACTAAATGATGGTCCAACTAAACGCAAACTGGATGGAATAGCATGCCGCTGCAATATGCTGTGGTAGCCATGCTGTTTCAGTATGCCTTCAATTTTGAATAAATCCCCAACAGTGTCACCAGCAAAGCACCCCCAAAACATCACACCTCCTCCTCCATGCTTCAAGGTGGGAACCAGGCATGTAGAGTCCATCTGTTCACCTTTTCTGCACAAACACACGGTGGTTGGAACCAAAGATCTCAAATTTGGACTCATCAGACCAAAGCACAGATTTCCACTGGTGTAATGTCCATTTCTTGTGTTCTTTAGCCCAAACAAGTCTCTTTTGCTTGTTGCCTGTCCTTAGCAGTGGTTTCTTAGCAGCTACTTTACCATGAAGGCCTGCTGCACGAAGTCTCCTCTTAACAGTTGTGGTAGAGATGTGTCTGCTGCTAGAACTCTGTGTGGCATTGACCTGGTCTCTAATCTGAGCTGCTGTTAACCTGCGATTTCTGAGGCTGGTGACTTGGATAAACTTATCCTCAGAAGCAGAGGTGACTCTTGGTCTTCCTTTCCTGGGACTGTCCTCATCTGAGCCAGTTTCTTTGTAGCTCTTGATGGTTTTTGCCACTGCACTTGGGGACACTTTCAAAGTTTTCCCAATTTTTCGGACTGACTGACCTTCACTTCTTAAAGTAATGATGGCCACTCCTTTTTCTTTACTTAGCTGCTTTTTTCTTGCCATAATACAAATTCTAACAGTCTATTCAGTAGGACTATCAGCTGTGTATCCACCAGACTTCTGCACAGCACAACTGATGGTCCCAACCCCATTTATAAGGCAAGACATCGCACTTATTAAACCTGACAGGGCACACCTTTGTAGTGAAAAACATTCCTGGTGACTACCTCCTGAAGCTCATCAAGAGAATGCCAAGAGTGTGCAAAGCAGTAATCAAAGCAAAAAGTAACTACTTTGAAGAACCTAGAATATAAGACATATTTTCAGTTGCTTCACAATTTTTTGTTAAGCATATAATTCCACATATGTTAATTCATAGTTTTGATGCTTTCAGTGTGAATGTACAATTTTTATAGTCATGAAAATACGGAAAAATCTTTAAATGAGAAGGTGTGTCCAAACTTTTGGTCTGTACTGTATGTGTATTTAGAAGAATGTTTCCTTTGAAAACGATGTGTAAATGACATAGAGAATTGCTCTATGTAAAAGCTCATGTTAAAATCGCATAGCAATCGCACTGCACTCTGATGTAAATCGGATGCTATGTATGAAAAATCAGATTGTACTCACATGGCACTCGCATGACACTGGCATTACATACAAGATACATACATGAACACATAAAAACATGGATTTTATCAGAGTCCCAGCAGCATCAATGTATCTTCTACCCTGCTATGGCTGTTCTTTCTATCGCACAGCTGCTTTGCCCTGTGTGTAATAGTTCTGCATTGTTGTGGTTACATATCTACAGCTGCCAAATGAAATGTTCCCTGTACACAAGCACTCAACATTGTGCCTCCCTGGAGACTCCACTACACACCCACTAGTTCCTTCCCTCTCATCAGAATACCAAAGAAACCAGGAAAAATGACGAGCTTTGTTCCTCAGTGTAATTATTAAACTCGTGTAAAGCCTGCCATGTATGGCAAATATTCACCTCTCAGAAGCAGCTGTCATCTAGACGTGCCAGCTCTTAAATAGGCCTGGATAAGTGAAGGCAGCGCAGCTCAAGAGCCTCAAGTAAACGTACTGTAATAAGAAGGACGTTGAAAACCTCTGTCCCAGTCTCTCTAATCACTGAAATCCTCCATTCTCATTTCAGCATCTGTGAGTCATTATTGGTTTCCGCTCTGGGAAAGTTGCATCTAGATGTGATAAAGAGACATGCATGGTTTCAAGGGAAAGTTACTAAAGTAAATCCAGCTCATTTAATCCAGGCTTTGTCATGTGTCAAACCAGAGAACCAGAACTCTGTATTTATGGAGGCATTCTAATTAAAAAAAAAAATCACCTGCAACTCCTGACAAAATGTCAAATGTGAACAGGTGCAAGCTGCTGTGACTGCAATAATATACAAACAAGCAAATGCTACAGCACACGGAGGGTGCTAAAGTGTATGTGGCCATTGAATATCTCAATTTTGAACTGCATTACTGTTATGCAGGCTATACTCTTAAAATCTTAGAGCACAAGTTGGTCAATTTGTGTGTGCCCATCTGCCAAGACTAGGCATAACCTCTTGCAGATAGGAACCTATGTTGTTAACCCGAGTGACCGGGCCAATTTTGACCTTAATGACGAAGCCAATTTTTACAATTCCAGCCACTGTCAATTTGAGGTTATAGGCTAGCTCTAGAATGCTTCAACGGATCCTACTGATTCTGAGATTGTTTTTTTCATGACATGTTGTACTTCATGTTAATGGTAAAGTTTCTTCGATATCACTTGCGTTTATTTATGAAAAAAAAACAAAACGGAAATTTGGGAAAAGTGTTGAAAATTTTGCAATTTTCAAACTTTTAATTTTTGTGCCCTTAAATCAGAGAGGCATGTCACACAAAATAGTTAATAAATAGCATTTCCCACATGTCATCTTTACATCAGCACAATTTTGGAAAAAAGTTGACCAGCAATTTCTCATTTTTCCAACAAAATTTACAAAACAAATTTTTTAGGATGGTCAATGTGACAGAAAATACCCAAAAGTGACACCATTCTGAAAATAAAAATTTCACCCATCAAGGTGCACAATACCACATTCAAGAAGTTTATTAACCCTTCAGGTGCTTCACGAGAAATAAAGCAATGTGGAAAGAAAAAATTATCATTTAACTTTTTACACAAAAATTGTACTTTAGACACAAACTTTTTTATTTTCACAAGAGTATCAGGAAAAAATGGACCTAAACATTTGTTGTGCAATTTCTCTGGAGTACGATGATACCCTGTATGTGGGGAAAGCCACTGTTTGGGTGCATGGCAGGGCTCAGAAGGGAGGGAGCACCCGTTTGACTTTTTGAATGCATAATTGGCTGTAATCAATGGTGGCACCATGTTGCATTTGGAGACCTCCTGATGTACCTAAACAGTGGAAATCCCTCAATTCTGACTCCAATCCTAACCCGAACACAACCCTAACCCTAATCCCAATCCTAACCATAACCCAAACCACAAACCTAACCCAAGATTTCTGTTTAAAGTATTTGATTGTAAACCCTAGTTGTTTATTTCTATGTCTTAAAAATATGTCCTGTTCATGTGATGGAAACATAGGTGTTTGACTTGTTAGAATACAGGTATGAGAGCTATGTCTTAGTCCCCGTTCACATGTCCATGTGTAATGACCACAGGTCCTAATAAGATCCAGTGGGTCACAAACCGAGACTGAGGCAGAAATCCCAATATTGTCTTTACTAAAATAACAGTAGGAGTGAGATCTAGTATTTGAAAGAAACAGACTGAAATCCCCTTATTGAATACACTCACTCAGTCAGAGCTGAAATCAATATGCCAATCCCAAGGTTCCCTTTTTGAGTGTGTTACATTGGGATATAAAATAAATTTACCTGTCCAAAAGGTCAAATCAGGTACTAAGAAAACAGATATAAATCGGCTGAGGTGGTATTATGGGACCCCCTGGGATGGCACACTGAGCATAAATAGATCAAAACCCACAATACAATACCTATAGATATAACAGGAGCTCGAAAACACTTAATCTGGGGATACCCGAGTATCTGTTATTATGGTACCGTTAACCTGAGGGAAGTCTCTACTCAGGCATATAACTTGCATTGGCTGCAGCCAGTTCCAAGATCTTCGGCACCAAAACAGCTATAGAAAAACAAATCTCCGCGTGTTGTCGGCCGATGCCGAGCCCACAAGCTGAAGACTTACAGTTCTGTAGCCTCAAGATACGGTATGGGATAACACTTCAAAGGGGCTTGTCCGGGTCCCTCTCAATATGGATGGTACAGGATACCATCTCTTCTCCAGCAGTCACTCACAAATTCTCTGGAGAGCAAATCGCATGAATCTGCACAGGATGTTTTCTATTGCTTCTCAGCTCACCACAAAAGGAACTCCATAGAGCTCCACAGTCACACAGCTCTCAAGAATGCTCTGTCCTTGTTCCACAGCAGAACCACAGATTTCCAAGATAAAGGGGGTTAACGCCCTCACGCACAGGCTGGCAGCAAACAGTCTTTACAGAGTCCAGTCTCCTTGCTTTTTCTCAGCTGCCTCACACACAGCGTCTATCATAGCAGTCTCTCCTTCAGGAAGCTTCACTTCACAGCGTTCCTAAACAGCAGACACTAGACCCCACCCCCCTGCACACACACTTTCCCGACTTTTTCTCTTAGCTCAGATGTGCAGCAGCAAGGTCCTAATACTCTCCTGATGTTGTCACAGTTCATCCTCTTACACGTGGTTAAACATGTACGGGAAAAAATGTTACTGATGCCATCAGTGTTTTGCATCAGAGTGTCATCCGTGTGTCCATTTTTACCATCTATGTGTCATCAATGTTTTTTACGGATAGAGAAAGAAACAAAGTACAAAGCTTCTCCTATACTTTGCAATGTTATATATGGACAGCACATGGATGACATATGGAAGCCATCCATGTGCTGGATGTGTTCTTCTCAGATCCTTAGACTTGTATTGACCCTTGTCATCCATGATTTCGAAAAAAAACCAGACATGACTCCGTGAGTTTTACATGGACACAACATCCGTAAGAAAACATAGACATGTGAATAGCACCATAGATTATAATGGCTACATGCTCTATCAGTGAAAAAAAGGATACAGCACGTACATGGAACACATATGTGTGAATGACATCAATACAATGAGATTTGATAGTCTAAAGCAGGGGTTGGGGGGATTATCTCAGACTACCAGAGCACAGTGTACATAGAGTAGTCTGAGAAGCTGGCAGCTATTTTCAGAAAAAAAGAGGGGACCAGGAAATGTATCAGAAAAAAATTAAAAAAAAGGAGAGCACCAGGTATTTTAACTATTTTTGTGCATTTATAGTGAATTTTCTTATTGTGAACCAGAGGATCCAAGAACGACCAAGTGCCGTAAATTTACGGCATTTAGTCCCAGGCTTTAACCCTCACTGTTGTAAATTTATGATATGGGGTTAAAACTCCTGCAGCCTAGCAGGAGCAGGTCAGTTCACCAGTTGTCAGCCAGGCGAGAAGACAAAGTTTATTACTGATTCTGTACTTTCCATTGCCGGCTAAATAGAGCTTAGTGAGTGCTATGCAGCTAACAGAATGATTGGCAAACCTAATTCTTCTGTAGGACCTAGCAACCACATGGATGCCAGACTTCTCTCCGGCATAACACAGGTGATGGGTCCTAGCAGACCCAGATCAGCTCTGTCAGAGGCTTCTGGGCTGTTTCCCCCTGTAACTATTTCTCCCAAAGATGCCCCAGTTAAAGCGGAAAATATGAGCAATAAAGAAAAAATAATATTTGTTAAAGATATTTTTATTTGTCCAGGGACAAATTAAGCAAAATGTATAAAATTCCTGCAAAAAATGTAAGTCCCAACCTCAAAAATTGTGCAAAAATCATATTTTCATAGTTACTTAGTTATATAGGTTAAAAAAAGACTTGGGTCCTTTCTCAAATAGCTTTTTTCTATATTTACATGGCAAAAATGATAATATATTTTTATGTACCCCAAAACAGCTCTAAAAAGTAATTAAAAAAAACAAAGCATTTAACAGCCATAGCAATCAAAAAAATTAAATAAAATTATGGCTACTGCAGAAAGGAGAATGAAAAACTAAGGCCAAGAGTCTTTGGGTTTAACATGTGTTGAAGTCTATATCACTGTTCACCACTGTATAACCATAAATTTTATCCAGATCATTATTTGTATAGTTAAATAGATATTATCAGAACAAGTATTTGCTAATGGAAGTATCAAGTAACAGAAAAAAGGGTGACACCCATGTTATACAAATGTAAAAAAGAAAACATACTTTATATGAAGTGGCATAACTAGACTCCTAAGGCCGTTGATGAAAAACATGGTACTGGGACTTACCAGCGTTTGGCCAAGTGAACAGGGCCCTGTAATAATGCCCTCTGTTGTGGCCCCTATCCTGTAATAATGTCCCACATCCTGTAATAATATCCTTGGCCCCATCCTGTAATAATATCCCCAATTGTGGCCCCCATTCTGCAATAATATTTCCAATTGTGGTCCCCATCTGTATTAAGGTCCCCTGTCCCAGTCCCCAACTTGTAATAATGTCCCCCATCCTGATCCCCATCTTGTAATAATGTCCCTTGTCCTGGCCCCCATCTTGTAATAATTTCACCTGGGCTTGCCCCCATCCTGTAATAATATTCCCAATTCTGGTCCCCATCCTGTATTAATGTCCCCTGTCCCAGTCCCCAACTTGTAATAATGTCCCCCATCCCTATTTTGTAATAATGTCCCTTGTCCTGGCTCCCATCCTGTAATAATGCTCTCTGTCTTGGACCCCGCCATGTAATAATGTCAGCTGTCCTGACCACCCTCATATAGCAATGTCCCCCATCATCCTGTAATAATGTCTTCCATCTTGGAGATCTTCTACTCCTTATCCTGTAATAATGTCCAATCCCGGCATTCTCCTCCAAGACATTTAAAAAATTCCGCCCCCACTGTGAACATCATACCTTTTCTCATCTATAGCCAGCACAAGGGGCATGTCAGTGACAATATGTGCCGCACGCAATAGGCTTGCACTCATGGATATTGATATGGGTAAGATTTAACCCCTCTGCTACACGGATATTTTTTTGCTAATGAGTGGTCACTGACCAGATAAATCTTGATGAAATTAGACTACAATGTATCTATATAGTAGTAGGGATATGCCATTTCCCTGAATATTACACAGAAATGTCTACTGTTTTTTTATATGTACTAACTTTTTGCTAGGGGTAATTAGTATGTGCTGGAGTACAAGAATTACTTCTCTCCATGTCATATACCTATGATGTAACACCATTATTTTACTGGTGTACTTTGGCCGAATTCAAATAGCTCTGCTTTCTGATATGTAATAAATTGCTTGTCGTTTTTGATGTATTATGCTATTAAAGTGAACCTTTTAACTTTTTTTAATTGTTTCGTGGTTAATATGCTCCCTTTTCTGGTAGCTACATGTTGTTTGGGAGCTCCATAAGGTATATACCTACATTAGTCCTGACTGACAATCCCAGGACTTTGTTATAGACTATGGTGTCTGTATTTGAGATTGTGTTTCTTTTCACATTTCTCATGGATGTTTGAATGCAGTCCAAAGGCTGTGACTTTAGTAAATGGACTTTTCCTGTACAATCTTTTCACAATATGTTTTCCAATGTATTAAGGTCTAAGGGATTAGTTTTCTCCTTCTGGAGAGTGACAAGCCAGGCCTGCATGTCAGAGTGAGGAGACTTATATGCCATGCATGTTCCTCTGGTGAATTAAATATGCAAATTACCTCTTCTTCTTTGATCTAAGAATAATCCATAATCCTGTCATGTGCTCCCATCCTGCGCCCCCATGCTGTCATGTGGTGCTCCTATCCTGCACCCCCATGTTGTCATGTGCTGCTCCCATCCTGCGCCTCCATTTTGGTTATGTGCTGCTCCCATCCTGCGCCCCATCCTTTTCTGTGCTGCTCTCATCCTGCTCCCCCGTCCTGTCACGTGCTGCTCCCATCCTGCGCCCTTATCCTGCCATGTGCTGCTCCTATCTTGTGCCCCCATCCTGTCGTGTGCTGTTGTCATCCTGCGCCCCCGTTTTGTCATGTGCTGCTCCCATCCCGCGCCCCCGTTCTGTCATGTGCTGCTACCATCCTGCGGCCCCATTCTGTCATGTGCTGCTCTGTTATGACCCCAATGGCAGAGGGTCTCAAAAGTACATACCAAGTCTGCAAACACAAAAAACCAGCTCATAGGGCAGTGGTAACTGGGCTGACCATATATCTAATCCTAGCACCACAAATAGCAGCAGCCGGGGAACGTGCCTACGTTGGTTCTAGACGTCTCACGCCAGCCGGAGAACTAACTAACCCTAGAAGGGAAAAGATAGACCTTTCTAGCCTCCAGAGAAAAGACCCCAAAAGTTGGATACAAGCCCCCAACAAATAATAACGGTGAGGTAAGGAGAAAAGACAAACGTAAGAATGAACTAGATATTTAGCAAAGAGAGGCCCACTGACTAATAGCAGAATATAGTAAGATGACTTATATGGTCAGCAAAAACCCTATCAAAATTTCCACGCTGGATATTCAAGAACCCCCGAACCATCTAACGGCCCGGGGGGAGAACACCAGCCCCCTAGAGCTTCCAGCAAAATCAGGAATCACATTTAGTACAAGCTGGACAAAAAATAAGAGCAAAGCAAATAACCAAAAAACAAGGAAGCAGGACTTAGCTTAATTTTGCAAGATCCAAGACCAGCAGACAGGAGCAAACAGAAAGGAACTGATTACAACGATGCCAGGCACTGGACTGAGAAACCAGGAAGTTTATATAGCAACACCCCTGGACTAACGACCCAGGTGGGTGCCAAACTGAGGAAAGACAATCCCAGAGTCATATCACTAGTGACCACAAGAGGGAGCCAAAAAAGTCTAATTCACAACACTGCTCCCATCCTGCGCCCCCTTTCAGATATGTGCTGCACCCATCCTGCGCCCCCATTCTGTCATTTGCTGCTCCCATCCTGCACCCCCATCCTGTCATGTGCTGATCCCATCCTGCGCCCCCATTCTGTCATGTGCTGCTTCCATCCTGCACCCCCGTTCTGTCATGTGCTGCTCCCATCCTGAGCCCCGATTCTGTCATGTGCTGCTTCCATCCTGCACCCCCGTTCTGTCATGTGCTGCTCCCATCCTGCGCCCCCATTCTGACATGTGCTGCACCCATCCTGCGCCCCCATTCTGTCATTTGCTGCTCCCATCCTGCACCTCCATCCTGTCATGTGCTGTTCCCATCCTGCGCCCCCATTCTGTCATGTGCTGCTTCCATCCTGCACCCCCGTTCTGTCATGTGCTGCTGCCATCCTACACCCCCGTTCTGTCATGTGCTGCCCTATTCTGTCATGTTCTGCTCTATTCTGTCATGTGCTGCTCCCATCTTGCACCAAAGTTCTGTAATGTGCTGCTCCCATCCTGCGCCACCGTTCTGTAACTTGCTGCTCCCATCCATATGCCCCATACGCTGCTCCATAAAGGTTGTTGGTCCCCATAAGATGCTCCATAGGATTATATGCCCTGTATGCTGCTCCATTATGGTTGATAGCCCCCGTAAGATGCTCCATAGGATTATATGCCCTGTATGCTGCTCCATTATAGTTGATGGCCCCCATAAGATGCTCCATAGTACTATATTCCCTGTATGCTGCTCCATTATGGTTGATGGCCCCCATAAGATGCTCCATAGGATTATATGCCCTGTATGCGGCGAAAAGTGTGGACTGCTGCTCTAGGAATCGGCGCCTGCGCAGTCTGCGCTTTCCGGCGCCATTTTCTTGAAGACACACTGAGGTATCCAAGAAAATGGCCCCGGAAAGCGCACACTGCGCATGCGCCGATTCCGGGAGAAGGGAGACATTCATGGCCCGGAGTCAGGGGGACTAAGTAAGAAATCGCTGTGGCAAGAAGTGCCACAGCGTAATGAGGGCAGGATCCTGTGCACACGCTACCTGATTCCTTTCCGCCGCCATTTTCTTGGTCCTCCTGCTGCCGGAATCGGCGCCTGCGCAGTCCGCGCTTTCCGGCGCCATTTTCTTGAAGACACACTGCAGTGTGTCTTCAAGAAAAAGGCGCCGGAAAGCGCAGACTGCGCAGGCGCCGATCCCGGCAGCAGGAGGACCAAGAAAATGGCGGCGGAAAGGAATCAGGTGGCGTAAGTAACAAATTGCTGTGGCATGAACTGCCACAGCATCATCAGGGCGCAATCATGTCTGCGGTGTCCCCACGGATCATAAATGTCCCCCTGCTCCCAGCAGTCCGCGCTTTCCGGCGCCATTTTTTTTTTTTTTCTGGCACTGGCTATAATATAACGCTAGGAGCATCGCGCCTGCGCAGTCTATAAAGGCTTCGGACAGAGTGACGCTCCCAGCGTTATATTATAGATGTGTGTGTATATATAAAGCAATCAAAACTGGTTGTAACAACAGACATAGAATTGATCTCACACATTTGCACATACAAAACATTAACAATAACATTTTGTACTAACCCTTGGTTCAATTCGGTTTTTACAAAAACAGAAAGTTTTTTGAAAGACCCACCTTATAAAATACCAATACAGACATGACCCTTATACAAACCATCTATTTTCCATAAGATAGGATTTTTTGTGTGTGTTTCTTCTATTTGTTATGTGTGAATTTTACGTTTTCTTTTTTTTTGTATAAAAAACAGTATGATTGATACATTAAATTATGTTCCTATTTTTTATATATTCTCAATATACTTGTTTTAACCTAATTTATTCCCACATAATATCCAGGAGCTTGCTTCTTTTTTATCTTTCAATTTTGATGTTACTAAGCTGATTGTTGTAGTATTTATTTTCATTTTTTGGACCATTGTTCTTTGTTTGGAATCAAACTCATTGGTGAGTGTTGATGATTTTTCACGGATCCTGAATTGCATCGCCAACCCTCTCTATTCTGACTCTTCAAGGCAGTATGAGCCTCTAAATCCTTAGCCATCAATCCCTTAAATAACTGTATGATTGTTGTACTCATATGCGATGCTTCCTCAGATAGTTCCAACTCAGCCACACTGACTTGTAATAAGAGTCCAGGAGAAACAGAGTTGTTTTTCTCTAAAATCTTGTATTAAGCACAATGCAGCAGGTGGAAAGAGTAATCCAAACAGAAGAAGCACACATATACATCCAAAATGGCTACAGCAAACTGATAATGAGAAAGAAGGGAGGAGCAAATGCTAAACATCATCAACTACAGAAGAGAAGGGAAAACTTCAAAGGGCAGGGTTTCTGCCTAGCAACAACAGAATGCAATGAATAACATAGAGAATATATAACAAGTTGTTCCCATTCATGGGACACAACACTCTCCTTTGTCCAACAAGGGGAGGTAGCTTTGTGAAACTAGGAGAGTGTTAGTTACCCTTATGATAGTTTCCCCAAAACGATCCAACTATTAGGATATTTGAAAGAGATGATGCCAAAATGAAAAAAAACATACAGGAAACGTAAATGCGAACTACGAAAGAAAAGTTAAATCTCTCAAAATATATACTCACTAGAGAAGAAGCGCTTTTACAAAAAGCGCTAAACTTCTGTCCTACACAAAATACAGATCACTACAGTCTGTTTCTTGATATGAACAAATTCATTCGAAACTAACCATAAGCAGACATTTTCTTATGCAGAAAAATATAAATGAAGATACAACTGTCTCCACCCAAGACAATTTCAAACATCAAGTTGTTCAACCACACTCCAATTTATACCCTTTACATCATACGGGACACCATTTGGAGACTTTTAATTCCCTTGTAATGGAATAATTTGAGAGATTAGATGCAAATGCAAGAGGTCCTGATAATTTGAAGAAAGGGGAGAGAGGAGTGTTAAAAACACTACAGACAAACGCAAGCATAGTAATCAGACAAGTGGACAATGGGGGGGTGGTATTACTAGATAGGGAGGACTATGTGAAAGAGGCATTGAATATTCGTTTAGAAGGAAAATACTACACCAAAATTTCTAATATGAATATAAAAACTTGACTGAAGATGAATTTAGTTTCCAAATAATAAATAAAAAAGGAAAACATTTTCTAACATCCAATTGCAAATTGGGCAATTTATTGTAATTTATCCAAGTTGCATAATGATCAGAAAAATCACCCTATAACTTCAGGGATATGTTATCTCATGAGCTCCCTTTCCCATTACATTGACCTCTTTCTACAGGAAGATGTCTTAAAACTGGCATCTTATTTAAGCGACTTGACACAACTGATTATGGAAACAAGAAATATGGGATGGGAGGATGATTATTTTTTTGTTACTTTAGATGTCACTGCATTTTATTCGAATAGACCACTAATGAGGTGTGGAAACAACAAGCCACTGATCCTGCTATAGCGCCAGAACAAAAAACATTTCTGTTGAATGGCTTGAAGTTCAATCTCTTTTTATTCCAAGATGAGCTATATCTCCAGCGGTTTGGTACAGCGATTGGGACTCGGGTCACCCCTAGTTTTGCTAATCTGTTCATGGGAATATTCGAGTCCCTATCGCTGATTATGTCCAACATGTATACCAAACAAATAGAATACTATCGCCGCTTCAGAGACAACCTCTTTAGCGTCATGTTCCGAAGGTCAAAGCTGCCTTATTCACAGCACACATTGCTAGGGATAGTATAGTGTATCTGGATTTGGAACTGTATCATGAGGACCATTCCATCAAACGTAGAACATATTTCAAACCGGTAGATGTGAATGGATACCTTGATTATTATAGTGCAGAAAAACATCCTCCAAGCCAATGATTAGAAGAAAATGTACTTCCACAGAAGATTATGTCAATCAAAAATTCTCAGAAACATGTTCATAGATGGTTTGTATAGGGTTCATGTCTGTATTGGTATTTTTTTTTAAACCAAATTGAACCAAGGATTAGTACAAAATGTTGTTGTTAATATTTTGTATAAGCAAATGTGTGAGATCAATTCTATGTATGTTGTTGCCCAAAATTTTTGATTGCTTTATATATACACTCATACAATACAAGAAAGAAAAAAAAAGAAAGAAACTAAGAAAAGGTATAGAAAAAAAGAAAAAAGAAAAAGTAAGGATAGTTGTTCTGAAAGTAATTGCTGTGCTAATGAGCTCCATCCACTACTAGCACCAGAAAAGGTATAAATAAGTTGCACGTTTCATTATTGAGCTATCACCTGATGAAAGTTGTCCCAGCCGAAACGCGTTGTGTTTTATCTTTGCATTTTAATAAACCGTATTGAAGAATCCTGGAAACACAGAGTGGAAGCACCAATTTCTTGTATTTTTCTAAAAACATTTTTGTTACATTGGAACCTTTTGAAGGACCCTCCACGGTTCAACAAGGTGGCAGTAGACCGCTAATAAGGATTTATACAGAATACATGTTATCCTAGAGTTGCACCTGTATGCACAACAATATGCGTGAGCAAAATCTTTGCTACCAATCATGATATAATCTAATACTATGTTTAAATAAGGATATAAGGCTCCCTTGTCTCAATTGTAATCTAGGTTATGCCCCGCAGCAGTACCCAAGCAAAGTGGATGTGATTTCATGAAAACTTCTACCCACTGCGTGTCTAAAGGTGAAGCTGAAATGTGTAGTTTTGGAGAATTTTTTCTATATAAGCTTTCATGTTGAGGCTGAAAAAAAGCACATGTAAAAATTACAATTTTAAGTGCAGAATCAAAGCTTTTTTTGTATTATGACAAAAGCATTAGAACACTGATACACATCTGCACCAAAATACATCAAATAAAGGGTTCACCCCTTACCCTCATATGATGTATTATCCCGTCGAGTTGACCTGGGACTTAAATCCCAGTGACGGGATAGTACGTCATAGCCAATCGCCGCCGGGTGTCAGCTGATTAATACACGGACCACTCCCGGCACATTAACCCCCAGAACACTGCAATCAAACATGATCACAGCGCTCCGGCGGCATAGGGAAGCATCATGCTCCCTGCGTACTTCCCTGAGACCCTCGGAACAATGTGATGTTATCGTGTTGTTCAGAGGGTCTCCTACGTCCTCCTCCCTGCAGGCCCTGGATCCAAAATGGCCACGGGGCTCCTTCTGGGTCCTGCAGGGAGGTGGCTTGCAAGCACCTGCTCAGAGCAGGCACCAGCAAACCTCCCTGCAGTGCCTGTCAGATCGCTGATCTGACACAGTGCACTGTAAAGTGTCAGATCAGTGATCTGATAATGTATAGTCATGTCCCCCCCCCCCCCCCCCCCCCGGGGCAATGTTATAAAGTAAAAAAAAAAATATTTACATGTGTAAAAGAAAAATAAATTCCTAAATAAAGAAAAAAAAATATTGTTCCAATACATACATTTATTAAATACACATATTTAGTATTGTCGCATCCGTAACAACCCGACCTATAAAACTTTCCCACTAGTTAACCCCTTCAGTGAACACCGTAACAAAAAAAAAATGCAAAAAACAACGCTTTATTATCATACCGCCAAACAAAAAGTGGAATAACACGCGATCAAAAAGACGGATATAAATAACCATGGTACCGCTAAAAATGTCATCTTATCCCGCAAAAAACGAGCCGCCACACAGCATCATCAGCAAAACAATAAAAAAGTTATAGTCCTCAGAATAAAGGGATGCAAAAATAATTATTTTTTTATATAAAATAGTTTTTATCATATAAAAGCACCAAAACATTAAAAAATTATATAAATGAGGTATCGATGTAATCGTACTGACCTGAAGAATAAAACTACTTTATCAATTTTACCAAACGCGGAATGGTATAAACGACTCCCCCCAAAAAAAATTCATGAATAGCTGGTTTTTGGTCATTCTGCCTCACAAAAATCGAAATAAAAAGCGATAAAAAAAGTCACGTGCCCGAAAATGGTGCATCAAAAAACGTCAACTGTCCCGCAAAAAAACAAGACCTCACATGACTCTGTGGGGCAAAATATGGAAAAATTATAGCTCTCAAAATGTGGAGACGCAAAAACTATTTGCAATAAAAAGCATCTTTTAGTGTGTGACAGCTGCCAATCATAAAAATGAGCTAAAAACCCGCTATAAAAGTAAATCAAACCCCCCTTCATCACCCCCTTAGTTAGGGAAAAATAATAAAATTAAAAAAATGTATTTATTTCCATTTTCCCATTAGGGTTAGGGTTAGGGTTGAGGCTAAAGTTAGGGTTAGGGCTACAGTTAGGGTTGGGGCTAAAGTTAGGGTTAGGGTTGGGGCTAAAGTTAGGGTTATGGTTGGGGATAAAGTTAGGGTTAGGGTTGGGGCTAAAGTTAGGGTTAGGGTTGGGGCTAAAGTTAGGGTTAGGGTTGGGGCTCAAGTTAGGGTTAGGGCAACATTTAGGGTTGGGGCTACAGCTAGGGTTGGGGCTACAGTTATGGTTAGGGTTAGGGCTACAGTTAGGGTTGGGGCTACAGTTAGGGTTGGGGCTAAAGTAAGGGTTAGGGTTGGGGATAAAGTTAGGGTTGGGGCTAAAGTTAGGACTTGAATTACATTTACGGTTGGGATTAGGGTTGGAATTAGGGTTAGGGGTGTGGTTAGGGTTATGGTTGGGATTAGGGTTAGGGGTGTGGTTAGGGTTATGGTCAGGGTTGGGATTAGGGTTAGGGGTGTGTTTGGGTTAGGGTTTCAGTTAGAATTGGGGGGTTTCCACTGTTTAGGCACTCTCCAAACGCGACATGGCGTCCGATCTCAATTCCAGCCAATTCTGCGTTGAAAAAGTAAAGCATTGCTCCTTCCCTTCCCTCTCCCGTGCACCCAAACTGGGTTTACCCCAACATATGTGGTATCATTGTACTCAGGACAAATTGGACAACAATTTTTGGGGACCAATTTCTCCTGTTACCCTTGGGAAAATACAAAACCGGGGGCTAAAAAATAATTTTTTATTTTCACGGCTCTGGGTTATAAACTGTAGTGAAACACTTGGGGGTTCAAAGTTCTCACAACACATCTAGATAAGTTCCTTTGGGTGTATATTCTCAAATATGGGGTCAATTGTGGAGGTTTCTACTGTTTAGGTACATCAGGGGCTCTGCAAACGCAATGTGACGCCTGCAGACCATTTCATCTAAGTCTGCATTCCAAATGGCGCTCATTCCCTTCCGAGCTCTGCCATGCGCCCAAACGGTGGTTACCCCCACATATGGGGTATCAGTGTACTCAGGACAGATTGGACAACAACTTTTGGGGTCCAATTTCTTCTGTTACCTTTGGGAAAATAATTAATTGGGAGAGAAATATTATTTTTGTGAAAAAATATGATTTTTTATTTTTATGGCTCTGCATTATAAACTTCTGTGAAGCACTCGGTGGGTCAAAGTGCTCACCACACATCTAGATAAGTTCCTTAGGGGTGTCTACTTTCCAAACTGGCGTCACTTGTGAGGGTTTCAATGTTTAGGCACATCAGGGGCTCTCCAAACGCAACATGGCGTCCCATCTCAATTCCAGTCAATTTTGCATTGAAAAGTCAAACGGAACTCTTTCCCTTCCGAGCTCTGCTATGCGCCCAAACAGTGGTTTACCCCCACATATGGGGTATCAGCGTACTCAGCACAAATTGCACAACTTTTTAGGTCCAATTTCTTCTGTTACCCTTGGGAAAATAAAAAATTGTTGGAGAAATATTATTTTTGTGAAAAAATATGATTTTTCTCTTTTACGGCTCTGCATTATAAACTTCTGTGGAGCACTCTGTGGGTCAAAGTGCTCACCACACAACTAGATTAGCTCCTTAGGGGGTCTACGTTCCAAAATGGTGTCACTTTTGGGGGCTTCCACTGTTTAGGCACATCAGGGGCTCTCCAAACGCGACATGGTGTCCGATCTCAATTCCAGCCAATTTTGCATTGAAAAGTCAAACGGCGCTCCCTCCTTTCCGAGCTCTGTCATGCGCCCAAGAAGTGGTTTACCCCCACATATGGGGTATCAGCGTACTCAGGACAAATTGCACAACAACTTTTGGGGTACAATTTCTTCTGTTACCCTTGGGAAAATAAAAAATTGGGAGAGAAATATTTTTGTGAAAAAATATGATTTTTTATTTTTATGGCTCTGCATTATAAACTTCTGTGAAGCACTCGGTGGGTCAAAGTGCTCACCACACATCTAGATAAGTTCCTTAGGGGGGTCTACTTTCCAAACTGGCATCACTTGTGAGGGTTTCAATTTTCAGGCACATCAGGGGCTCTCCAAACGCAACATGGCGTCCCATCTCAATTCCAGTCAATTTTGCATTGAAAAGTCAAACGGAACTACTTCCCTTCCGAGCTCTGCCATGCGCCCAAACAGTGGTTTACCCCACATATGAGGTATCAGCGTACTCAGGACAAATTGCACAACAACTTTTAGGGTCCAATTTCTTCTGTTACCCTTGGGAAAATAAAAAATTGGAGGAGAAATATTATTTTTGTGAAAAAATATGATTTTTTATTTTTACGGCTCTGCATTATAAACTTCTGTGAAGCACTCGGTGGGTCAAAGTGCTCACCACACAACTAGATTAGTTCCTTAGGGGGTCTACATTCCAAAATGGTGTCACTTTGGGGGGGTTTCCACTGTTTAGGCACATCAGGGGCTCTCCAAACGCGACATGGTGTCCGATCTCAAATTCCAGCCAATTTTGCATTGAAAAGTCAAACGGCGCTCCCTCCCTTCTGAGCTCTGCCATGCACCCAAACAGTAGTTTACCCCCACATATGGGGTATCAGCGTACTCAGGACAAATTGCACAACAACTTTTGGGGTCCAATTTCTTCTGTTACCCTTGGAAAAATAAAATAAATTGTAGCTGAAGTAAATTTTTTGTGAAAAAAAGTTAAAAGTTAATTTTTTTTTAAACATTCCAAAAATTCCTGTGAAATACTGAAGGGTTAATAAACTTCTTGAATTTGGTTTTGAGCACCTTGAGGGGTGCAGTTTTTAGAATGGTGTCAAACTTGGGTATTTTCTATCATATAGACCCCTCAAAGTGACTTCAAATGTGATGTGTCCCTAAAAAAAAATGGTGTTGTAAAAATGAGAAATTGCTGGTCAACTTTAAATCCTTATAACTCTCTAACGAAAAAAAAAATTTGGTTCCAAAATTCTGCTTATGTAAAGTAGACATGTGGGAAATGTTACTTAGGCCGGTTTCACATGTCAGTGGCTCCGGTACGTGAGGTGACAGTTTCCTCACGTACCAGAGACACTGACACACGTAGACCCATAAAAATCAATGCATCTGTGCAGATGTCATTGATTTTTTGCGGACCGTGTCTCCGTGTGCCAAACACGGAGACATGTCAGTGTTCGTGGGAGCACACGTATTACACGGACCCATTAAAGTCAATGGGTCCGTGTAAAACACAGACCGCACACGGACGTTGTCCGTCTGCAGTCCGTGTGCGTGCAGGAGACAGCGCTACAGTAAGCGCTGTCACCCCCACATGGTGCTGAAGCCGCCATTCATATCTTCTCTGCAGCAGCGTTTGCTGCAGAGAAAATATGAATAATAGTGTTTAAAATAAAGATCTATGTGTCCGCCGCCCCCCCACCCCCTGTGCGCCCCCCCGCTGTTCAGAAAATACTCACCCGCCTCCCTCGCGGTGTTCTGTGCCGGCCGCCCCTTCTACTGTATGCGGTCACGTGGGGCCGCCGATTAGACTCATGAATATGTGGCTCCACCTCCCATAGGGGTGGAGCCGCCTATTCATGAGTGTAAATGAGCGGCCCCACGTGACCGCATACAGTGGAAGCCGTGGCCAGACTAGGAAACAGCGACAGCCAATGAGGGAGCGGGTGAGTATTTTCTGAACAGCGGGGGGGCGCACAGGGGGTGGGGGGGCGGCGGACACATAGATCTTTATTTTAAACACTATTATTCATATTTTCTCTGCAGCAAACGCTGCTGCAGGGAACATATGAATCATGGATTCAGCACCAGATGCTCGTACGTGTGGTACCCAACACGATGCGTGTGGTACCCAGTGGGCACATGGGCGGCACACGTGTGCCGCAAGTGTGCCACACTGATGTACACAAGAAACGTAGGGGCACACGGACATGGATAATTCCGGTACCGATTGTTTCCGGTACCGGAATTATCTGGTCGTGTGGGACAGCCCTTATTAAGTATTTTGTGTGACATATCTCTGTGATTTAAGGGCATAAAAATTCAAATTTGGAAAATTGCAAAATTTTCTAAATTTTCGCCAAATTTTCGTTTTTTTCACAAATAAACGCAGGTAGGTAATATCAAAGAAATTTTACAACTATCATGAAGTACAAAATGTCACGAGAAAACAGTGTCAGAATCATCAGGATCCGTTGAAGCTTTCCAGAGTTATAACCTCATAAAGGGACAGTGGTCAAAATTGTAAAAATTGGCCCGGTCATTAACGTGCATACCACCCTTGGGTGTTAAGGGGTTAAAGGCATAAAAAAGCAAAAATACAACAATCAGAGAAGAACATTCTTGTATAGTGTAGTGCAGGCCCATGAAGATAATTTGCAGATGAAAAAAAGCAGCATTTACACTAAATGTGAACACGTCCTCAGGATTGCATTTTTATTCCATTTTTGGGAGGTTTAACCCCTTCACCCCCGGAGCTTTTTCCGTTTTTTCGTTTTCGTTTTTCGCTCCCCTCCTTCCCAGAGCCATAACTCTTTTATTTTTCCGTCAATATGGCCATGTGAGGGCTTATTTTTTGCGGGACGAGATGTACTTTTGAATGATACCATTGGTTTTACCATGCCGTGTAACAGAAAATGGGAAAAAAATTCCAAGTGTGATGAAATTGCAAAAAAAGTGCAATCTCACACTTGTTTTTTGTTTGGCTTTTTTGCTAGGTTCACCAAATGCTAAAACTAACCTGCCATTATGATTCTCCAGGTCATTATGAGTTCATAGACTCCTAACATGTCTAGGTTATTTTTTATCTAAGTGGTGAAAAAAAATTCCAGAGTTTGCTAAAAAAAAAAAAAAAAAAAAAAAAAAATTGCGCAATTTTCCGATACCCATAGCGTCTCTAATTTTTTATGATCTGGGGTCGGGTGAGGGCTTATTTTTTGCGTGCCGAGCTGGCGTTTTTAATGATACCATTTTGGTGTAGATACATTCTTTTGATCGCCCGTTATCGCATTTTAATGCAATGTTGCGGCAACCAAAAAAACGTAATTTTGGCGTTTTGATTTTTTTTCTCACTACGCCATTTAGCAGTCAGGTTAATCCTTTGTTTTTATTGATAGATCGGGCGATTCTGAACGCGGCAATACCAAATATGTGTATGTTTAATTTTTTTTTAATTGTTTTATTTTGATTGGGGCGAAAGGGGGGTGATTTGAACTTTTATATATTTTTTATTTTTTTATATTTTTAAACACTTTTTTTTCTTAATTTTGGCATGCTTCAATAGCCTCCATAGGAGGCTAGAAGCATTCACTACACGATCGGCTCTGCTACATAGAGGTGAAATACAGATCACCTCTATGCAGCAGAAAGGCAGGTGTACTTTGAGCGCCGACCACAGGGTGGCGCTCAAAGCAATCGGCCATCAACAACCATAGAGGTCTCAAGGAGACCTCTGGTTGTTATGGCAATGCACCGCTGACCCCCGATCATGTGACGGGGTCAGCGGTGCGAGCATTTCCGGCCGCGCAGCCGGGAGCGCTAGTTAAATGCCGCTGTCAGCGCTTAACGGCGGCATTTACTAGTTAATGGGCGCGGGCGGATCGTGATTCCACTCGCGCTCATTGCGCGCACATGTCAGCTGTACAAAACAGCTGACATGTCGCGGCATTAAGGTGGGCTCACCGCCGGAGCCCACCTTAAAGCAGGGGATCTGCCAGCTGACGGACTATTCCGTCAGCTGGCAGAAATTGGTTAATGGAGAAAAATGTAATCTCACCATTTTTGAACACCATTTACCAATCACCTCAAATAATCTATTCATTGTAATGTACGGGGTGTTATGGTTACAGGAACACTAAACATGGCTGCTATTTGCTTATTTGTGATATATATATATATATATATATATATATATATATATATATATATGTATATATATATATATATATATATATATATATACTGTATATATAGAGTTGTCCAAAAGTAGGTGGACAGTATGTGTAATAGGGTTATGAAGGGGGAGATCTATCAAACATGGTGTAAAGTGAAACTAACTCAGTTGCCCTTAGCAACCAATCAGATTCCACTTTTCATTATTCACAGACTCTTTGGAAAATGAAAGGTGGAATCTGATTGGTTGATAAGAGCAACTGAGTCAGTTTCACAGATAAATCTCCCCCAAATCTGTTTTCTTTTCAGATAATTCAGATAACCCATAGTGGCAACTAATTTAAATACAGATCAAAGAATTGGATTTTAAAAGAGTATTGGAAATCTCGCAATGCTGAAACAGTTAGAGCAAATTGGGTTGAAACATTTGGTACTCAAGCCCCAAAGAGACAAACCATTTACCGCATTCGTGACAAATTCGATGCCAGTGGCTCAATCCTTAATGCTCTAAAAACTGGTCGACCCAAAACAGCCTGTACAGAAAATAATAAACAACCTGTTGCTGAAACATTTGTTCAGAGTCCAAAAAAGTCCACCAGAAAAGTCTCTTTAGAATTAGGAATTTCACTATCTTCCATCATACGAAGCCTGAAATCTATTGGGTGGAAAGCTTATTGTCCACGTCTAATTCATGGTTTATTGGAGGATGATCCAGACAGGCGGCTGCAATTTAGTGAGATTATGCTTAACGAAATTGAAGAAAATCCAGTAATTTTAGATAACATTATGTGGAGTGATTATCTGGCCATAATAACCCCTTCATGACCCAGCCTATTTTGGCCTTAATGACCTTGCCGTTTTTTGCAATTCTGACCAGTGTCCCTTTATGAGGTAATAACTCAGGAACGCTTCAACGGATCTTAGCGATTCTGAGATTGTTTTTTCGTGACATATTGGGCTTCATGTTAGTGGTAAATTTAGGTCGATAATTTTTGAGTTTATTTGTGAAAAAAACGGAAATGTGGCAAAAAATTTGAAAATTTCGCAATTTTCACATTTTGAATTTTTATTCTGTTAAACCAGAGAGTTATGTGACACAAAATAGTTAATAAATAACGTTTCCCACATGTCTACTTTACATCAGCACAATTTTGGAAACAATTTTTTTTTTTGCTAGGAAGTTATAAGGGTTAAAATTTGACCAGTGATTTCTCATTTTTACAACAAAATTTACAAAACCATTTTTTTTAGGGACCACCTCACATTTGAAGTCATTTTGAGGGTTCTATATGGCTGAAAATACCCAAAAGTGACACCATTCTAAAAACTGCACCCCTCAAGGTGCTCAAAACCACATTCAAGAAGTTTATTAACCCTTCAGGTGTTTCACAGCAGCAGAAGCAACATGGAAGTAAAAAATGAACATTTAACTTTTTAGTCACAAAAATGATCTTTTAGCAACAATTTTTTTATTTTCCCAAGGGTAAAAGGAGAAACTGGACCAGGGACGTTGTTGTCCAATTTGTCCTGAGTACGCTGATACCTCATATGTGGGGGTAAACCACTGTTTGGGTGCACGGCAGGGCTCGGAAGGGAAGGAGCGCCATTTGACTTTTTTAATGAAAAATTGGCTCCAATCTTTAGCGGACACCATGTCGCGTTTGGAGAGCCCCCGTGTGCCTAAACATTGGAGCTCCCCCACAAGTGACCACATTTTGGAAACTAGACCCCCCAAGGAACTTATCTAGAAGCATAGTGAGCACTTTAAACCCCCAGGTGCTTCACAAATTGATCCGTAAAAATGAAAAAGTACTTTTTTTTCACAAAAAAATTATTTTAGCCTCAATTTTTTCATTTTCACATGGGCAACAGGATAAAATGGATCCTAAATTTTGTTGGGCAATTTCTCCTGAGTACACCAATACCTCACATGTGGGGGTAAACCACTGTTTGGGCACATGGTAAGGCTCGGAAGGGAAGGAGCGCCATTTGACTTTTTGAATGGAAAATTATCTCCATCGTTAGCGGACACCATGTCGCGTTTGGAAAGCTCCTGTGTGCCTAAACATTGGAGCTCCTCCACAAGTGACCCCATTTTGGAAACTAGACCCCCCAAGGAACTCATCCAGAGGCATAGTGAGCACTTTAAACCCCCAGGTGCTTCACAAATTGATCCGCAAAAATGAAAAAGTACTTTTTTTTCACACAAAATTTCTTTTAGCCTCAATTCTTTCATTTTCACATGGGCAACAGGATAAAATGGATCCTAAAATTTGTTGGGCAATTTCTCCTGAGTATGCCGATACCTCATATGTGGGGGTAAACCACTGTTTGGGTGCACGGCAAGGCTCGGAAGGGGAGGCGTGCCATTTGAGTTTTTGAATGGAAAATTAGCTCCAATCGTTAGCGGACACCATGTCGCGTTTGGAGAGCCCCTGTGTGCCTAAACATTGGAGCTCCCCTACAAGTGACCCCATTTTGGAAACTAGACCCCCCAAGAAACTTATCTAGATGCATAGTGAGCACTTATAACCCCCAGGTGCTTCACAGAAGTTTATAACGCAGAGCCGTGAAAATAAAAAAATTATTTTTCTTTCCTCAAAAATGATTTTTAGCCCAGAATTTTTTATTTTCCCAAGGGTAATAGGAGAAATTGGACCCCAAATGTTTTTGTCCAGTTTGTTCTGAGTACGATGATACCCCATATGTGGGGGTAAACCACTGTTTGGGCGCACGGCAGGGCTCGGAAGGGAAGGCACGCCATTTGGCTTTTTGAATGGAAAATTAGCTCCAATCATTAGCGGACACCATGTCGCGTTTGGAGAGCCCCTGTGTGCCTAAACATTGGAGCTCCCGCACAAGTGACCCCATTTTGGAAACTAGACCTCCCAAGGAACTAATCTAGATGTGTGGTGAGCACTTTGAACCCCCAAGTGCTTCACAGAAGTTTATAACGCAGAGCCATGAAAATAAAAAATAATTTTTCTTTTCTCAAAAATGATTTTTTAGCCCACAATTTTTTATTTTCCCAAGGGTAACAGGAGAAATTGGACCCCAAAAGTTGTTGTCCAGTTTCTCCTGAGTACGCTGATACCCCATATGTGGGGGTAAACCACTGTTTTGGCACACGTCAGGGTTCGGAAGGGAAGTAGTGACGTTTTGAAATGCAGACTTTGATGGAATGCTCTGCGGGCGTCAGGTTGCGTTTGCAGAGCCCCTGATGTGCCTAAACAGTAGGAACTCCCCACAATTGACTCCATTTTGGAAACTAGACCCCCAAGGGAACTTATCTAGATGTGTAGTGAGCACTTTGAACCCCCAAGTGCTTCACAGAAGTTTATAACGCAGAGCCGTGAAAATAAAAAATGTGTTTCCTTTCCTCAAAAATATTTTTTTAGCCCAGAATTTTTTTATTTTTTCAAGAGTAACAGGAGAAATTGGACCCCAAAAGTTGTTGTCCAGTTTCTCCTGAGTACGCTGATACCCCATATGTGGGGGTAAACCACTGTTTTGGCACACGTCAGGGTTCGGAAGGGAAGTAGTGACGTTTTGAAATGCAGACTTTGATGGAATGCTCTGCGGGCGTCAGGTTGCGTTTGCAGAGCCCCTGATATGCCTAAACAGTAGAAACCCCCCACAAGTGACCCCATTTTGGAAACTAGACCCCCCAAGGAACTTATCTAGATGTGTGGTGAGCACGTTCAACCCCCAAGTGCTTCACAGAAGTTTACAACGCAGAGCCGTGAAAATAAAAAATCATTTTTCTTTCCTCAAAAAAGATGTTTTAGCAAGCAATTTTTTATTTTCACAAGGGTAACAGGAGAATTTGGACCCCAATATTTGTTGCCCAGTTTGTTGTGAGTACGCTGATACCCCATATGTGGGGGTAAACCACTGTTTGGGCACACGTCAGGGCTCGGAAGGGAAGTAGTGACATTTGAAATGCAGACTTTGATGGAATGGTCTGCGGGCGTCACATTGCATTTGCAGAGCCCCTGATGTACCTAAACAGTAGAAACACCCCACAAGTGACCCCATTTTGGAAACTAGACCCCCGAAGGAACTTATCTAGATGTGTGGTGAGCACTTTCAACCCCCAAGTGCTTCACAGAAGTTTATAACGCAGAGCCGTGAAAATAAAAAATAATTGTTCTTTCCTCAAAAATTATGTTTTAGCAAGTAATTTTTTATTTTTGCAAGGGTAACAGGAGAAATTAGACCCCAACAGTTGTTGCCCAGTTTGTCCTGAGTACGCTGGTACCCCAAATGTGGGGGTAAACCACTGTTTGGGCGCACGTCAGGGCTTGGAAGGGCGGGAGCACCATTTGACTTTTTGAACGCAAGATTGGCTGGAATCAATGGTGGCGCCATGTTGCGTTTGGAGACCCCTGATGTGCCTAAACAGTGGAAACCCCTCAATTCTAACTTCAACACTAACCCCAACACACCCCTAATCCTAATCCCAACTGTAGCCATAACCCTAATCACAACCTTAACCCCAACACACCCCTAACCACAACCCTAACCGCAACACACCCGTAACCCTAATTCCAACCCTAATCCTAACCCTAATCCCAACCGTAACCCTAATCCCAACCCTAACCAGAACTGTAACCCCAACACACCCCTAACCCTATCCGTAACCCTAACCACAAGCCTAATCTTAACCCTATTTCAAACCCTAGCCCTAATTCCAACCCTAACTCTAATTCCAACCCTAACCCTAAGGCTATGTGCCCACGTTGCGGATTCGTGTGAGATTTTTCCGCATGATTTTTGAAAAATCTGCAGGTAAAAGGCACTGCGTTTTACCTGCGGATTTACAGCAGATTTCCAGTGTTTTTTTGTGCAGATTTCACCTGCGGATTCCTATTGAGGAACAGGTGTAAAACGCTGCGGAATCCGCACAAAGAATTGACATGCTGCGGAAAATACAACGCAGCGTTTCTGCACGGAATTTTCCGCACCATGGGCACAGCGGATTTGGTTTTCCTTAGGTGTACATGGTACTGTAAACCTGATGGAAAACTGCTTCGAATTCGCAGCGGCCAATCCGCTGCGGATCCGCGGCCAATCCGCTGCCAATCCGCTGCGGATCCGCGGCCAATCCGCTGCGGATCCGCTGCGGATCCGCGGCCAATCCGCTGTGGATCCGCTGCGGATCCGTGGCCGATCCGCTGCGGATCCGCTGCCAATCCGCTGCGGATCCGCTGCCAATCCGCTGCGGATCCGCTGCCGATCCGCTGCCGATCCGCTGCCGATCCGCTGCCGATCCGCTGCCGATCCGCTGCGGATCCGCGGCCGATCCGCTGCGGATCCGCGGCCGATCCGCGGCCGATCCGCTGCGGATCCGCTGCGGATTTGCTGCCGATCCGCTGCGGATCCGCGGCCGATCCGCTGCGGATCCGCTGCGGATTTGCTGCCGATCCGCTGCGGATCCGCGGCCGATCCGCTGCGGATCCGCGGCCGATCCGCTCTGTGTGCACATGCCATAACCCTACCCCTAACCCTAACCCTACCCGTAACCCTAACCCTACCCCTAACCCTACCCCTAGTTCTAACCCTAGTTCTAACCCTAACCCTAGTGGAAAAAGAAAAAAAAATATTTTCTTTATTTTATTATTGTCCCTACCTATGGGGGTGATAAAGGGGGGGGGTTTATTTATTATTTTTTTATTTTGATCGCTGTGATAGAACCTACCACAGCGATCAAAATGTACCTCTAATGAATCTGCCGGCCGGCGGGCGCACTGAGCATGCGCCCGCCATTTTGGAAGATGGCGGCGCCCATGATGGAGGGGGACGGGGACCGGGAGCCTCGGTAAGTATAAGGGGGGGGAGATCGGGGCACGGGGGGGGCGTCGGAGCACGGGGGTGTGACATAGGAGCAGGGGGGGAGCGGGCAGGAGGACGGGGGAGCGGACAGCAGGACGGGGGAGCCGGCAGGCGGACGGAGGGGACCGGACCCTATAACGGAGCACTGGGGGGGTGATCGGGGGGGTGGGGGGGGGTCACATTAGTGTTTCCAGCCATGGCCGATGATATTGCAGCATCGGCCATGGCTGGATTGTAATATTTCACCAGTTTTTTAGGTGAAATATTACAAATCGCTCTGATTGGCAGTTTCACTTTCAACAGCCAATCAGAGCGATCGTAGCCACGGGGGGGTGAAGCCACCCCCCCTGGGCTGAAGTACCACTCCCCCTCTCCCTGCAGATCGGGTAAAATAGGAGTTAACCCCTTCACCCGATCTGCAGGGACGCGATCATTCCATGACGCCGCATAGGCGTCATGGGTCGGATTGGCACGGGTTTTCATGACGCCTATGTGGCGTCATGGGTCGGGAAGGGGTTAACAGACATAACTGTATTTACTGGTATAATGAGAACATGCATTTAACATTAGAGCAACAACTAAATGAGCCTGGTGTCAATGTTTGGGGTGGTATTTTAAGTTTTGGTGTTGTTGGAGGATTTTTTTTAATGGAACAATCACAGGAGATAAGTATCTCAAAATTCTAATGAATCAAGTTGTTCCCCAGTTACAGCAACAGCCTAATTCAAATGACCTTTATTGCCAACAAGATGGGGCCCCTCCATATTATTCAAGAGTAGTCCGCGAGTATCTTGATGAAACATTTCCTAATAAATGGATTGGCCGAAGAGGTCCCACTTGATTGGCCGGCACGTTCACCAGACTTGACCCCAATGGATTTTTTCTTTTGGGGAGTACTCAAGGACAAAGTTTATAGTTGAAAACCAAAAAGTGGTCAGTGATTTGAAAAATTACATAAGAGATGCATTTCAAGAAATTAATACCCAAAGAGACTTGTGCAAAAATGTTTGTCGAAGCGTAAGAGGCAGACTTCAAAGCTATGCAAATCGTGATGGAAAACAGTTTGAGCACCTGCGTTGATAAAATTTATGGGCTTTTGTATTATTGTTCAGAATAAAATTTAATTGTCAATGTTATGCTTGTGTTAGTAAATATAATTTTACATATAAATGAAAATAAATGTTATTTTCTGTCGACCTACTTTTGGTCCACCTACTTTTGGACCACCGTGTATATATATATATATATATATATATATATACTGCTCAAAAAAATACAGGGAACACTAAAATCCTCCCATTGACCTTGCAGGTGGTGGTAATCAACTCTACCTGCCCATAAATTGTAGGTTTAGCCCAGAGTGACATGTTTTGTCCATAGTTGTAGGCTCGTGGCCCAAAAGTGGCATGTATGGTAGAGTAGGACCCATCAGAGGGAGATCACCTTGCTGTGATTGATGGGCACACATGAATTGGCCAATTTATGCGCTAAGAATCTTCATTTCATCTATTACTGTAAGTTTTATGAAAAATAATTTTTTGAAAAAATTTGTGAAAAATATTTTTGAGAAGTATAATTCATATTGAATATTTGTCTGTGTTTTCACATGGCCTAGATTCATGTACATGTGCTGCTGTGTTCTTTTTTATCTATATGATGCAGTTTGCAGCTTTGCATGTGTTCACATTAGGAGTGCTGGTTGGCTTTTTTTCTCTATTTAGTTATTGGATGTGGCTGCATCCAGACTGATCTTGCACTCCTCCCATTGACCTTGCAGGTGGTGGTAATCAACTCTACCTGCCCATAAATTGTAGGTTTAGCCCAGAGTGACATGTTTTGTCCATAGTTGTAGGCTTGTGGCCCAAAAGTGGCATGTATGGTAGAGTAGGACCCATCAGAGGGAGATCACCTTGCCGTGGTTGATGGGCACACATGAATTGGCCAATTTATGCGCTAAGAATCTTCATTTCATCTATTACTGTAAGTTTTATGAAAAATAATTTTTTGAAAAAATTTGTGAAAAATATTTTTGAGAAGTATAATTCATATTGAATATTTGTCTGTGTTTTCACATGGCCTAGATTCATGTACATGTGCTGCTGTGTTCTTTTTATCTATATGATGCAGTTTGCAGCTTTGCACGTGTTCACATTAGTAGTGCTGGTTGGCTTTTTTTTTTCTCTCTCTCTCTCTCTCTCTCTATATATATATATATACACTGCTCAAAAAAATAAAGGGAACACTAAAATCCCATTTCCTAGATATCACTGAATGAAATATTCCAGTTGTAAATCTTTATTCATTACATAGTGGAATGTGTTGAGAACAATAAAACCTAAAAATGCTCAACGTAAATCACAACTAATATCCCACGGAGGTCTGGAGTTGGAATGATGCTCAAAATCAAAGTAGAAAATAAAGTTACAGGCTGATCCAACTTCAGTGGAAATGCCTCAAGACAAGGAAATGATGCTCAGTAGTGTGTGTGGCTTCCACGTGCCTGTATTATCTCCCTACAATGCCTGGTAATGCTCCCGATGAGGCGACATATGGTCTCCTGAGGGATCTCCTCACAGACCTGGACTAAAGCATCCGCCAACTCCAGGACAGTCTGTGGTGCAACGTGACGTTGGTGGATGGTGCGAGACATGATGTCCCAGATGTGTTCAATCGGATTCAGGTCTGGGGAATGGGTGGGCCAGTCAATAACTTCAATGCCTTCAACTTGCAGGAACTGCTGACACACTCCAGCCACATGAGGTCTTGCATTGTCCTGCATTAGGAGAAACCCAGGGCCAACCGCACTAGCATATGGTCTCACAAGGGGTCTGAGGATCTCATCTCGGTACCTAATGGCAGTCAGGCTACCTCTGGCGAGCACAAGGAGGGCTGTGTGGCCCTCCAAAGAAATGCCACCCCACACCATTAATGACCAACTGCCAAACTGGTCAGGCTGAAGGATGTTGCAGGCAGCAGATCGCTCTCCATGGCATCTCCAGACTCAGTCACGTCTGTCACGTGCTCAGTGTGAACCTGCTTTCATCTGTGAAGATCACAGGGCACCAGTGGCGAATTTGCCAATCCTGGTCTTCTGTGGCAAATGTCAAGTGTCTTGCACGGTGTTGGGCTGTTAGCACAACCCCCATCTGTGGACGTCAGGCATTCAGACCAACCTCATGGGGTCGGTTTCTAACTGTTTGTACAGATACATGCACATTTGTGGCCTGTTGGAGGTCATTTTGCAGGGCTCTGGCAGTGCTCCTCCTGTTCCTCCTTGCACAAAGGCTGAGGTAGCGGTCCTGCTGCTGGGTTGTTGCCCTCCTACAGCCCCCTCCACGTCTCCTGATGTACTGGCCTGTCTCCTGGTAGCGCCTCCAGCCTCTGGACACTACGCTGACAAACACAGCAAAACTTCTTGCCACAGCTCACATTGATGTGCCATCCTGGATGAGCTGCACTACCTGAGCCACTTGTGTGGGTTGTAGGGTCCGTCTCATGCTACCACGAGTGTGAAAGCACAACCAACATTCAAAAGTGACCAAAACATCAGCCAGAAAGCATTGGTACTGAGATGTGATCTATGGTCCCCACCTGCAGAACCACTCCTTTATTGGGTGTGTCTTGGTAATTGCCAATAATTTCCATCTGTTGTCTATTCCATTTGCACAACAGCATGTGAAATTGATTGTCAAACAGTGTTGCTTCCTAAGTGGACAGTTTTATTTCACAGAAGTTTGATTTACTTGGAGTTATATTCTGTTGTTTAAGTGTTCCCTTTATTTTTTTGAGCAGTATATAAATATATATATATATATATATATATATATTTTTTTTTTAAATGCATTAAAATGACATTATTGTAATTGTTTTTAATTATTTTTTAGTAATTTATAAGGAATATAAAATCTGACCTATTTTTACTACTAGAATACATTGACATGGCAATGCACTAGTATATAGAGATTTAGGGTATGTGCACACGTTGTGGATTCCATTACAGTTTGTTCCACGCTGATTCTGCAAAATCTGCAGGTAAAACGCCCTGCGTTTTACCTGCGGATTTACCGCGGATTACCTGCGGATTTTATGCGGTTTTTATGCGGATTTCGCCTGCATTTTAACACCTGCAGATTCAAGTTATGGAACAGGTGTAAAACGCTGCGGAATCCTCACAAAGAATTGACATGCTGTGGAATATAAACCGCAGCGTTTCCACATGGAATTTTCCGCAGCATGTGCACTGCGGATTTTGTTTTCCATAGGTTTACATGGTACTGTACACCGCATGGAAAACTGCTGCCAAATCCGCTGCGGATCCGCAGCCAAATCCGCAACGTGTGCACATACCCTTATTCTCCCATACTGGTCAGTTCAGCCTGTGGTTGGTTGCTTTCGCTATTGCCCACAGTGATGCTGGTTGTGGGTTTGAATCCCAGTGAGATCAAATCTCAACAAAAAAGAAGAATTGTTTAGTTGACTGAATGTACGTAAGTGTAGGACCGTCCCAATTAGAGTTACCATGTCGTGGTGGGCTGACTGATCAAAAACAGTATTACTAAAAACTCTGTGTTATTTAGATGCATTTTTGCTTTTTACTTATTTACAGCAGGGTTTTTGCTCATTTTTTTCTCTTGTAGGTTTTATGTGTTTTATGGCCAATGTGAACATGCGTTTATAGGCTAAATGTATACCAACTTAAGTCAAGCTCAATTTTTTTGTGTTTTTGCTTTGTATTGTTGCATTCTGTGCAAGCCAGGGTGTGGCCACCTTTTTCTGAGCTGGAGATTGTATATAAAGCTCCCCCAGGCAGGTGTTCTACTGGTTAGGCCCAGTCCTTTTGTCTGCCCTAATTCACACTGAGGTCAACATTGACACATGGTAAGGTTTTTAATATTAGACAGCGTAGGACCGTCCCAATCAGAGTTACCTTGACGTGGTGGGATGGCTTTTATGCTATTTTTGATCAAAAACAGTATTACTAAAAACTCTGTGTTATTTGTACGCACTTTAGCTTTTTGCTTATTTACAGCAGGCATTTTGCTCATTTTTTTTCTCTTGTAGGTTTCATGGCCAATGTGAACATGCATTTATGTGCTGCATGTGTACCAACTTAAGTCAAGCTCAATTTTTGTGAATGTATGTACATGTAGAGCAGAGAAATGCCACCCTCATCCTCACAAGAGCTATGAAGCAATGGAGATGCATGAGAGGAGACATCGCACAAAGTGAATGGAAGTCGGGACACAGTCCTGACCTCCGGGGATAGATCTGGAATGGATAAGAGCTATGGTATAAGCTCTTGTGGTCAGCAGGTGCTTCTCTCAGCTGAAGAGTGAGTGGAGTCCTCTTTCTCACGCTTATGCCTATAAAGTGTAAGCTCTGGTCAGCAGAGTCCTCTCTCTCTCTCACACCTTTAGAGTGTAAGCTCCTATGGTTAGGGATGTCGTCTCTCATCTGTAAAGCGTAACCTCTTATGGTCAGCGGGGTCCTCTCTCTCTCCTGTAAATTGTAATCTCTCTCCCATGTGTATTATACTAGCATTTGCAAACTTTTGAGTATGAGGTTTGCACAAATTTTTATTTGCCACAAAGCTATTTTTTTGTGTGCACATTTGGCAAAATTGAAAATTCGAATTTCATAGATCTGCTCATTTCCAATATGAAGTGCTACTGAGTGCATAGAGTGTGGGGGAAACTGCAAAAAAGAAGGGACCAGATCCTAAAGAAAAATGTAGGAAGTTAGATTAATGATCTGATATAACAGACCTACCTAAAAATATGTGTTTTATGTCATTCCCATGAAGCTTCACAAAAATAGGCAGTGGTTGAACGGGATGGTGAGTGGTGAAGCTCTCCCAACAAATACGTCCAAACTTACACATAGATATCACCAGAAATATACACCACAATTCAACTGGAGAAACATTTCTAGTGGAGGTGCACGGCAGTTGTAAGATGAGCCTAATTTGTTAAGTTGCGGAACTTGCGTGCACCTCTTAATAAAGGTACCTTCACATGAAGCGACGCTGCAGCGATAGCGACAACGATGCTGATCGCTGCAGCGTCGCTGTTTGGTCGCTGGAGAGCTGTCACACAGACCGCTCTCCAGCGACCAACGATGCCGAGGTCCCCGGGTAACCAGGGTAAACATCGGGTTGCTAAGCGCAGGGCCGCACTTAGTAACCCGATGTTTACCCTGGTTACCAGCGTAAAATGTAAAAAAAACAAACAGTACATGCTCACCTGCGCGTCCCCCGGCGTCCGCTTCCTGCACTGACTGACTGACTGAGCGCCGGCAGTAGCAGGGCACAGCGGTGACGTCACCGCTGTGCTGTGCTTTCACTTTCACTTTGCGGCGCTCAGTCAGTGTGGGAAGCAGACGCCGGGGGACGCATGTAAGTATGTACTGTTTGTTTTTTTTACATTTTACGCTGGTAACCAGGGTAAACATCGGGTTACTAAGCACGGCCCTGCGCTTAGTAACCCGATGTTTACCCTGGTTACCAGTGTAAAATATCGCTGATATCGTTGCTTTTGCTGTCAAACACAACGATACACGGCGATCGGACGACCAAATAAAGTTCTGAACTTTATTCAGCGACCAGCGACATCACAGCAGGATCCTGATCGCTACTGCGTGTCAAACTAAATGATATCGCTAGCCAGGACGCTGCAACGTCACGGATCGCTAGCGATATCGTTACAAAGTCGTTTCGTGTGAAGGTACCTTTAGACACATCTTACTCCAGCAGTCCTATTCATTAAAGGGAATTTGTCACCTCATTTTTCGCATATAAGCTGCGGCCACCGCCATTAGGGGCTAATCTACAGTATTCCCATCTTCATAAGGCGACATCCTCTTCCTTGCTTCTGTCATGGCTCCTGTAATTCTCTGCCCTGTTGAGGGCAGCGTAAAGTACTGCAGTGCGCAGGCGCTGGGCCTCTCTGACCTTTCCTGGCACCTGCGCACTGCAGTACTTTGTTGTGCCCTCACCAGGGCAGAGAATTATGCCTGAGCATGAGCCACAACAGAAACAAAGAAGAGGACGTCATCGCATGAAGATGGGAGGCACCGGACCCGGACCTGCGACGCCCATCGGACCCGGACCGCACCAGACCGCCCCTGGGTGAGTATAATCTAACCTGTTTTTCTTACCTTTCAGGTTACATCGGGGGCTTATCTACAGCATTACAGAATACTGTAGATAAGCCCCTAATGGCGGTGGTCACAGCTTATATGCAAAAAATGAGGTGACAGGTTCCCTTTAAGAAGATAGAAGAGCAGGAGCCCCACTCTGTGCATTGTGACACAACATAGCAGCTAAATCTCCACTCACAAACTGTGGTTAAACTGACAATAAGTGATAAAGCCTGCAGAGAAGAAAACAAGTGAAAAATGCAGGACATGTAAGACAGATATTGGACAGCAATAGTGCTATTCCTTGTGTGCACTCATGATTTCTTAATTTTAAGAGTCACCTGAAACAAAAGTGACACTATGATATAACCAATTTAGAAAATGGGGCCATTTTCTTTGAGTGGCCCAAACAATATCTCTGATTTGGATTTAAGGGAAAAAAAGCTCAGATAAAGTGGCCTGATGTTATGACAGTGCAACATACTGTATATGGAAATTACGCCTAAAATTAAATAATGACAATTCATCTATTGTGACACTATAAATCCCTAAGGAAGTTGAGTCTGGGAAATTTTGAAGCATCCTGGCTTTTGCATCATCTGATTCCCATATTTCTCCAGAAAAGAAGAGACAGCCTTTAACCCCTTCCCGACCTTTGACGCCACGTAGGCGTCATGAAAACCCGTGCCAATCCGACCCATGACGCCTATGTGGCGTCATGGAATGATCGCGTCCCTGCAGATCGGGTGAAAGGGTTAACTCCAATTTCACCCGATCTGCAGGGACAGGGGGGGTGGTACTTCAGCCCAGGGGGGGTGGCTTCACCCCCCCGTGGCTACGATCGCTCTGATTGGCTGTTGAAAGTGAAACTGCCAATCAGAGCGATTTGTAATATTTCACCTAAAAAACTGGTGAAATATTACAATCCAGCCATGGCCGATGCTGCAATATCATCGGCCATGGCTGGAAACACTGATGTGACCCCCCCACCCCACCGATCGCCCCCCCAAGCCACCGATCTGTGGTCCGCTCCCCTCCGTCTTGTGCTCCGCTCCCCCGTCCTCCTGTCCGCTCCCCCCGTGCTCCTATGCCACCCCCCGTGCCCCGATCTCCACCCCCTTATACTTACCAAGGCTCCCGATGTCCATCCGTCTTCTCCATGGGCGCTGCCATCTTCCAAAATGGCGGGCGCATGCGCACTGCGCCCGCCGAATCTGCCGGCCGGCAGATTCGTTCCAGATATAATTTGGTCACTGTGATAAAACCTATCACAGTGATCAAAATAAAAAAAATAGTAAATGACCCCCCCCCTTTATCACCCCCATAGGTAGGGACAATAATAAAAAAAAGAAAATATTTTTTTTTCTTTTTCCACTAGGGTTAGGGTTAGAACTAGGGTTAGAACTAGGGGTAGGGTTAGGGGTAGGGTTAGGGGTAGGGTTAGGGCATGTGCACACAGTGCAGATTTGGCTGCGGATCCGCAGCGGATTGGTCGCAGATCCGCAGCGGATTGGCCGCGGATCCGCAGCGGATTGGCCGCGGATCCGCAGCGGATTGGCCGCGGATCCGCAGCGGATTGGCCGCAGATCCGCAGTGGATTGGCCGCTGCGAATTCGTTGCAGTTTTCCATCAGGTTTACAGTACCATGTACACCTATGGAAAACCAAATCCGCTGTGCCCATGGTGCGGAAAATTCCGTGCGGAAATGCTGCGTTGTATTTTCCGCACCATGTCAATTCTTTGTGCGGATTCCGCAGCGTTTTACACCTGTTCCTCAATAGGAATCCGCAGGTGAAAAACGCACAAAAAAACACTGGAAATCCGCTGTAAATCTGCAGGTAAAATGCATTGCCTTTTACCTGCAGATTTTTCAAAAATCGTGTGAAAAAATCTCACACGAATCCGCAACGTGGGCACATAGCCTTAGGGTTAGGGTTGGAATTAGAGTTAGGGTTGGAATTAGGGCTAGGGTTGGAAATAGGGTTAAGATTAGGCTTGTGGTTAGGGTTACGGATAGGGTTAGGAGCGTGTTGGGGTTACAGTTGTGGTTAGGGTTGGGATTAGGGTTAGGGTTGGGATTAGGGTTAGGATTAGGGTTAGGGTTGGGATTAGGGTTACGGGTGTGTTGGGGTTAGGGTTGTGGTTAGGGGTGTGTTGGGGTTAGGGTTGTGATTAGGGTTAGGGCTACAGTTGGGATTAGGGTTAGGGGTGTGTTGGGGTTAGTGTTGAAGTTAGAATTGAGGGATTTCCACTGTTTGGGCACATCAGGGTCTCCAAATGCAACATGGCACCACCATTGATTCCAGCCAATCTTGCGTTCAAAAAGTCAAATGGTGCTCCCTCCCTTCCAAGCCCCAACGTGCGCATAAACAGTGGTTTACCCCCACATATGGGGTACCAGCGTACTCAGGACAAACTGGGCAACGACTCTTGGGGTCCAATTTCCCCTGTTACCCTTGCAAAAATAAAAAATTACTTGCTAAAACATAATTTTTGAGGAAAGAACAATTATTTTTTATTTTCACGGCACTGCGTTATAAACTTCTGTGAAGCACTTGGGGGTTCAAAGTGCTCACCACACATCTAGATATGTTCCTTGGGGGGTCTAGTTTCCAAAATGGGGTCACTTGTGGGGTGTTTCTACTGTTTAGGCACATCAGGGGCTCTGCAAATGCAACGTGATGCCCGCAGACCATTCCATCAAAGTCTGCATTTCAAATGTCACTACTTCCCTTCTGAGCCCTGACGTGCGCCCAAACAGTGGTTTACCCCCACATATGGGGTATCAGCGTACTCACAACAAACTGGGCAACAAATATTGGGGTCCAATTTCTCCTGTTATTCTTGTGAAAATAAAAAATTGCTTGCTAAAACATCTTTTTTGAGGAAAGAAAAATGATTTTTTATTTTCACGGCTCTGCGTTGTAAACATCTGTAAAGCACTTGGGGGTTGAACGTGCTTACCACACATCTAGATAAGTTCCTTGGGGCGTCTAGTTTCCAAAATGGGGTCACTTGTGGGGTGTTTCTACTGTTTAGGCACATCAGGGGCTCTGAAAATGCAACGTGATGCCCGCAGACCATTCCATCAAAGTCTGTATTTCAAATGTCACTACTTCCCTTCCGAGCCCTGACGTGCGCCCAAACAGTGGTTTACCCCCACATATGGGGTATCATCGTACTCAGGACAAACTGGACAACAACATTTGGGGTCCAATTTCTCCTATTACCCTTGGAAAAATAAAAAATTCCGGGCCAAAAATCATTTTTGAGGAAAGAAAAATTATTTTTTATTTTCACGGCTCTGCGTTGTAAACTTCTGTGAAGCACCTGGGGGTTTTAAGTGCTAACTATGCATCTAGATAAGTTCCTTGGGGGGTCTAGTTTCCAAAATGGGGTCACTTGTAGGGGAGCTCCAATGTTTAGGCACACAGGGGCTCTCCAAACGCGACATGGTGTCCGCTAACGATTGGAGCTAATTTTCTATTCAAAAAGTCAAATGGCGCGCCTCCCCTTCCGAGCCTTGCCGTGCACCCAAACAGTAGTTTACCCCCACATAAGAGGTATTGGCGTACTCAGGAGAAATTGCCCAACAAATTTTAGGATCCATTTTATCCTGTTGTCCATGTGAAAATGAAAAAATTGAGGCTAAAGGAAATTTTGTGTTAAAAAAAAGTACTTTTTCATTTTTACGGATCAATTTGTGAAGCACCTGAGGGTTTAAAGTGCTCACTATGCTTCTAGATAAGTTCCGTGGGGGGTCTAGTTTCCAAAATGGGGTCACTTGTGGGGGCGCTCCAATGTTTAGGCACACAGGGGCTCTCCAAACGTGACATGGTGTCCGCTAGCGATGGAGATAATTTTTCATTCAAAAAGTCAAATGGCGATCCTTCCCTTCCGAGCCTTACCATGTGCCCAAACAGTGGTTTACCCCCACATTTGAGGTATCGGTATACTCAGGCGAAATTGTCCAACAAATTTTAGGATCCATTTTATCCTGTTGCCCATGTGAAAATGAAAAAATTGAGGCTAAAATGATTTTTTGGGGAAAAAAAAGTACTTTTTCATTTTTACGGATCAATTTGTGAAGCACCTGGGGGTTTAAAGTGCTCACTATGCATCTAGATAAGTTCCTTGGGGGGGTCTAGTTTCCAAAATGGGGTCACTTGTGGGGGAGCTCCAATGTTTAGGCACACGGGGGCTCTCCAAACGCGACATGGTGTCCGCTAAAGATTGGAGCCAATTTTTCATTTAAAAAGTCAAATGGCGCTCCTTCCCTTCCGAGCCCTGCCGTGCGCCCAAACAGTGGTTTACCTCCACATATGAGGTATCAGCGTACTCAGGAAAAATTGGACAACAACGTTCGTGGTCCAGTTTCTCCTTTTACCCTTGGGAAAATAAAAAAAATTGTTGCTAAAAGATCATTTTTGTGACTAAAAAGTTAAATGTTCATTTTTTACTTCCATGTTGCTTCTGCTGCTGTGAAACACCTGAAGGGTTAATAAACTTCTTGAATGTGGTTTTGAGCACCTTGAGGGGTGCAGTTTTTAGAATTGTGTCACTTTTGGGTATTTTCAGCCATATAGAACCCTCAAAATGAATTCAAATGTGAGGTGGTCCATAAAAAAAATGGTTTTGTAAATTTTGTTGTAAAAATTAGAAATCACTGGTCAAATTTTAACCCTTATAACTTCCTAGCAAAAAAAAAATTTGTTTCCAAAATTGTGCTGATGTAAAGTAGACATGTGGGAAATGTTATTTATTAACTATTTTGTGTCACATAACTCTCTGGTTTAACAGAATAAAAATTAAAAATGTGAAAATTGCGAAATTTTCAAAATTTTCGCCAAATTTCCGTTTTTTTTCACAAATAAACTCAGAAATTATCGACCTAAATTTACCTCTAACATGAAGCCCAATATGTCATGAAAAAACAATCTCAGAATCGCTAGGATCCGTTGAAGCGTTTCTGAGTTATTACCTCATAAAGGGACACTGGTCAGAATTGCAAAAAACGGCCAGGTCATTAAGGCCAAAATAGGCTGGGTCATGAAGGGGTTAAATTCATGTTTTTAGTCTATTGATGATGTCCAAGTAATGAAAATTGTTATGTGAATAGAATAATTCTTTTTTATTAACAAGGTTTTTGCTTTATAAATAATTGGAACCAAAAGACAGTGCTTGACACTGATTTTCTGCTCCGGCTCAAAGAGTTGGGGTACCGAGCAAGGGAATGGGGGGGGGGGCACTTCTTATAATATCTAAGCAACTTAATAGGGATATGGACAGATATTCTCCTAAAGGAACTAAGTCTTTAATAACCAACATTGAACATTAAAAAAAACCTTGCACTGTGAAGCTACAGTTGTGCTCAAAAGTTTACAAATCCCGGCAGAATTTTTGCTTTCTTGGCCTTTTATCAGAGAATATAAATGATAACACCAAAACTTTTTCTCCACTCATGGCTAGTGGTTGGGTGAAGCCATTCATTGTCAAATACTGATACATGAGTGGAGAAAAAGTTTTGGTATTATCTTTTATATTCTCTGAAAAAAGACCAAGAAAGCAAAATTTCTGCCGGGATTTGTAAACTTTTGAGCACAACTGTACCTACATATGAAGATATAAAGGTTGAACTTGAGGAACCTAGGTCTTTTTTCAACCTATGTCACTATGTAACTATGTATGCAAAGCTTCTACAGTTTTGGGATAGCGAAGACAAGACAAGATTATAAAGTTTTGGAATAAGAAGTGTTATTTCTGCACATTTTAATCTTAATTAAGTATAGAAACTCCAAACCAAAGGTTCGAATTCTAATTCACCACGTACAGAAATGTATGCCATTTAAGGACTAGTGTACTGTACATTTCCGGCTAAATTTAAGCTACTTTAGTGAATTTGTTGGGCATGCTTGGTCATGCCTCCTCCCATTCGACCTCCATAAAAACTGGCAATAAGTAAATATGGCGGATTTGTAAAAGAAGAGAAAAAAAAGTCAGGGGGGTAGTAGGAATAAAATAAGAGCAAAAACTGGCCACTTTTGAGCTGGTGGCAGGTCCTCTTTAAGTAGACTAAGCCATGTATACAGTGTATATCTACACTACTCACACACACCCTCTTCCCCTAGTCACGCACCAAGCAAAAAATATAACCAGACTTCTCTCATCAGACCCCTTCCCAGACCAGAATGCTATTACAAACATATGCAACACACAGTCAAATGAAAAATAATTGTTATTGTTGCAAAACGTAGAACTAAAGGCTAGCCGCCCAAGGAGCCATAATGTAAACAGTAAAACATCAGCACGTAAACATACACGGTGGAGGGGCTTTCAATAGTCGATTGTAGGAACACGATGACTGCCCAAGAGCCATTTACAACCCTGTTAGATATATGTAATATGAGCTGGAAGCATATAGCAAAACAACTGTGGTTGCTGGTATTGCCACCCAAGGGGTACAGCCGATCACCCCGGTAGCAGTTTTGTTAGACAACGCCATTAATAATATACTCAGTGTATATTATAAATGTCTTCAAAATACATAACTTTTTTTTTTATTATAACTTTATAAATTGTATGCATCTTCAAACTGGAAATATTTTCATATTTTGCTCCATAGCACTTGTTCTATTTATTAGATAAGAAACATCTCTAAAGGAATGTCAGTAATGTGGATACCTTGGTAGTTCTGGGGCTAGGAGTCCATTGAGCAGTTCTACCTTCCTATGCACACATGGATAATAAGGCTGTCATTCACTGATAAGACCGCCCACTGCACTCCTAAGCTTTGAATGGGCAGACATTAGAAAGGAGCAAAATACAAGTTATACAAAATCTTTTACAACCATCTAATATATCATTCTGCTTAGCACCTACAGCTATGTAACATGCTGCCCACAGATCAGACTGTATGTCCAAAAAGACTGGTTCCCTTTAAAGGGGTTGGCCGCTTTTTGTTAATGCAGCTTTCCTGGCAAACTGACAAGCACTTCTGGTCATAAAATGGCCACTGGTGGAGGAACCTGTGACCAGATCTGTCCATCAGCTTCATCTAATTGTTAAACACATCATATGGGAAAGCTGCTTTTCTATTGGAGGAGGCTGATGGACAGGTCTGGTCACTGGTCCTCCACCATCTGCCATTGCATGGACAGAAGTGTCGGTTGTCGGTTAGAGTGTGAGGAAAGATGCACTAATGAGAGAAAGTGACCGACTTCTTTAAGCACATCTGTTCTGTCAGTTTTAAAACTTAGGAAATTAGAGAGAACCTGTCATCAGAATTTTATTCTTCAAACTAATGGCACATATATAAAGGCATTTTAATATTGTTCAAATCTTTACCTTGCTTGAAGAAATCCATTTAACTATTTTAGTGAAATCCATAGATGAAATTGTATGATAATGAGTTGGAAGTGCAGTGGGTGGGAACTTCTCTTACAGTTCTCCTGCCAAACTCCCTATTCGCCGCCCCCGTTGCCTGCCTCCTTTCTTTGACTGACAGGTCACTGAAACATGAGTGATGTAGAGACTAGGCGTGGGCAGTGGGTGGGGAAAGAGAGAGGAGCAGGTGAGCTGTAAGTGCAGAGCCCACCCACTGCACGTACAACTTATTAGCATACAATTTTAACTAAGGATTTCTATAACTGAAAAACAGATTTCTACAAGAAAAGTAAAGATTTAATCAGCACCTTTACATACATGTCATTAATTTGGGGTATAAATGCTGATGACTGGTTCTCTTTATGTACATTGTATGAGTGGATGTTACAAATGTCCCTAATGCTAGGGGGCACCCTAGCTCGCCCTGCTCCCCAGAGTACTTCTGATGGTGAAGATGTTGGGGCCACATACCTTGCCTTAGCTCCTGAATCCGCCCTCAGTCTGTACCCTTCCCCCACCCAGGAAATAGAGGAGTAGCAGTATATTGTAGTACACCAACCAGACTAACAAGGTAATATGAACAGGGTTAACGAAAAATACCAAATATATAAATATACTCACACAGACAACAGAGGAATTATCACACACTCAAAACCTAGCAGTAGTCACAGATAAATCCACCAAGAGCCTTTCTCCAATTATAAACACCAACAGAAACCTCCAGCCATGTAATGTAGCATAAGCTAGCTCTAACAATGAGTGCTAGCTAGGGTCCAAATTATATAAGAGATGGGAGCAACTAACAGTGCACAGCCTAGAACCTAAACTCTCCAGGAGCTCTGAACTGCGCTGATTAACCCCTGCACTGCCAAAAGAAATTTACACCATGTAATAAGAAGGTGAGTGCTGCTAAATAGTGCGGGAGTAGGAAAAATCAGATGCTGCGGTCTTCTGGCACCTCTCTGTCGTGGTAAACCCGTGACAGTGGGTTTACACATCAATTACTGAATTACTGGTTCAGTTTTGAAATGCAATATTTAGCCATGGAAACTATGCATAAAATATGAAACATACTTAGGAAAATATTTAGAATTGAGAGTCCTCAGTGGTTGATACCTTTTAATGGCTAACTGAAAAGATGGTAACAAATTGCAAGCTTTCGAGACTACTCAGGTCCCTTCATCAGGCATAGACTAATACAAATTCTGAAGAATGACATATTTATGCACAACGTAGCACAGAAAAAAAAAAAACATGGATAATTGGATAAGACAGGTGACATGAAGCAGAATTACCATGAGTGATAAACAGTTATGTCCATAAATATTGGGCCGGTTCTTAAGATAAGGAATGTTTTATTGTCCTCTGATTGGGGTCTCGTTCTGTTGTGATGATCCCACATGGTCTGAGGGGCAAGTTCCTTAGTTGATGTAAAAAGACATAAATCCATGCGACACATTCATTCATTTCATACTTTTCTTTTTTATGCCCTTAAATGAGAGAGTCATATCGCACAAAATAGTTAATAAATATCATTTCCCACATGTCTACTTTACATCAGCACAATTTTTGCAGCATAATTTTTTTTTGTTAGGAAATTAAAAGGGTTAAAATTTGACCAACGATTTCTCATTTTTACAACAAAATTTGCAAAACCATTTTTTTTAGGTCTCACCACACATTTAAAGCGACTTTGAGGGGTCTATATACAGAAAATACCCAAAAGTGATACCATTCTAAAAACTGCACCCTTCAAGGTACTCAAAACCACATTCAAGAAGTTTATTAACCCTTCAGGTGCTTCACAGGAATTTTTGGAATGAGGAAGAAAAAAATAAACATTTACTTTTCGTTAACAAAAATTTTCCTTTAAATCAATTTTTTTTTTTTACTTTCACAGGGGTAGCAAAATGGACCATACAATTTGTTGTGCAATTTATCCTGGGCATGCTGATACTCCATACGTGTGGGAAATCTACTGTTTTTTTCACAAGGGTAACAGGAAAAAAATGGACCTCAAAAATTGTTTTGCAATTTCTTCTGAGTTCATCGATACCCCATAAGTGGTCAAAAACTACTTTTGAGGCACAGTGCAAAGCTCAGAAGGGAAGTAGCCCCATATTACAGAGCTGATTTTGGTGCTCTGGTTTGAGGGTGCCATGTCACATTGGCAGAGCCCCTAAGGTGCCAGAACAGCAGAAACCCCCATAAGTGACCCCATTTTACAAACTAAACCTCTAAATGAATTTAGGGGTGCAGTGATTATATTGACACCACAAGTGTGTCACAGAATTGGGCAGTGAAGAAAAAATAATTTACATTTTTACCACCAAAATTGTGTTAGCCCCAAATTTTACATTTTCATGCTGGAAAAATGGTAAAATTGGCACCAAACTTTGTCTTACAATTTCTGCTGAATGTAGAAATACCCCATATGTGGCTGTACAGTACTGCCCACCCATACAGCGAGACTCGGGAGGGATTGAGCGCTATTTACCTCCTGGAATGCAGATTTTCCTAGAATAGTTTGCGGACTCCATATAAAGAGCCCCTAAGTGCTAGAAAAGCAGAACCCCCCCAAGTGACCCCATTTTGGAAAATATACCCCTTTGAGAGTTTATATACAGGTGTAGTGACAATTGTGACTCCATGGGTGTTTTCCAGAGACAAGCAGCAGTGGATGTTACTGAGTGAAAATTGTAAACCACCGTTGTACGGACTAGTACATTGTGCCCAGCTCATGCTTCTGAAGACACGCACCTGTAAATTAGGCGGTCACCCATCACTACAGAAATGCCAAACATGTGGGCGCTAAATGTGGTTTAGGCACACTGGAGCTCAGAAAGGAAGGGGGCATTTGGAATTTTGGTGTGGAGAGTTTGCTGAATTTCTTATGGGAGGCGAGAAGCCATTTTGCTTTTCCAGAGCCTTTGTGCTACCAGTAACATGGAAGCCCCCTATATTTCCATTAACAGATTTTTTTTGTGGATTGAGTTGAAGCTTTTACTGGAAACATTTTACATAACATTTATGATCACATTTATTGGGCGCTCTACACTGAGCACTTACAGCAGAGTTTCCATCTAAATTTCCTAGTGACATGACAGATGAAACCTTCTATGTATCCATTCACCATAATGAGGCAGCAGAGTTACTCTGGACTCTGTGGCCGATGGCACTTTTATGCAATACTAAAAAGACGGACACCGCCGGATCACAGGTCCTATGGCGTCCACAGTGCCTCTATCTTTCTCAGTATAGGGAATCTTCCGCCAGAGGTTCCGACTGAATCATGTATTTCAGAGATTTACACGGAAACCCTGGTGTAAGCGCACAGCGCAGAGCACAGGATAAATGTGTATTTATTTTTTACGCCTTTCCTCGTGCGGTATTAGTGATAAGGAGACTTTATTCATCAGGTCGGTGCGATTACAGCAATACCAGATTTATATCGGGCCTTTATGTTTGCAGTCTGTCACACATTAAAAGACGCTTTTTATTGAGAAAACTAGTTTTTGCATCACCACATTTTGAGAGCTATAATTTTTCCATATTTCAGCTGGCAAAGTCATGTTATGGCTTGATTTTTGCAGGATGAGCTGACGTTTTTATTGGCACCATTTTCGGGCACATGACATTTTTTATCGCTTTCTATTCTGATTTTTGGGAGACAGAATGAACAAAAATCAGCATTTCAGGAATTGCTTTTAGTTTTTTTTTTTTAATACTATTCATTGTGTGGTAAAATTGGTATGGCAGCTATATTCTTCGGGTCAGTACGATTATAGGGATAACCAATTTATATCATATTTTATGTTTTGGAACTTTAACACCGTAAAACTATTTTATAGAAAAAAGCAATTATTTTTGCATTGCTTTATTCAGAGAGCTATAACTTTTTTATTTTTCTGCTGATGGAGCTGTATGATGGCTTGTTACTTGCTGGACAAGATGATGTTTTCAGCGGTACCATTTTTATTTACATTTGTCTTTTTGATCGTGTTTTATTGCACTTTTTGTTCGGCTGTATGATGATAAAGCATTGTTTTTTGCCTCTTTTTTTATTTATTTTTTTACTGTGCTCACTGAAGGGGTTAACTAGTGGGACAGTTTTATAGAGCGGGTCATTACAGACACGGCGATACCAAATATGTGTACTTTTATTGTTTATGTTTTATATACATAAATAAATGTACTTACTGGAAAAAATATTTGATTCTTTTTTTTATTTGGGGATTTTGTTAAAAAATGTTTTTAGTTTTTATTTATTTTTATTTTTTTCTAGTTTTTTACATTGTCCCATCCTGGGACATCACTGAATGGTGTCAAATCGCTGATCTGATACTCTACAGTGCAGAGTATTATTATTATTATTATTTATTTTTTTATATAGCACTGATTCCATGGTGCTGCACATGAGTATCACATCAGCATCTGAAAGGCAGGGAAGGAGGTGTCTCAGCTCATGCTCTCAGCAGGCGCTCACAATCCACCTTCCCTGCAGGACCCTGAAGAACCCTGCCGCCATCTTGCGGCCATCAAGACGATCAGGACAATGCGATCGCATCGCGCTGTCCTGATGGAAGCGCACAGGGAATAAGTTCACTCTTGATAGTGGCATCAGATAGGTTAATTGCTGCTATTGTGGGCGTTGCTGGGGGAGTGCCAGCTCTCACCCAGAACTGACACCCACACCCGTCCACCGCGATGCTCAGCGTGAGGCCGCGCAATCGGTGCTCCATACCTGTACTGCTGTTTGTGGGAACTCATCTCCCGCACAGCAGTATAGACGCATGTCGGGAAGGGGTTAATAAGGTGGCGTGGCACATAGGATTCTCTGGGAGCATGTCAGTAGGCTGCTCTGCATTATTACCCTGTGAGTACTACCCCCTAAAACCATAAAAGCAGCACTAAATATAACAGACATATACAGTGGGGTAAATAGGTATTTGATTCACTGCCGATTTCAGAAGTTTTACCACCTAAGCAGAATGGAGAGCTCTGTAATTTTTATTGTTGTAGGCACACTTCAACTGTAAGAGACAGAATCTTAAAGAAAAATCAGAAAATCACAATGTATGATTTTTACATAATTAATTTGAATTTTATTGCATGAACTAAGTATTTGATACAATAGAAAAATAGAACTTAGTATTTGATACAAAAACCTTTGTTTGCAAGTGGCGTTTTTGCAGCTTTATTTTTATGCGTTGTTTATGTAAATTTTCAGCTGCATTTTACAGTGCCAGAAATCACATGCACACTGCATATTTTTTGTTACTAATACTATTATCTCTATTTCTCTAAAGTTGCGTCTATTGACCACCGGACACAGTTGATCACTAGCACCTATAGATCCTAATGAATATTACACCATCACCCCACTCTTGATAGTCTTATGCGCCTGTCTTAACTTTTTTTGGACTACTATTACCATGTTCACTTTTTCTGCTACTCCTCCGATTAGACAATGTGTCCTCATAACCAAATTGCCCATATCGTATTAGTGTGTGTATTCCGTACACATTATACCCGGTCACCACTATTTAATCAGTGGAACGCACAGTATAAGTGATTATGTCACTTCCGCTTCCTGCCTACAGCGGTGGAACGCATAAAATATACGGGTGGAACGCATGGCCATATTTATTATGTCATTTCCGCTTCCTGCCCACAGCGGTGGAACGCTAGTAATTAGCCTGACACGCAGCATATTTCCGACTCTCCAGCCAGCCTCATTATGCTGCTCATTACAACAACTGCCCCTATTAGTCTTATATACGGGGACTTTTTGATAGTGCCCCAGACCAGCGGTGGATGCCGCGCTAGCAGCAACACTCCAGGTAAAAATTCACCCCCGTTCTCCTTCACATTGCATTTGTTGTCTTCATCATCTCAGGCCTAATCTGAATTAGTATTCTTAATCCAGGCTGCATTCACCCCCTGCAGATGATATCTATTTGACTGCTATTTAGACTATTGGTAGGTTCTAACAACTCCCACCCTTACCCTCCAACCCACTCAGTTCACCTCTCATGACCACTTACTAATGTTTAGCACTCGATTCTTGTTATAGGCATCTTTACGCCACTACATCTTACAACTACGAAATAATTTTTCATTATACCATATCCCTTAGTACGGTATGTTGTCTTTATCCATATACTTTGACTGTGCCTTGATAGATATTTTCTTCCACACTAGCACCATCTTATTCATATATTTGCTACTACTGAAAATATATTAAAAAAAGTTTGCATATTTTCTTGTATATACTTTGTTTTTCTTTTGTTCTTTTTTTTAATTTTTTCTCCTTACAGTACAATTGATATGTTATATATCTTTGTATATTTCTACAGTAACTGACGAAGGTCTCTTGTTGGGATTGAATAAATTGGGATTGAATAAAATCACTTTTACTTTTCTGCAAAGTTGAGTGCCGGGTTTTGTCTTATAGGTAGTTACGGTTTGGGAACCTACCCGAGCACCCTTTAGTTGCCGTACACACGTTTATTTAACACATTGTCATGCTGGAAGACCCAGCCACAACCCATCTTCAATGCTCTTACTGAAAGCAGGAGGTTGTTGATCAAAATCTTGCCATACCTGACCCCATCCGTCCTCTCTTCAATACAGTGCAGTCGTCCTGTCCTCTTTGCAGAAAAGCACCCCCAAATTATGATGTTTCACCCACCATTCTTCATGGTTGGGACTGTCTTGGAGTTGTACTCATCCTTCTTTTTCCTCCAAACACGACGAGTGGAGTTGATGAGAACTTATGACCTTCACATGACACATGACCTTCTCCCATGCCTCCTCTGGATCATCCAGATGGTTTTTGGCGAACTTCAAATGGGCCTGGACATGTGCTCTTGTGAGCAGGGGAACCTTGCATGCTCTGCAGAATTTTAATCCATGACAGTGTAGTGTGTTAATAACGGTAATGTTTGAGACTGTGCTCCCTGCTCTCTTCAGGTCATTGACCATGTCCTCCCGTGCAATTCAGGGGTGATTCCTGACCTTTCTCAGAATCATTCTTACCCCACGAGGTGAGATCTTGCATGGAGCCCCAGACAGAGGAAGATTGACAGTTATCTTGGGTTTCTTCCATTTTCTAATAATTGTGCCAACAGTTGTTGCCTTCTCACCAAGCTGCTGGCCTATAGTCCTGTAGCCCAACCCAGCCTTGTGCATGTCTACAATTTTATTCCTGGTGTCTTTAGACAGCTTTTTGGTCTTGGCCATGGTGGAGAGGTTGGAGTGTGATTGATTGAGTGCATTGACAGTTGGTTTTTATACAGGTAACAAGTTAAAACAGGTGCAATTAATATAGGTAATGAGTGCAGAGTAGAAGGGCTTCTTAAAGAAAATCTAACTGGTCTGTGAGAGCCAGAATTTTTGTTGATTGGTAGGTGATGTGATCAAATACTTATTTCATGCAATTTAATTATGCAAAAATCATACAATGTGATTTTCTGCATTTTTATTTTAGTATCCTGTCTCTCACAGTTGAAGTGTACCTGTAGGAAGATGCACCAGGCCGGTAATACCTCTCTTGTGTTGGTTCCAGAACTATCGGGGCTGTCACCATTGCTGCTGGGGGGGAAAGCTTTCTGACCCAGGCAGACCTTTTCACTCAACTGTAGGGGGCATGTCAGGGTTAAAAGGGACAGTGCACGGGAAAGCGAGAGACTTGGCAGGAAGACAGAGTGCACAGCAGGAGGTTGATTCACTCTCTGCAGGGCGATACGATTATTTACGCCCACACTGCAGCTCCCCAGCCCGTGCACCCACTGACTGTGAGGGACATATATCTGAGTGCCCACTTACCCCTGTGACTGAGAATCCATCCCACACCGTTTTGCTGACTGTCGCGAGCCCACGACCTAAGTCTTACCAGGTGAATCATACAGAGCTGAGTAGCTTCACCCCCACCTCTGCCACTGAACTGAGTCACACTCCGGCGCTACCTCAGACTATTTCTCAGCACGTCCATTCACAGGACCTCGCCTAGGAGAGCTGGGATATGCCGCTTCCTTCAGGAGACAGTGCATCAACTTTCTTCAGGATCAGGCCAGAGACTTCACGTGCCACTGGCAGCGCCACCGTGGAATTTCAAGCTTCCACAGCCCGGAAACCATCAGACTGATAAGTTTACCTATATAACCTATGAAAATGTCACCGTGGCCCAGCGGGACTCACCCTTAAGGCCAAAAGCATAATACCAAAAAGAAAGAAGAAAGGATCTAGGGTAAAGATAATCCTCAAGGAATCATCAGACCGTGCTATAAGATGACATATATATAAGGAGATCCAAATCAAGAAAAAAAGGGTGGTTTATATTGAAAAAATCCTACAAATTTTATTGCACAAATTACATAGCAGACAATTATACAGGTATAAAGGTGAAAAAAAAGCAGTTAAATATGTGTACAGATGGAAAATAGTAACAATATTAGTCATACACCGAAAAGGGAAACACGTGTCTCACATGGCATAAGCGCATCGGGTACACTAGAATTAAATGTATGTCTTAGTTCACTAGGGTTGATCATTAAACAATTATAAAATATAAAATATAATAATCTGAGCCTACTTTCAAGGCTAAGGTCAGATAGGTCGAAATATTTGGTAAGTATGGCTCTGACCATAAATAGCTAATGCTGGCTGGTTATAGGTGAACGAACCCTTAAATTTCAGTGAACATACAAGCCCCTAGGAGTGAACATTGTGAAAATCAAAAGAGGATATGATGAAATATATCTTGGGACATTGTTGGTACCGTCTGCAGGGCTGCCAGTGAGACACGCAGGAGCCTCGACGTGCCCTTCACCGCCTATGGCTTCGTCAGGATAAGTTTACCTGTTTCATTAACATTTGTTCTTACCCTGTTACAATATTCAGTTTTACTCCCATCATAATCCTTTCTCTCCCTGTGTGGAGTATCCCCTGTAATAAACCCTTTAACTCTTGCTCTGTCTCCTGCTCGTCACTACATCCCACGTCCCTGCAATTCTGCATACCTACGATAAAAATTACAGAACTCTCCATTCTTTGTAGGTGGGAAAACGTGCCAAATTGGCAGTTAATCAAATAATTATTTTCTCCACTGTATCTCTGGCACCATAGTCATCCTGGCTAAGTAATTTTCTGTTTTTGTGTTTTTCCTTTCCTTCTTTCAGGAGCTTTAACTTTTTTTTTTTTTTTTTTCCATCCATGTAGCCGCATGTTTTCATTGCATTAGTTGTAGTTGTGATTGACAACATTCTTTTTCCCATTGGATGCACTAGAAAACAGGGGAAAAAATCCAAGTGCTGTGATATTGCTAAAAAGAGCAATTCAGCAATTTTTTTGGGGGGGTAATGTTTCACGGCACTCGTTGTGCTGTAAAAATCATCTAGCATCTCAGTTGTCCAGGTCTGTACAATCACAGCATTACCAAAATTGTGCATTTTCTTTTGTTTTACTTAAATAGTGAAAAAACATTTAATCAATGGAGCTGTGTGAGGGCTTACAATGCAATTGTTTTGCGCTATATACGTAAAATGATGTTCTTATTTAAAACCCACTCGCAGGTGGGGCTTCACAGGAGGATACAGATAGCCACCATGGGGCCCTTGAGCAGGTCCCTGGCTGCCAGGACAACGTACCACACGCATCAATCGTTCTATGTAAATGATCGTAGCACGCTCTGGCTGCTGCAGTTACCGCAAGATGTGTATCACAGTCTAAATCTAAGAGGGATGCTGCAGGCTCGGCTCCCGAGCCGACTCCATACACGGGGACCTGACATATGATGCATCAGTATGTGATACATCATTAAGGGCTTTAAAAAAACATTTGGGGGAGCATCAGGATTAAATAATGGCAAAAACTGGTTACTTTTGACCAGTCGACAGGTCCTCTTTAGGAACCTGTTACCAAAAAAAAACGCTGTTAATCTGCAGATTTGGGGTTAATCTGCAGGTTAGCAGTGTTATTAATCTGCATGGCGGCCATACTTCACCACACGCTCTGGGGAGAAAATTAACTTTATTCCTCCTAGCAGTGTTCAGATTTCAGTCAAGGGGGCGGCGCCTGTTCGGGTTTAGTCACTGCGGTGGCTGTAACCGTGCAACTGGCCCTGACTGACAGCTGACTCTAATGCACAGCCAGTGTTAGTCAGGGCTGCGGGCACGGTAACAGATGCCGCTCTGTATTCTGAGAATGGCGCCGCCCTCATGACTGAAACCAGAACACTGCCGGGGGGGAATAACGTTAATTTTCTCCCCGCAGCATTCGGCTAGGTGTGGACATCAGGCAGGTTGATAACGCTATTAACCTGCAGATTAACCCCATATCTGAAGGGTAATAGCGTTTTTTTCTGGCGGCAAGTCCTGTTTAACCTATTTTACCTGTGAAAACCACTCAGCCATTTACTGCCTTTTATTCAGTGTGCTGGACCCATTTATGGTTAGTGTCAGTTTTTACAATTCTTACTGCATCTATTTTTTATGTATGAAAAAATGAAACCTTTTCTTCACATACCCATTAATCAGTAAAATATGGACAACACACAAATGACATCCATGTGCTGTGTTTTTGGGGGAGTCCATTGGTTTGCATTGGTGAGTTTGATTCATAATAGTGTTATATGCAAACTATTACTATACAAGAGAACCTTTTGGGTATCAGGGTTGTCGATTTGATGTTTTATTTTTTTCTGGACAACTTATCCAAAAACCATAGACATACATTTTTTACAAGCAAATAGAAAAACCATAATGCATCACGAAGAATAGAAGTAACAGTTGTCCATAGCTCAGAATGCTGATATGACGCCTTTGCCCTAAACCGAAAAATGCTGACAACTACAAGCAGAATGCCCTGTACAAGCTCATCAAAATTGCAGACATTGATTTTATTTTTGTGGACAGTGGAACAAAGTGTTATATTTTCCTGGTTAGCTCTGGAATTTACAGACAGTTAGTAACCCTGGTGAGAATAGGTTTGCGAACTTGTAAACTATGAAATCCAGGTAGGAAACACTAAAAATACTCATATCAGTTAGAATAAGGAAGCCAGCCTTACCCCATTGGCAGCGGCCATCTGTACAATGATCTCAGTGGCTGTCTTGCTGAAGTACCTGCCATCACTGCCCACTACCATAGTACATCCCTGGCGATCCCGCAGATCTATAGAAGACAGTACACTCTGGATAAAGTTTTGCAGATAGTTCTTCTTGCTTTCAAAGACAGCAGTCGGCTTCCTAAATCCATTGCTCCCAGGTTTCTGATCATCATAGGGAACAGTCTGAACTGTTACAACTGGGATGGGGTTCACCTCCATGCTCTCCTAGCTTCCAATGTTCCCTGAAACCTTCCTTACACTTTAGATGAGGAAAACAAGCAGAAAGTCAGGATAAAAGGGAATCCCAAGAGAAGGGGGCGATGGACTCCTCCCTGGCTGAGATTCCACTGCAGTAACTTATTTCCTCTGAACTCCTGATAGTCCTGGAAATCTCAGTCTTCAAGGCTGTCAAATGCTTCCTCCTGTCAATGACTACTCCTGCATGGGAGAGCTGGAAATGTGGTGGTGTATGGAATTCGCTCTCCCTGAGCACTACTGGAACCAGTACAGTTACTGGCTTATCCCACAGGTCACTCTCCCTCCCTCTCATGACTCATGTGTCTGTACAATGCATAACAAATGCAAGTCTTTGAACAAGGACAGGGGGTTGCCAAAAAAACTGGCAGGACTAAACTTTGCAATCAACAGAAGCCTCCACCAAAAATAGACCAGTGTAAAAAAAAAAAAAGAACTGAGAATTGTTGTCCCCTGGCTGTGTAACTGGATGCTGTTTTGTGTGTTCTAACATTTGTTCAAAGGGATCAAGTCCTGTCACATTGCATACAGCAGAGCGTTGGACGTACGAGTTCAACAGCGTAAAGTGAAATCTCTGCTTTACAAAGTGGTAGAAAGGTTCTACAGCAGCGGATCATTAATGTTCTCAGGATATCATCAAAGTTTGTCATTTCAAGACAAGCTGGAGTGATTTCTGCAAAATTTACTAAAAAGCCAATAAGGGATTACACATTTTGAACTGGTGGGCAGAACACTGTTAGGCTTCTTTTACACTTGCCGTGTTTTTTGTGGCCCATTTTTGCAGGCTGTATTGCCGTAATTTTCATGGTCTGCCGCAAAAACGGGCCACAAAAATCTTGCGGATCGCTGTTTTTCAGGTTTCGAATAGTAGGGAAAAAGTAGGGACCAAAAAAACTGCGTTCCGCAAATATGGTCTTCACGGTGCACTGCAAAAACGAGCTTCCGTAAGCTGTGAAAAATATCGAGCAGGCTCAATATTTTTTCACGGCCGTAAATACAGCCCTCATGGCCATGCGGCATACGGCGCTCCGACAAATTTTTGCAGCCCGTTTTTGCAGCCCCATAGAAATCTATTGGGGCCGCAAAAACGAGCCGCAAAAACACGGCAAGTGTAAAAGAAGCCAGGAGTACACATAGATTTGTGCCAAGATTTGCACCAATATTAATTTGTTTTCTTAGTAAATGTAGGTTTGACTTTGTCTCCTTAGAGACCATGTCAACTTTTCTCATCACTTTCTAAAGTTGACTAGAGGAGCCTCAAATTTTACTGCAGAATGCAAATCATTCACACTTGATAATTTATTGGCACAGTTTACACACTCACTGTAAACAGCTTTGTAAGTAGGGACCATTATTTTATTATACATTTTTTATACAATTAGCTTACTCTAAGGCCGGCCTCACACTCAGCGTATAAAAATACGGTCCGTTTATTACGACCGTAATACGCAGAAATGTTCCCAAAATAGTGATCCGTATGTCCTCCGTAGGCAGGGTGTGGCAGCGTATTTTGCGCATGGCATCCTCCGTATGTAGTCTGTATGGCATCCGTACTGCGATATTTTCTCGTAGGCTTGCAAAACCGACATCTAATGGATTTATGTGCTCAAATGTTTGTTAAAACATATATACAGTATGTATATATATATATATATATATATATATATATATATATATGTCATTGAGACACACACACATATATATATATATATACTGTATTTATATTTAATTCAGCGCGAGATATGTGAAAAGCCGGTAATTCAATTGCCGGCTTTTCATTTCTCCTTCACAAACCCGACATATGAGACATGGTTTACATACAGTAAACCATCTCATATCCCTTTTTTTTTGCATATTCCACACTACTAATGTTAGTAGTGTGTATGTGCAAAATTTGGGCACTGTAGCTTGTAAAATAAAGGGTTAAATTGCGTAAAAAATTGGCGTGGGCTCCCGAGCAATTTTCTCCGCCAGAGTGGTAAAGCCAGTGACTGAGGGCAGATATTAATAGCCCAGAGAGGGTCCATGGTTATAGGACCCCCCCAGCTAAAAACATCTGCCCCCAACCACCCCAGAAAAGGCACATCTGGAAGATGCGCCTATTCTGGCACTTGGCCTCTCTCTTCCCACTCCTGTGTAGCTGTGGGATATGGGGTAATGAAGGGTTAATGTCACCTTGCTATTGTAAGGTGACATTAAGCCAGATTAATAATGGAGAGGCATCAATTATGACACCTATCCATTATTAATCCAATAGTACGAAGTGGTTAATAAAACCCACGCACATTTTTTTAAAGTACTTTAATGAAATAAAGACACAGGGTGTTGTAATATTTTATTATACTGGTAATCCACCTGATGACCCTCGTCCTGTAACAAAGGAAAAATAAAAACTCAACAATATCTCATACCTTCCGTCGCTCAGGTCAAGTCCCACGAAGTAAATCCATCTGAAGGGGTTAAATCATTTTACAGCCAGGAGCTGTGCTAAAGCAGTGCTCGTGGCTGTAAAACCCCCAGGAATGAATGGATTGCAGGGGAATGACCTGTAGTTACCTTGAGTTGCGGTGAGGCGCCCTCTGCTGGATGTCCTCATGAACTGGAGCCTGGTAAAAGTTCCCACGCTCGAGTTCATATGAGGACATCCAGCAGAGGGCGCCTCACCGTGACTCAAGGTAACTACAGGTCACCCTGCTTTCCATTCAGTCCCCGGGGGTTTTACAGCCACGAGCACTGCTTTAGCAGAGCTCCTGGCTGTAAAATGATTTAACCCCTTCAGATGGATTTACTTCGTGGGACTTGCCTGAGCGACTGAAGGTATGAGATATTGTTGTTTTTTTATTTTTCCTTTGTTACAGAACGAGGGTCTTCAGGTGGATTACCAGTATAAAATATTACAACAACCTGTGTCTTTATTTCATTAAAATACTTGTAAATAATGTGTGTGTGTTTTATTAACCATTTCGTACTATTGGATTAATAATGGATAGGTGTCATAATTGACGCCTCTCCATTATTAATCTGGCTTAATGTCACCTTACAATAGCAAGGTGACATTAACCCTTCATTACCCCATATCCCAACGCTACACGGGAATGGGAAGAGAGAGGCCAAGTGCCAGAATAGGCGCATCTTCCAGATGTGCCTTTTCTGGGGTGGCTGGGGGCAGATGTTTGTAGCCAGGGGGAGCCAATAACCATGGACCCTCTCTAGGCTATTAATATCTGCCCTCAGTCACTGGCTTTACCACTCTGGCGGAGAAAATTGCGCGGGAGCCCACGCCAATTTTTTCCGCAATTTAACCCTTTATTTTACAAGCTACAGCGCCCAAATTTTGCACATACACACTACTAACATTAGTAGTGTGGAATATGCAAATAAAAGGGGATATGAGATGGTTTACTGTATGTAAACCATGTCTCATATCATGTCGGGTTTGTGAAGGAGAAATGAAAAGCCGGCAATTGAATTACTGGCTTTTCTCTATAACACCGGTGCGTATTTCTCGCAAGTCACACTGCTGGTCCGTGTGTAGTCCATATTTTTCTCGCCCCCATAGACTTTCATTGGCGATTTTTTTGCGCAATACGATGACAAACGCAGCATGCTGCGATTTTGTACTGCTGTAGAAGACCGTATAATACGGATCAGTAAAATACGGCTGATAGGAGCTGGGCCATAGAGAATCATTGGGCCGTGTGTTATGCGTATTTTACGGGTGTATTTTTTGCACTCATACGTCCGTAAAACTCGCCAGTGTGACACCGGCCTTAGTTTGTGTTTATGAAATCTGTAGAGGCCAGTGTGCAAATTGAAAGACTTATTTTTTTCTGAATACAGATTGTGATACGAAATGTAGGTTATGTCCATGATAAGTATTTGTTGAGTTTTAGTTGTAGCAGATTTTGACATGTTGTGCATTATAAAAACACACTGCAGGTTAATTTATGCTGCATAAATAAAAAGCACAGGGGGCTTCAGATTTCTATAAATCTCATCCACTTTACTGGAACTGTTAGATGCTTCATTAACATTTTTGGTAATTTTCTAATGGTACATTATGTTTAACCCCTTTCTGCCAGCTGACGGAATAGTATGTCAGCTGGCAGATCCCCTGCTTTGAGGTGGGCTCCGGCGGTGAGCCCACCTCAAAGCCCCGACATGTCAGCTGTTTTGTACAGCTGACATGTGCGCGCAATGAGCGGGAGCGGAATCGCGATCCGCCCGTGCCCATTAACTAGTTAAATGCCGCGTTCAAAGCAACCATGCATTTCTGCTACATAGAGGTGATCTGTGATTCACCTCTATGTAGTAGAGCCGTTAGTGTAGTGCATGCTTCTAGCCTCCTATGGAGGCTATTAAAGCATGCCAAAATTTAAAAAAAAAGTGTTTAAAAATCTAAAAAAATATATAACAGTTGAAATCACCTCTGCACCAAAATGGTGTAATTGAAAACGCCAGCTGGGCACGCAAACAATAAGCCCTCACCCGACCCCGGATCATGAAAAATGCAGACGCTACGGGTATCGGGAAATGGTGCAATTTTTTTTTTTTTTAAGTAAGCTTTGGAATTTTTTTTTACCACTTAGATAAAAGAGAACCTATACATGTTTGGTGTCTATGAACTCGTAATGACCTGGAGAATCATAAAGGAAGGTTAGTTTTAGCATTTGGTGAACCTAGCAAAAAAGCCAAACAAAAAACAAGTGTGAGATTGCACTTTTTTTTGCAATTTCATTGCACTTGGAATTTTTTTCCTGTTTTCTGTTACATGGCATGGTAAAACCAATGGTATCGTTCAAAACTACATCTCGTCCCGCAAAAAATAAGCCATCACATGACCATATTGACAAATTGAAAAATAAAAAAGTTATGGCTCTGGGAAGGAGGGGAGCGAAAAACGAAAACAAAAAAACGAAAAAAGCTCCGGGGGTGAAGGGGTTAATAATGGTGGTATTATCACTATTGTATGTACTAATAATTTGTTGCTATGGCATGATGGCATTATTTATCCCTTACTTACTATAGTATTCATGATTACCGTTTATTGACCTTAGCATATTAGTGACTTTTGTCAAAGGGGTTGTGCATATTTAGGGATTTTTTAAAAAAATTTTAAGTGCATGAATTTTAGCTAAAATATTTTTTTTAAATTGGGTTTCATCGAACATATTGCCTTCTATAGCCTCTGTTTCGGTCTGCCTACTAGCAGCTGCAAAATGGGCTAACCGAGAATCTGTCAGGAAGCTCATTCTGAAAATCGATGGGAGTGTTTCTGAGTCTTTTATGTTTTGGTTCTTTTTTTACCTCCTGTCAACTGATTTTTGGCCACAGACCACATCAAAGTTGAATGTGTGGGGCAAACAAGGAACCTGTAAAAGCTAAACGATGCAAAAGTTTTAGACCGACCAAATTGAAATAAAAGATTTTTAGGCCAAAATACGTGATTTAAGGCCAATATACAAGGGGGGGTCCTTCTTTTTTGCAGTTGCTTTGCCGCCGGCATCTTTTATTATTTTAACTGTATATATGAATTAGTGAGTGAAAGTTTGGTAGTCACCTGAAGAATGGTCAGGTCAATTCGTTAAACTGCTTAACGTAAAGGAAAGAGGAATGTTTTGGATCCCGGGCAGTGTTGTTGATAAAGGTTCATCTAGGCAATAAGTATATATAAAAAATATATATATGGTAAATATACACTCACCGGCCACTTTATTAGGTACACCTGTCCAACTTCTTGTTAACACTTAATTTCTAATCAGCCAATCACATGGCGGCAACTCAGTGCATTTAGGCATGTAGACATGGTCAAGACAATCTCCTGCAGTTCAAACCGAGCATCAGTATGGGGAAGAAAGGTGATTTGAGTGCCTTTGAACGTGGCATAGTTGTTGGTGCCAGAAGGGCTGGTCTGAGTATTTCAGAAACTGCTGATCTACTGGGATTTTCACGCACAACCATCTCTAGGGTTTACAGAGAATGGTCCGAAAAAGAAAAAAAATCCAGTGAGCGGCAGTTCTGTAGGCGGAAATGCCTTGTTGATGCCAGAGGTCAGAGGAGAATGGGCAGACTGGTTCGAGCTGATAGAAAGGCAACAGTGACTCAAATCGCCACCCGTTACAACCAAGGTAGGCCTAAGAGCATCTCTGAACGCACAGTGCGTCGAACTTTGAGGCAGATGGGCTACAGCAGCAGAAGACCACACCGGGTACCACTCCTTTCAGCTAAGAACAGGAAACTGAGGCTACAATTTGCACAAGCTCATCGAAATTGGACAGTAGAAGATTGGAAAAACGTTGCTTGGTCTGATGAGTCTCGATTTCTGCTGCGACATTCGGATGGTAGGGTCAGAATTTGGCGTAAACAACATGAAAGCATGGATCCATCCTGCCTTGTATGGAGCATCTTTGGGATGTGCAGCCGACAAATCTGCGGCAACTGTGTGATGCCATCATGTCAATATGGACCAAAATCTCTGAGGAATGCTTCCAGCACCTTGTTGAATCTATGCCACGAAGAATTGAGGCAGTTCTGAAGGCAAAAGGGGGTCCAACCCGTTACTAGCACGGTGTACCTAATAAAGTGGCCGGTGAGTGTATGTGCATATGCGTGTGTACATATATAACTGGATAAAAGTGTATATACTGTATACACCTTTACATAATGCAATATAAATAAAAATTATTAGCAAGGGGCTGCAATTGTAAAACGATAGTGTATAATTATAATATTGATTTTATTATTACTTATTTTAAACCTTTTTACGACTTTCAAAGCCTGAATTGGTTAAAAGAAGCTCTAAAAGACTAAACATATGCGCAGAAAGTCGTTTTCACATTGCAGTGCAAATGTTTGTACTTTGTAGCAATTTTAAGAGCTTTTTCAGGCCGAGTCCACCTGAAAAAGACGTTGTGCACACATATCCCAAGGAGGTTTTCTTGGCATCTGAAATACTTTCAAATGAGCCTATGATGTGCTAATAGATTTACCTTTGTAGTCTTCATCATTCTCAAACTAGCTGTAACCATTTTTTCTCTCCAATGTATCTAAAATGCAGCAAAACCAGGCAACATCTTTTTTTTATTTTATATCTTTACTGACAATTAAAGCATTACAAAAAATGTCTTAGGGCTCCTTCACACGTCCTCATTTATGATACTGGAAAAACCATCTGTGAGTCCGGGTGTAACATATGTGTAGCAACCATGTGTCATCAGTGTGACACGTACTGGTGCCTGGGAAGCAGCGGTACAGTTTGCAACTGTTCCAAGACGCCGGGTGCTGAAGACGGATCTGATCATTGTCACCTGGTTGCGCTGATCTCAGGAGACAAGGCGACAAAGATGAGTGCTGCCTTCAGCACCCGACTTCGAGAAACAGCGCTAACCGTACTGCTGCTTCCCAGGCAACGGTATGTGTCATCCGTGTGCATGTGTGTGGGACATTTTGCGGCCAGTGCTGCTGATAAAAACAGACATGTCAGCATGTTTTGCCCACGGATGGATACACGGTCCGTGGAAACACACTGACGTGCACAGACCCATTCAATTGAATGGGTCCACATGTGTAAGTGTCTCCAGTATGTGTGAAAACTGTCACCACACGTACCGGACACACTGACGCGTGAAGGAGGCAATATGGAGAAAGTAGCCTGTAGTCCATTTTCTCCATCAAATTCATTTATCCCCATTTTCACCAAGCAGAATTTTTCTCTCCTATTTCTTTATATCCCATGACAACAGCATGAAGTCTCTATCATGACTTTTACAGGCAGCATATGTCTATCGATAATACCCTACTGGCAGCAGAGACCGTCTCCAGTTACGGAATCAGACTGTTGGAATCTGCTGGTTGGGGAAAGGTTAGGGGGCTGCAAATAAATAAGATTCATATTTTGTGTTGGTTCTTTCTACATTTACAGATCTGAAAACAGCTAATAACTACGGTATATTTTTTAAATAAAATTGAAAGAACTGTATGTCACAGGACCCGTATGCAGTTTCAGACATGGTCTGCAAGTACAGAATTGACATATTAAAGCAGATCTATCACCTTAATATGCTGCTCTGTGAAAAGATATATTAAAAATACAGGACCATATTCCTATTAGCCAAAAAAGTATGACAGATGTTTGCGTTCTCTGGCTAATTGGCGCACTGAAAGAATACAGCAGGCTTCTCCTATTTATGAGGAGGGCGTTCTCTCTACTTACTCCTGCCCACATTATTGACAGGCTGCTGTGTTTGGCTTTTTTTTTTTTTTTTTTTTTTTATTGCCAGACTATTTTTAGCTTCTTACTTTTTGTGCAACCTCATTGGTGCCATCATAATAGCTTCCCCCAAGACCCTTCTCCAAAGAAAAGAATATTTAAAAAAAATTGTGAAAAACAGATAACAGCACTGTAAACAATAGAGCCAGATTGTGCCCCCTCCGCACCTCAAATAACAGTGTCAAATAGTTCCCCATATTGTGCCCCAGATGGTAATAGTGCACCATGCTGTATAAGTGGTGCCTAAAGCCATGCCTCTATGACTAAAAGGTGGAGTCTGATGGGATGAATAAAGTTAATTTCCTCCCCGCAGTGGGGCTCTCAGTGAGGAAACCAGGCAGATTTTGAACACTATTAATCTTCAGAGAAACCTCATATCTGCAGGTTTGTGTTTAGAGATGTGACAAGTTCCCTTTAAGTATTTTTTTATGCTTACTTACCATGTTTCTCCGAAAATAAGGCCTACCTCGAAAATAAATTTTAACATGATTTTACAGGATGTTTGGAGTATGATTGAAATATAAGTCCTACTTCAAAAATAAGCCCTAGTTACAGTCTGGATAAGTGTTTGGGGAGGTGGGGAAAACTGGTCAATTACCCAGTGGGCCCAATCTCTTATGCCTCCAGCATTTCTTTTCCAAGGTTAAAAATGCTTAAGGTCTGTGACCATGATGTCATCAGAAGTCCTTTAACTGCAGGTTTCTAGAGGAACTAAAGAGCAGACAGGCTGGTATGCAGGGCCAGCATTGGGCAAAGGGGTAGAAAACTGAGCAATTTCTCAGGGCCCCCACTCTTCAAGAGGCCCCCAACATTTCTACTTTGAGGTTAAGACTGCTTAAGAACCTTTGGTGACATCACAGTCATGTGGCCATGAAGTCACCAAAGGTTCTTTATTTCCAGGAGTCTAAAGGAAGTGAAGAGGAGCTAGGCTGGAATATGTACTGTATGTGTGTGTGTGTATAAACAAGTGTATGTATGTGCAGTGTGCATGTCATGATATGATTATATTTGAATAAATGTTGATTTTTATTTGTTCAAAAATAAATGTGGATTGTTGTTCATGGAGACAAAAAATGACATCCCTTGAATATAATAAGACCCTGTCTAATATGGTATATTGCACCATCATATTCCACAGCGCTTTCCAGACATTGTCAGCATCAAGTATGGTAAAATAGTGTCATGCGTATAAGAAAACAATTTTTTCACAGTATTTCTCAATCAAGTACCTCGTGGATTACATATTAACATGCAATAACATCAAAGCTGGTAATAACGCTTTTTGTATAAAATTTCTTTATATTCTGTACAGTACAGATATGGTTATCCAGAGTTTCTTTGAAGGTGTTTGGTTTATACATACCACGTCTGTTTAATGCTACTATTCTGATTTTATTGGTCCTACAATTTATGCGCTACGCTAAGCCAACTGTACAATGTCCACAGTTTCACTGCACGTGTCACTAGGAGGACACGTCATAACAAACCTTGGTAAAATGCACTGGGGTAAACACACATATAGAAAGTAATGCATTAACATTAATACATAGTTAAACAAAGGACTTCCCTGTTAATCTCTTTAATCGTAGCATCTTGTTTTATTAAACAGATGTAAAGTTGGTTGAAAGACATTGTATGCACCTAAATTTAACATTTAACATTCCTCCCTCGTCAACCAGTGTGCCTTCAGATCTGCCTACTGTCAGTGGTCTGCTGAAGCATTCTGAGGGTGTTTGCATCTGCCTGGAATTCATCTGAACAAGCTCCACAAATGCGCCCCATAAACTAAATAGAATATGTATCAATGTCAAAACGACCTTACTGTGCACATGTTTCATCCAATCTCACTTCTTTTAACCATTTCAGGGATCAGAATCCCTAATGGTAAGTGCACACGTTAAGTATTTGCTGCATAAATTTCTGCACCATTTCTACATTTCTTGGCAGGCAAAATGCTGCTTGAACTAGGCACATTTTTGATGCATTTTTTACATGCATTTTTGGTGCAGATTTTTCCCTACTCATTAGTATGAGTGAAATCTACACCAAAAAATGCTTAAAGAATTGACATGCTGCAGATTTATATCTGAACCAAATCTGCAAGGAAACAGCAACGCGGGCTTGAGACTTCAGGATTCTCATTTACTTTGCTTTCATCCGGAAAACCTTCAGGCTTTGTGACAAATCTGTGCATAAAAAAACTAACAAAAGCACATCAAATTTGCAACATGTAAACCTAATAGACTGTATAGAGTGAAAGATTCTCCCGGTTGAGCTGACACAAGAAAGACTGCAGGCGAATCTGCTGGCATTTTCCAGTAGCGGCTTCACTTTGGAAAACTCACCATGAGCACATACCCTTAGGCCTCCTTCACACGTCCTGATGATTCTTGTATAGGAAAAACCAGTACTGGGAGATCCGTGGTCCGTGTCCATTTGCCATCCGTATGTACGTATGTGACATCCGTGTGGCAGTGTGCTGTCCGTGGTCTGTGTCCATATTTCACATCCGTATGCCGTCTGTGTGCCTCCCCACACAGTGATAGGGTTGGGGTTGATGTCACCTTTGTATTATCAGGTGACATCAAGCCCAGGGGTTAGCAATGGAGAGACATCTATAGGACTCCCCCATTAATAACTCTATAGTCATATTGTAAAAAAGACACAGCCAGAATAAATTCCTTTATTTGAAATAATACAAATCACTCTGTTTTACACATCTATTAAAAATTAAAAAATCACAGTTATTCTCACCTTATGCTTACACTTATTTCATTGAAGCCCTTGTCCCCTGTAAAAAAAAAAACAGAAAATAATAAATAACAAAAATACTCACCTTACTCCTAATCCACCAATGCCCATGTCCCCTGTAAAAAAAATATATTAAACAACCATATCCTTCACCTGTCTGAAGTGCAGATAAGCCATACTGTCCCACGCAATAATCCATGTCTGCAATATGTGATTTACAACCTGGACGGTGGCATGATACGAATGTCCAGGTTGCAAACCATGGGAGAATGAGGTGATGTGAGCACAGCAACAGTGGCGAGCCAGTTAAGCTTGATTAAGGCTGGGGCTACAAACATCACTGCCATACGAATTATATTTTGCAGTATACCTCCTAACCGTCCCGGATTTGAGGGCTCAATTTCAGGTCCCATCACAGCAGAGATTTTTACCCCAGTTTGTATACTCACCTCTCTTCTCTCCGATGTCTTCATCGATCCGTAGCTTCTCGTGGATAGGATTGCCCTCTGCTCAGTGCATAAATTAGATTGTAATATTCAGCTCTTCCCCCTCCTGTGATCATATCTCCATGGGACTGAATCCCATGTCTCCATGTTTGCAGGCTGTTGCTCTTTTTAGAGCCACAAGCCCTTATGGTGCAGTGTGGAGACGTTTGTGTACTTGATCTGTATTGCAGACTGACTGCACAGGCAGAATAGGATAATAAAATAGATTTTTTTTCAATCCTATAAAGTTACAAAAAAATATTAATGAAAGACACTTGATAAAGAAAAAATGTCATTTTTTAATGTTCTGGGTTTTTTTAAATTATGAACATCACAAATCACACTGATATATTTGTTGTCTCCGTAATCGTAACAACCCACACAACTCAGCGATCAGATTACTTACGGGGGTCGGTAAATGACGTAAAAAAAATGACATGACCGATATTTTTTCTATTAAACTGTAATAAAACTGTAGTGTTGAGGCCGTGTTTATACATAAATGCTACGTTCTTTCTCCTGCTTTTTTGGAGGTGCCCTCGCCACACGACGCAATAACAATCTTCTCTGATTATTGCGTGTTTGCTGCATTTCTTTTATGCGTTTTCCCCTTAAAAGCTTTGATCCTGCGCTTAAAAATGCAACAGTGGTTTTTTTTTTCATGCATTTCAAGCATTTCTATAGAAAAAAAAGCACCACAACTGCAGAGTTCAGCAGCGTCTTCAGACCATAGGGGGCCGAGATTTCATGGAATTACATCCACTTTGCTTCGAAATTTAGACCTTGCTCACATGTAGCATAAATGCTCCATTTCTGCTGCTTTTTTGCGCAAAAATTCTGCTGTGTTTATCTGTCCAAGCAAAGTGGATGTGATTTCATGAAAACTGCGCCCCTTGTAGTCTAAAGATGCTGCTGAACTATGCGGTTTTGTTGTGTTTTTTTCTCTTCTATGAGGAGTAGTGTTGAGCATTCCGACACCGCAAGTATCGGACGATATTTGCGGTATCGGAATTCCGATACCGAGTTCCGATATTTTTGTGATATCGGAAATCGGAATCGGAAGTTCCCAGTGTATGGTTCCCAGGGTCTGGAGGAGAGGAGACTCTCCTTCAGGCCCTGGGATCCATATTCATGTAAAAAATAAAGAATTAAAATAAAAAATATGGATATACTCACTCGTCCGGTGGCCCCTGGACCTTACCGATGTAACCGGCAGCCTCCGTTCCTAAGAGTGAGGAGTTTAGGACCTGCGATGACGTCGCGGCTTGTGATTGGTCACGTGAGCGGTCACATGAGCGGTATTGGTATTGACATGTATTGGTATCGGGTATCGGTATCGGCGATATCCGATATTTTTCGGGTATCGGCCGATACTATCCGATAACGATACTTTCAAGTATCGGAAGGTATTGCTCAACACTAATGAGGAGCCAGAAAAAACGCATGTAAAAATTGTAAAAATGTGTAGTTTGGTGCGGACATCTGCAGAAAACAAAAAAAAACACAGTATTCTGCAATGCCAGATGTCATGTAGTGAAATTAAATGCATGAACAAAAATTACATCCAGAGGTCTCAACTAAAGATGAGCAGGGCACTCAGATAACGTCGGACTAGTCAAAAGCTGCATTAGAGGTGCCGGAAGGTTAGAGATTCACGGCCTCCCGTCAAGCTGCCAGGTAGCACTGACTTGCAAGCTGGACCAGAGACCCGTGAATCCATCCGTCGATTTCTAGTCCCACCTGTCCCAGATACAGCAGACAGTTCTGGATTTGGGTCTTCGCCCTGCAGTCTTGGCTGTATCCTGAATTTTCTTCATTAACACCGCTCCTCTGACGACTCCTCCTGCCAGGGTAGAAAGAAATGATAAATGGACGTGGATTGGGCTGTGATTGGGAGGTATGCATAATATCAGTAAATGAACCACAAATACAAGGTACAGTTGCAGCGCCCCAGAGACCTGGTCGTTGCAGTAACATCGCTCTGCAGCTAAGGGGAGTGATGGTACGTCTGATAGCACTAAAGAAGTTCACCTGACCAGGTATCACAGACACCAATACACTTCATAGTCTGGCCTCCAGGGGGAGCTAAGGGCGCTATGTATTAGGCCACTCCTCACAATCTGGTAAAACTGGGGGTTAGATAGAAAGTTAGACAGAGAAGCTGACTGGGTTGGAACCAGGCAACATCCTGTGGCAGAGGGTGTTGCAGGGGAAGATTCAGGGGGGTCCCTGTCAGGGGTGGGATCCTGACAGAGGCCTAGCGAACAGAAAAGAACGTTAAGGAACCGCGCCTGCACTACATCGCGGCGGTATCTCAAGAAAGGCAAAGAAGCGAGGTTTATTGTGGAGAGTGAGAAACGAGATCAAAGCAAAAAGGAGATAATACCAATAGGAGTCGTGCTGTAAGATCGAGGCAACATCCTATTGAGGCGCGTAGCCGGTGGCCAGAATGCTGAGGAAGTATTAGGCTCCAAGCAATACTTCAAACAGAGGCAGGACAGTTGATTATAGGTTGGCTGTCTCACCTAAAACACCTAAGCAGACATAGGGGGCAATTGTGGGAGAGGGGCGACGCTAGGGTCCCAGAAGAACTCCAGGCCTTCCCGTCATACGGGTGCGTCCTATCCATATCATCTGGGGGACGGAGAAGAACATCAGAAACAGACACAACAGTTGGGAGGACTATCCCGTGGTGCTAAGCAGGGAAGTACTAAAACACACAGGCGCTAGAAGGTAGGCACAGATTTCCACCTGCAAAGGGAACTCTGGAGGTGCCATCGGACCGGTCGGTCTCTTGCAGCCCTGTTGACCGTACTCTGGATTGAGGACCTTGAAGCCTTCAGTAAAGAGGTAAAGAGACTGCAACACTGTGTCCTCGTTCTTCACCGCGAACTGCACTACGCACCACCACCTACAGCTTTCATTGGACGCCCCTTAGCAGGGTCACGGACCGGGTCTAGCCACTGTGACGACCCCAGAACCGAGACAGAGAAGCCCGGTACCAAGTACCCCGCGGCCCTGCATCTGGGGGCGCTCCACAGTGACTGCGACAAGCATGTCACAAAAATTTGGATTTTTCACAACTTGCTTGTTGCGTTAACATGCAGGTCACACTTGCACTATGCTATGATGTAGCACACGGCAATTTTTGGACCACACTACATGTATCGCCAATCAAAGTCAACATGTAACCACAGCAGTTTACACTTTGATTTTCTGAACAATTAGACCTGTCCAATGATGACATTGGTCTACTTTATCCATTTACTGATTTTTTTTTTTAGTATAGAGCCAATTCTCAACTCCCTTATTTATTATGATCATCCTAAAATAAAACCTTCCTATTCCTTTCCTGAAATTTTTCAATTGTTTTTTTATATGCTAGTATCATTATTGGCAGGAAGATTTTTAAACACTGCAAACTAAATCTTAATAACTTTGGTATATTTTAGTGCATTTTTAATTGTAAGTATATTGATGGAGGTCCAAGTCCTGTGCATCACCCCCCACCTGTTGCGCACAAAAAACTTGTGAGCAGTAACATAATTAGAGTCTGATGGGACTCGGTACAAAATTTGGATCTGCATGTTCGTCAGATGTAGTGCCCTTGTGTAGTATTCTAAATCCTATAAAGACACAAGTATTGACCCTCCCACCCTTCACCCTTCATTATGTAGTGATGTACCCCTTCCTGGGCCCCTTCCCTTGCAGGTATATATTTCAGCCCATCCTGGACCCCTTACAGTCCCCCTCCAGCAAAGGCCCAGTCATGGTCGAACCCTCTGCAAGCATGATCATTATGCTCCTACCCACAAGGTGTGCAGCTTAAGTGACAGGACCACACAGCTCCTGCCTTAACATACACAAGAAGCATAGGACAGATTCAGTAGAAAGTATAGGCTATGAAGACCAGTTTTCTGGGAGCTGAGACATGTTGCAATCAGATCAATAAACCATTTATTCAAACTAATGTAGACATTGGCATTTTAGAAGAATACACAAGTATGAAAAGTAGTGTTGAGCGATACCTTCCGATATCCAGAAGTATCGGTATCCAGGGCCGGACTGGGACTAAAATTCAGCCCTGGCATTTGAAGTCACACAGGCCCACTTGTCACATGGTGACTGTATAATATCTTTGTACACTTGTAGGCTACAAGAAGTGAGGGGAGTGTAACACGACTATATAACATATAATTACAGCTGTATCCAGCATTACAGCTCAGCCCCCATAGAATGTAATACAGCACAGCCCCCATAGAATGTAATACAGCCAGCCCCCATAGACTGTAATACAGCACAGCCCCATAGAATGTAATGCAGCACAGCCCCCATAGAATGTAATGCAGCACAGCCCCCATAGAATGTAATGCAGCACAGCCCCATAGAATGTAATACAGCCAGCCCCCATAGAATGTAATACAGCCAGCCCCCATAGAATGTAATGCAGCACAGCCCCCATAGAATGTAATGCAGCACAGCCCCCATAGAATGTAATGCAGCCAGCCCCCATAGAATGTAATACAGCCAGCCCCCATAGACTATAATACAGCACAGCCCCATAGAATGTAATGCTGCACAGCCCCCATAGAATGTAATACAGCCAGCCCCCATAGACTATAATACAGCACAGCCCCATAGAATGTAATGCAGCACAGCCCCCATAGAATGTAATGCAGCACAGCCCCATAGAATGTAATACAGCCAGCCCCCATAGAATGTAATACAGCCAGCCCCCATAGACTATAATACAGCACAGCCCCATAGAATGTAATGCTGCACAGCCCCCATAGAATGTAATGCAGCACAGCCCCCATAGAATGTAATGCAGCACAGCCCCATAGAATGTAATACAGCCAGCCCCCATAGAATGTAATACAGCCAGCCCACATAGAATGTAATACAGCCAGCCCCCATAGAATGTAATGCAGCACAGCCCCCATAGAATGTAATGCAGCACAGCCCCCATAGAATGTAATGCAGCCAGCCACCATAGAATGTAATGCAGCCAGCCACCATACAATATAATGCAGCACAGCCCCATAGAATGGAATGCAGCACAGGCCCATAGAATGGAATGCAGCACAGGCCCATAGAATGGAATGCAGCACAGCCCCATAGAATATAATGCAGCACAGCCCCATAGAATATAATGCAGCACAGGCCCATAGAATATAATGCAGCACAGGCCCATAGAATATAATGCAGCACAGGCCCATAGAATGGAATGCAGCACAGCCCCATAGAATATAATGCAGCAGAGGCCCATAGAATGGAATGCAGCCAGCCCCATAGAATATAATGCAGCACAGGCCCATAGAATGGAATGCAGCACAGCCCCATAGAATATAATGCAGCAGAGGCCCATAGAATGGAATGCAGCCAGCCCCATAGAATATAATGCAGCACAGGCCCATAGAATGGAATGCAGCCAGCCCCATAGAATATAATGCAGCACAGGCCCATAGAATATAATGCAGCACAGGCCCATAGAATATAATGCAGCACAGCCCCATAGAATATAATGCAGCACAGCCCCATAGAATATAATGCAGCACAGGCCCATAGAATGGAATGCAGCACAGCCCCATAGAATATAATGCAGCAGAGGCCCATAGAATGGAATGCAGCACAGGCCCATAGAATATAATGCAGCACAGGCCCATAGAATATAATGCAGCAGAGGCCCATAGAATATAATGCAGCACAGCCCCATAGAATATAATGCAGCACAGGCCCATAGAATATAATGCAGCACAGGCCCATAGAATATAATGCAGCACAGGCCCATAGAATGGAATGCAGCACAGCCCCATAGAATATAATGCAGCACAGGCCCATAGAATGGAATGCAGCACAGCCCCATAGAATATAATGCAGCACAGGCCCATAGAATATAATGCAGCACAGCCCCATAGAATATAATGCAGCAGAGGCCCATAGAATGGAATGCAGCACAGCCCCATAGAATATAATGCAGCACAGGCCCATAGAATATAATGCAGCAGAGGCCCATAGAATATAATGCAGCACAGCCCCATAGAATATAATGCAGCACAGGCCCATAGAATATAATGCAGCACAGGCCCATAGAATATAATGCAGCACAGGCCCATAGAATGGAATGCAGCACAGCCCCATAGAATATAATGCAGCACAGGCCCATAGAATGGAATGCAGCCAGCCCCATAGAATATAATGCAGCAGAGGCCCATAGAATGGAATGCAGCACCCCCCCCCCCCCCAATAGCTCCACAATCCAGTCATCACTCATTGATAAAAAAACAAAACAAAAAACACTCTACTCACTTTTCCTCGTGCCCCGCGCTGCTCCTGGCTCTGGTCTCACTAGTCGCAGTCTGCCCGCCCGGTCACACAGCAGGTGCGCGATGATATGACGTCATCGCGCACCCGCAGTGTCAGCGGCAGGCAGAGCGGGGAATGATGGGAAGCATCAGCAGACGCTCTCTCCTCCATCATTGCATTCAACTGTACCGGCGTCTATGACGCCGGTATAGTTGAATGCGGGGCCGGGAGTGCGCCGACAGCGGGGAGAGTGTGCCACAGCGGCACACTCGAGCGGCCCACTACCGCCACCGGCCCTTCTGGCATTTGCCAGAACTGCCCGATGGCCAGTCCGGCCCTGTCGGTATCGGATTGGATCGGCCAATATTCGCTGATACCGATACCCGATACCAATGCAAGTCAATGGGACAAAAATATCGGAATTAAAATAAACCCTTTCTTTCCTTGTAGGTTAATTCTACATGAAAGAAAACAACTAAGAATAATGTAGGATGTATTGGGGGAGGTGGAGGAGACATTAAAGGCATACAGAGACACAGAGACCGTGCAGACAGCCGTGAGCAGCGCTGCAAGGCCAAAAAAAGCTCCTCAATGTAATCCTATATAGTGTTTTTCCACAATCTAGCAGGATACGGATGGAAAGCCACTAATAGGATACATTTGAAAAAATGTGCAGCAGGCTGCATTAATTGAAAAAAGGACAATGGAACGGTATGAGGCAGTGACACACCCTGAGCTGGCTACAACCAACGGTGGCTGCAGACCAGACTACAGAGTGAGCTGCACTCACACAGAGACCTTGCAGATAGCCGTGAACAGTGCTGCAAGGCAAAAACAAGGTTCTCACACAGCGGTTGCTATATTAGCCTGGGTAAAGCACAATGAAGCAAATCACTCTCTCTAAACTGGCCCTCAGTCAGAACACCACGTCCTGTCCCTAACTGAATTCACAGCAGAGTGAGCCCAAAATGGCGGCGGCGACTTTTACAGTGCATCATAACATCATTTCAGCAGCCAATCACAGCCATGCCAGTAGTTACATGCCTAACATGCAGAACAGGATGTGCCCACACTTCTAATGATTCCTCATTGGCTGAATTCTGGCTCTTTGAATTATGGGAACTTCCGATTCCGGTATCCGATATACTGAAAATATCAGAACTCGGTATCAGAATTCCGATACCGCGAATATCGGCCGATACCCAATACTTGCAGTATCGGAATGCTCAACACTAATGAGAAGGTTTTATCTGGAGTTCTTAAAAGTATAAGAAATACACAAGCCTAATTTCTGCCAACACCTTTCTCTGTTTCTCTACAATTGCACATCTTCAATCTTCATTGTGTGTCTCTGCATAGTATGTGACAAACACTCGTCTTGTTAGAGAGAACATTGGCTGCTGCCAAGAAATCAACATGCCTGTAGTTGCTGATATATTAGAGGAAGACACTCAGTGTAATGTGAAATGGTTTACACTTCCCTATATGGCATTGAAACCTAACAGTACTCTGAAACGTTTTGCTGCTGGATTCATCGCAATCTGTTGGCTATTTTAGTCAACAATTTATCCTATGTCCAACCTTATCATTAGAATAACAGGCAGTACAATCCGGACTGCTGTGCTGGAGATCACTCTAGCATTCTCAACAAAAATATTAATATTCTATCTTTTGTATTTGCACTTACATGATAGTGTTTAAGCTTGACAATAATCTATGTAACATTTGCTCCAGGTTGGCAAAGAGCTTAAATGCCAAGTAGAAGTAAATGTTCTTACTGTATGAGTCAGAGGTTCCACGCGTAATGATTAAGGCTCTAGGCTCAGGAATTTTTGTTGTGAGGCATATAAAAGGACAAACACATTGAAAAGACATAAAGTTGCAGACATTTCAGAAAACCGTACAGCACTGCTTACAGTAGCATGACACACAGATGTGAGAAATGAGCATAACTGTAGAAAAGCAAAATTTCAAATAAATCATAAAAGATAAGAAGTCACATAAATATCTAGTCAGATACACCTTCATGGCTATTTTTTAGTATTGAACTAGCTCCTAAGTCAATGTGACTTAATTGCCACATCCAGATATGGACATAATATTTGTGAAATCTGTGCAGCTGCTCAGGGGTCCAAGAGGTATGGTGAACCACTTCCATCTCCCAAGCTGCAAGCAGTTTCTGTCATAGACATATACAGGGTGTATTATAATGAGCTATTTGGCTGTAAAGGGCACATATACAGTTATTGCTAAAAGGCCTTGTCATAGAAAGCAATAAAAAAATCGATAAAACAACTCCAGTCAAGGGGCATTCCCCCCCTCCCTCATTTCTCTCTCAGAATTTCCAGTAGGAAAAACAGCTTACATTCGAAGCCTCCTTAATGTAGAATGCACAATGGACATAGGGAAGACGGGAAATTATGTATAGCTAGGGGGTGAGGAAACCAAATATGAAGAGTAAAGGTACCTTCACATTAAGCAACGCTGCAGCGATAGCGACAACGATGCCGATCGCTGCAGCGTCGCTGTTTGGTCGCTGGAGAGCAGTCACACAGACCGCTCTCCAGCGACCAACGATGCCGAGGTCCCCGGGTAACCAGGGTAAACATCGGGTTGCTAAGCGCAGGGCCGCGCTTAGTAACCCGATGTTTACCCTGGTTACCATCGTAAAAGTAAAAAAAACAAAAACTACATACTCACCTGCGCGTCCCCCGGCGTCCGCTTCCTGTACTGTGTGAGCGCCGGCCCTAACAGCACAGCGGTGACGTCACCGCTGTGCTTTTACTTTCACTTTAGGGCCGGCGCTCAGTCAGAGCAGGAAGCGGACGGCGAGGGACGCGCAGGTGAGTATGTGCTGTTTGTTTTTTTTACTTTTACGCTGGTAACCAGGGTAAACATCGGGTTACTAAGCGCGGCCCTGCGCTTAGTAACCCGATGTTTACCCTGGTTACCAGTGTAAAACATCGCTGGTATCGTTGCTTTTGGTGTCAAACCTGACGATACACGCCGGTCTGACGACCAAATAAAGTTCTGAACTTTATTCAATGACCAGCGATATCACAGCAGGATCCTGATCGCTGCTGCGTGTCAAACTAAACGATATCGCTAGCCAGGATGCTGCAACGTCACGGATCGCTAGCGATATCGTTTAGTGTGAAGGTACCTTAACTATTCAAGTTCCCTTGGAAGCCAAGACTCCCTGGTATGAACAAACAATTAATGCAGGATACCTTTTGTGAGGTTGAACATGAAGTCTGGTGTTTGTTTGATTAGAGGAGGGGCAATGGGCTCTCTCCAGGATTAGTTAATATGATGAAAGAACTTCCCCATGCTTTGTGTCTCCAACGGAAAGTTCTGAATATTGAGGTTTGTATAGATCCGATAGTGATGGGACATACATTTTCAACTTCAGGTCTAATAGGGGAAGAATATGTATATTTTTTCATAACTGAGAAACCTGCCTATAAGCCCCAAATCTATAGTGGGCAGATCGCTGACAATATGGTGGCGATCTTAAATGTCTGTAATCTTCAGAGGTGAAGATATCTCACAAGTGGGTAATTTCATAAAATCCTGAAGGGGTGAGAACATCCCACAACCTGACCCACGTGAGGTCATCAAGGAAGCTAATTTTGTGTAACTCAGATGCTGATAAAAGGTCAGGGTGAATTATGATCTGTGTTCAATGCTAAGGAACATATATAGTAGTGTAAGCTTCCATCCGCTAAGCCAAGCCATTTCTGTGATCAGCGTAATAAGTTTCTTTTGTTAAGCATCTTTATTTTATGTAACTGTATATCCTGTATTGTTTTGACCCTTTTGTAAAATCTTTTGTATATTTTTATAAACACTACCTATCGTCGACACGTTGAAAAAATGCTTAAATACTATTACTGGCTTTGGATCCTCATTTCCAGTTATCAGCAGTGCAGAAAAATCCACACTTTTTTTCCTCTATCCTGGCTATATCAAACAGGTGCTAAGGACAGACAATGGGTTGCTTCAGAAAGAGAATATGTGCCACATGGTTTTATTAAGAGGCAAAAAATGGCAGCACAGTGGTTCAGTGGTTGGAACTTGGCTTTGGAGCCAAGGCCTCTGACAGATTAGAGTGCGTGGGGCCATCGAGCACATAATATATCACTGATGTGTTATATGATGTGTTAGGAGGTGCTTGAAAAAGACCTATGGGTGGTTGAAACGTTGCATATATGGCAGAATAAATGGAACTTTGAAGTTTTCTTTCACCTAAATTAGATGCTGTATGTTTCTTATACTGAATTTTTCCCAGCTGGACCCCTTGGAACGTTTTTGACCATGTGTCCTTTTTGAGCCTATGTGCTCTTAGTCATTTTCCAGTATTGGAGTGCTGCAAGCCACCTCTCTTTTTGTGTTTTAAGGTCATGTGTTAGGTCACATTAGAAATACACAGGTAGTCTGGTGTGTACATCTGTAAATTTAAGTAGACAGAATTAGCAGAAATGTTTCCCTTAGGCTACGTTCACATTTGCGGTCAGCGCCGCAGCGTCGGGCGCCGCAGCGGCGCCGCATGCGTCATGCGCCCCTATATTTAACATGGGGGCGCATGGACATGCGTTGTGCTGCGTTTTGCGCCGCATGGCCGCAAGCGTTGGACGCAAGAAACGCATCAAGTTGCATTTTTTTTGCGTCCAACTTTCGGCCAAAAACGACGCATGCGGCGCAAAACGCAGCGTTTTAGCGTGCGTTTTGCCGCGTTTTTGTTTGCGTTGTGCGCTGCGGCGCCGACGCTGCGGCGCACAACGCAAATGTGAACGTAGCCTTATATACAGCACTATATTTAACAATCAACAATACTATGTATTAAGGGATGGTGCTTTAAAAAACAAGATAAGTCACTATATAATAAGGTATGGCACTATACATAATAAGAGAGGAAGCTATGCATTAAGGGACAGTGTTATACAAAATGAGGGAATGCAATGTACTAAGGGACAGAGCTACAGTATATATAACAAGAGAGAACACTATAAAACCAGACGAACACGACACCCACCTCCAATTCATAAAAAAAACAAAAAACTTTCCTCTCCAGACTATCCCCTGCAGCTCCACTTCCATGCACTTTTGGCTTGCAATTACTTGTTAAGTGACTCAGCCTGCACAATGATGGCATTGCACCTGCTGAATCATAAAGAATTTCACCAAACAGAAAGCCAAGCAAAAGAGCTAAAGGAATGCCCCCTATCCGGCAATGTACACCACTGATCGTGGTGAAAAAAAACTATAATGAAGGCAATCTGTGCATTTACCCCTCTCATGGAGCCTTGGGCCCCTAGACAGTAGCCAATATTGCCTTCAATATAATCTATACCTGCTTGTAGCATTTGGAAATCTGATTTAATGTGTGAAGATGGACTTGCTGCCCATGTTCCCCCAGGAAGACACGAGTACTGTTATGGCATATAATGTGAATTGTGATATGCGTTATCAGCGTTGGTGTGTTCTTCCTGACAGAAGGGAAAGTAAGAGTTAATGATTGATGCTAGCCCAGATTGAGAGTGGTTAAGATGAAGGGACAGAGACAGTTTTTCCTGTCAAAAAATCAGAAAGGGTGTTGTGAATTCCGTTCTTGGGCCCCCTCCTGTGGTTGTGAATGGTACTTTTGTGAGTTCTGCCCTTGGGCTCCCTCTGGTGGTTTCGAGTGGAACTGCTGCTCCTTGAGTTTAGCTGTAGCAGCTGCTTTCACTGATCTCTCTCCTGGCTTTGCTATTTAACCTGACTCTGGTCTGCAGTTCATGCCAGCTGTCAATGTTTTCTGGGTTGGATTCAGATCTCTCCTTGGATTTCTCTTATGGCCTGTCCATTTCAGCAAAAGATAAGTTTTTGCTAGTTCTCTTGTTGTCCATTTGCTGTGGACTTATTGCTCTGCTCATGTTATGTTTCTTTTTGTCCAGCTTGTCATTATGATATTTTCAGGCTAACTGGAAGCTCTGGGGAAGCAGATTTGCCCTCCACACCGTGAGTCGGTGTGGAGATCATTTTTGTAAACTCTGCGTGGATTTTTAGTTTTTAATACTGACCGCACAGTGTCCTTTCCTATTCTGTCTATTTAGATTAGTATTGGCCTCCTTTGCTAAAATCTGTTTTCATTCCTGTGTATGTCATTTCCCTCTCCACTCACAGTCAATATTTGTGGGGGGCTATCTTTCCTTTGGGGGTTTTCTCTGAGGCAAGATAGTTTTCTGTTTCCATCTGTAGGGGTAGTTAGTTCTCAGGCTGTGACGAGGTGTCTAGGGAGTGACAGGAACATCCCACGGCTACTGCTAGTGTTGGTGTTAGGATTAGGAACTGCGGTCAGTACAGCTACCACCTCCTCAGAGCTTGTCCCATGTTGTTCTTTAACCACCAGGTCATATCAGTGTTGCTCCTTAACCACCAGGTCATAACAGTACAGCTGGCCCACAATGTGCTGAATGCATCTCAAAAGAGGGAAAAAAAAGTTCTGAGCCATTTTTTTTCCTTTGCAGCCTGTTTTGTCTTTTTTCCCCTTAATCTCTGGGTGGTTCAGGATTCTTGTGCTGACATGGAGGTTCAGGGTCTGTCCTCGCGTGTGGATCAACTCGCTGCAAGGGTACAGAGTATCCAAGATTATGTTGTTCAGATTCCGGTTTTAGAGCCTAGAATTCCTATTCCTGATTTGTTTTCTGGGGATAGATCTAAATTTTTGAACTTTAAAAATAACTGCAGATTGTTTTTTGCTCTGAGACCCCGTTCCTCTGGTGACCCCATTCAGCAGGTGAAGATTGTCATTTCTCTGCTGCGTGGAGACCCGCAGGACTGGGCATTCTCCCTTGAGCCAGGGAATCCTGCATTGCTCAATGTAGATGCATTTTTTCAAGCGCTCGGATTGCTATATGACGAACCTAATTCTGTGGATCAGGCAGAAAAAATCTTGCTGGCTCTGTGTCAGTGTCAGGAAGCAGCAGAAGTATACTGCCAGAAATTTAGAAAGTGGTCTGTGCTCACAAAATGGAATGAGTATGCCCTGGCAGCGATTTTCAGAAAGGGTCTTTCTGAAGCCCTTAAAGATGTTATGGTGGGGTTCCCCACGCCTGCTGGTTTGAACGAATCAATGTCTTTGGCCATTCAGATTGATTGGCGCCTGCACGAGCGCAAGGTGGTTCACCATATGGCGGTGTCCTCTGGGCTGAGTCCTGAGCCTATGCAATGTGATAGGATTTTGACTAGAGCAGAACGGCAGGAATTCAGATGTCAGAATGGGCTGTGTTTTTACTGTGGTGACTCTACTCATGCTATTTCTGATTGCCCTAAGCGTACTAAGAGGGTCGCTAGGTCTGTTACCATTAGTACTGTACAGCCTAAATTTCTCTTGTCTGTTACCCTGATTTGCTCATTGTCGTCCTTTTCTGTTATGGCATTTGTGGATTCTGGCGCTGCCCTGAACTTAATGGACTTGGAATTTGCCAAACGCTGTGGCTTTTCCTTGGAGCCTTTGCAGAGCCCTATTCCCTTAAGGGGGATTGATGCTACGCCATTGGCCAAGAATAAACCTCAGTACTGGACACAGTTGACCATGTACATGGCTCCAGCACATCAGGAAAATATTCGCTTTTTGGTGTTGCATAATTTGCATGATGTTGTTGTTCTGGGTTTTCCATGGTTACAGGTACATAATCCAGTGCTGGATTGGAAATCTATGTCTGTGACTAGTTGGGGTTGTCAAGGGGTACATAGTGACGTTCCTTTGATGTCAATTTCCTCTTCCCCCTCTTCTGAAGTTCCTGAGTTTTTGTCGGATTTCCAGGATATTTTTGATGAGCCCAAGTCCAGTTCTCTACCTCCTCATAGGGACTGTGATTGTGCTATTAACTTGATTCCTGGCTGTAAGTTCCCTAAGGGTCGACTTTTCAATCTGTCTGTGCCAGAGCATGCCGCTATGCGGAGTTATGTAAAGGAGTCTTTGGAGAAGGGGCATATTCGCCCGTCTTCCTGAGTTTTTGTCGGATTTCCAGGATATTTTTGATGAGCCCAAGTCCAGTTCCCTACCTCCTCATAGGGACTGTGATTGTGCTATTAACTTGATTCCTGGCTGTAAGTTCCCTAAGGGTCGACTTTTCAATCTGTCTGTGCCAGAGCATGCCGCTATGCGGAGTTATGTAAAGGAGTCTTTGGAGAAGGGGCATATTCGCCCGTCTTCGTCACCGTTGGGAGCGGGGTTCTTTTTTGTTGCCAAGAAGGATGGCTCCTTGAGGCCCTGTATAGATTATCGCCTTCTCAATAAGATCACGGTCAAATTCCAGTACCCTTTACCTTTGCTTTCTGATTTGTTTGCTCGGATTAAGGGGGCTAGTTGGTTTACCAAGATTGACCTTCGAGGGGCGTATAATCTTGTTCGTATTAAACAGGGTGATGAATGGAAAACAGCATTTAATACGCCCGAAGGCCATTTTGAATACCTTGTGATGCCATTCGGGCTCTCTAATGCTCCATCTGTGTTTCAGTCCTTTATGCATGATATCTTCCGGAATTATCTGGATAAATTCATGATTGTATATTTGGATGATATTTTGTTTTTTTCCGATGATTGGGAGTCTCATGTGAAGCAGGTCAGGATGGTATTTCAGATCCTTCGTGCTAATGCATTGTTTGTGAAGGGGTCTAAGTGCCTCTTTGGAGTTCAGAAGGTTTCTTTTTTGGGTTTCATTTTTTCTCCCTCGGCTATTGAAATGGAACCTATTAAGGTCCAGGCCATTCATGATTGGACTCAACCCACATCTGTGAAGAGCCTTCAGAAATTTTTGGGCTTTGCTAATTTTTATCGCCGCTTCATTGCTAATTTTTCCAGTGTGGTTAAGGCTCTGACCGATTTGACGAAGAAAGGCGCTGATGTGATGAATTGGTCCTCTGCGGCTGTTGAGGCCTTTCAGGAGCTTAAACGTCGTTTTACTTCTGCCCCTGTGTTGCGTCAGCCAGATGTTTCTCTCCCTTTTCAGGTTGAGGTTGACGCTTCTGAGATTGGGGCAGGGGCCGTTTTGTCTCAGAGAAGTTCTGATGGCTCTTTGATGAAACCGTGTGCTTTCTTCTCCAGAAAGTTTTTGCCTGCTGAGCGTAATTATGATGTCGGCAATCGGGAGTTGTTGGCTATGAAGTGGGCATTTGAGGAGTGGCGACATTGGCTTGAGGGAGCCAAGCATCGCGTTATGGTCTTGACCGATCATAAGAATCTGATTTACCTTGAGTCTGCCGGGAGTCCTTGAGCCGGCTGGTATTCTTAAGGAGGGGGTGATTCTTTCTGCCATCTCCCCAGATTTGTGGCGGGTGCTTCGGGAGTTTCAGGCTGATAAACCTGACCGCTGTCCAGTGGGGAAACTGTTTGTTCCTGATAGATGGACTACTAAGGTAATTTCTGAGGTTCATTGTTCAGTATTGGCTGGTCATCCTGGGATTTTTGATACCAGAGATTTGGTTGCTAGGTCCTTTTGGTGGCCTTCCTTGTTGCGGGATGTGCGTTCTTTTGTGCAGTCCTGTGGGACTTGTGCGTGGGCTAAGCCTTGTTGTTCCCGCGCTAGTGGGTTGCTTTTGCCTTTGCCGGTCCCTGAGAGGCCCTGGACGCATATTTCCATGGATTTTATTTCTGATCTTCCTGTTTCTCAGAAGATGTCTGTCATCTGGGTGGTTTGTGACCGGTTTTCTAAGATGGTCCATTTGGTACCTTTGCCTAAGTTGCCTTCCTCCTCTGATTTGGTTCCATTATTTTTTTCAGCATGTGGTTCGTTTGCATGGCATTCCGGAGAATATTGTGTCTGACAGAGGTTCCCAGTTTGTTTCTAGGTTTTGGCGGTCCTTTTGTGCTAGAATGGGCATTGATTTGTCTTTTTCTTCAGCATTTCATCCTCAGACAAATGGCCAAACGGAGCGAACCAATCAGACCTTGGAAACCTATTTGAGATGCTTTGTGTCTGCTGATCAGGATGATTGGGTGACCTTCTTGCCGTTGGCCGAGTTTGCCCTTAATAATCGGGCTAGTTTGGCTACCTTGGTTTCGCCTTTCTTTTGTAACTTTGGTTTTCATCCTCGTTTTTCTTCGGGGCAGGTTGAGCCTTCGGACTGTCCTGGTGTGGATTCTGTGGTGGACAGGTTACAGCAGATTTGGACTCATGTGGTGGACAATTTAACATTGTCTCAAGAAAAGGCTCAACGTTTTGCTAACTGTCGTCGGTGTGTTGGTCCCCGGCTTCGTGTTGGGGATTTGGTCTGGTTGTCTTCTCGTCATGTTCCTATGAAGGTTTCTTCCCCTAAGTTCAAGCTTCGCTTTATTGGTCCTTATAAGATTTCTGAAATTATCAATCCGGTGTCTTTTCGTTTGGTCCTTCCAGCTTCTTTTTCCATTTATAATGTGTTCCATAGATCTTTGTTGCGGAGATATGTGGTGCCCATGGTTCCCTCCGTTGATCCTCCTGCTCCGGTGTTGGTTGAGGGGGAGTTGGAGTATGTGGTGGAGAAGATTTTGGATTCTCGTTTTTCGAGGCGGAAGCTTTAGTATCTGGTCAAGTGGAAGGGTTATGGCCAGGAGGATAATTCTTGGGTTGTTGCCTCCGATGTCCATGCTGCCGATTTGGTTCGTGCTTTTCACTTGGCTCGTCCTGATTGGCCTGGGGGCTCTGGTGAGGGTTCGGAGACCCCTCCTCAAGGGGGGGGTACTGTTGTGAATTCCGTTCTTGGGCCCCCTCCTGTGGTTGTGAATGGTACTTTTGTGAGTTCTGCCCCTGGGCTCCCTCTGGTGGTTTCGAGTGGAACTACTGCTCCTTGAGTTTAGCTGTAGCAGCTGCTTTCACTGATCTCTCTCCTGGCTTTGCTATTTAATCTGGCTCTGGTCTTCAGTTCATGCCAGCTGTCAATGTTTTCTGGGTTGGATTCAGATCTCTCCTTGGATTTCTCTTATGGTCTGTCCATTTCAGCAAAAGATAAGTTTTTGCTAGTTCTCTTGTTGTCCATTTGCTTTGGACTTATTGCTCTGCTCATGTTATGTTTCTTTTTGTCCAGCTTGTCATTATGATATTTTCAGGCTAGCTGGAAGCTCTGGGGAAGCAGATTTGCCCTCCACACCGTGAGTCGGTGTGGAGATCATTTTTGTAAACTCTGCGTGGATTTTTAGTTTTTAATACTGACCGCACAGTGTCCTTTCCTATTCTGTCTATTTAGATTAGTATTGGCCTCCTTTGCTAAAATCTGTTTTCATTCCTGTGTATGTCATTTCCCTCTCCACTCACAGTCAATATTTGTGGGGGGCTATCTTTCCTTTGGGGGTTTTCTCTGAGGCAAGATAGTTTTCTGTTTCCATCTTTAGGGGTAGTTAGTTCTCAGGCTGTGACGAGGTGTCTAGGGAGTGACAGGAACATCCCACGGCTACTGCTAGTGTTGGTGTTAGGATTAGGAACTGCGGTCAGTACAGCTACCACCTCCTCAGAGCTTGTCCCATGTTGTTCTTTAACCACCAGGTCATATCAGTGTTGCTCCTTAACCACCAGGTCATAACAAAAGGGCCCAGCATTCAGTAAAAAAGATCTAAAGTCTGGACAATGAGTAGAGCTGCATGATGTGGGTGCCCCTGAAGTGAAAGTTAACAGACAGTGTGTAATGTGGCACGGGGTGGTAGCCATGGGCAAAGTACTTGCGTTCCTTGTCTCAGCACGCTACATAAAACGGTGTCCTGATTGTGTGTAGTTGTGCCGCTGCGGACTCCTTCGGGTTGAGCCTCCCAGAGGATAACACATGCAATGCAATACATTTTCATACATTTCAAACAATAGCGGTCTCCAGAGAGGTGCCATGTCATCCTACAAACCTGACATTTGGATAGCATGATCCTAAGTAAAGAGGTAGGAAAACTGACAGAAGGACAGAGTGATCAAAAGAAGACGGGTACTGGGACAGGATGCTTAGTAGTACAGGCCCCAGTTTATATCTCAAAGAGGTAACTAGCCAGTATGGAACAGTGAATGTGAAATGAAAAGAGTGCCCCATGTGGGAGTTCCAAGGCATTTGAAGCAAGCACCATACATCTAGATACATTCCTTAAGGGGTTTAGTTTCCAAAATGGCATCATTTGTAGGGAGGTTTCCACTGTTTAGGCATAACAGGGGGGTCTCCAAATGCGACATGGCATTCCTTCTCTATTCCAGCCATTTTTGCATTCAAAAATCTAATGGTGCCCCTTCCTTTCCGAACCCTGCCGTGCATCCAAACTATACTTTGCCCCACATATGGGGTATCCGCGTACTCAGGAGAAATTCCACAACAAATGTTGCTGTCCATTCTTTCCTGTTACTCTTGTGAAAATAAAAAAATAGGCCTAAAATAACATTTTTAAAGTGACAGTAGAAAATAAAGGTAAAATGTTATTTTTTTTCCCTTCCACTTTGCTTTAGTTCCTGAAGGGTTAATAAACTTAATTCTGGTTTTGAGCACCTTGAGGGGTGAAGTTTTTAGAATGGTGAAAATTTTGCGTATTTTTTTTCATATGGGCCCCCCATAGTCATTTCAAATATGATGTGGTCCCTAAAAAATGATTTTGTAAATTTAGTTGGAAAAATTAGAAATTGTTGATCAACTTTTAACCCTTCTAAATTCCTAACAAAAAAAAAGTGTGTCAAAATTATGCAGATGTAAAATAGATATGTGGTAAATGTTATTTATTATCTGTTTTGTGAAGTTTTTGCCAAATTTCCAATATTTTCCCAAATAACCGCAAATCATATCAAACACATTTTACCACTATTATGAAGTATGATATGTAATGAAAAACAATTTCAGAATCAGTGGGATCTGTTGAAACGTTCCAGAGTTATTACCTCATAATGTGTGTGGAGAAACAGGGTCAATGGGTGCTCTCATCCGCTGGCCCAGCTGCATTTAGCAAGACTGCATGGACCAGGGCTCATGCAGCGCCCCAGAGTCCTGGTCGTGCAGTATTGTCGCTCCGCCGCTAAGGGGAGTGATGGTACGTCTGATTGTACTAAAAGAGTTCACCTGACCAGGTATCACAGTCACACATTACACTTCACACTCCGGCCACCAGGGGGAGCAAAAGGTTCTATGTATTAGGCCACTCCTCACACTCTGGTAAAACTGGGGGTTGGATAGGAAGTTAGGAAGAAGCTGACTGGGTCTTGCCCAGGTAGCATCTAGTGAGAGGAGAGCGTTGCTTGGGAAGACCCAGGGGGGTCCCTGTCAGGGGTGGGATCCTGACAGTGGCCTAGCAAGAGACAGATCGTTACGGAGCCGCGCCTGCACTTCATTGCGGCGGCATCCTAAGAAAGGACAAGAAGCGAAGGATATTGTGGAGAAGTGAGAAACGAGATCACAGCACTAAGGAGATAATACCGGGAGGAGTCGTGCCCTAAGATCGAGGCAACATCCTTCTGAGGCGCGTAGCCGGTGGCCGGAACACCAAGGGAGTACTGGCTCTACGCACTACTCCGAATCACGGCAGGGCAGTTGACTTTAGGTTGGCTGTCTCACCTTTTCACCTAAGCAGACAACGGAGGCAATTGTGGGAGAGGGGCGTCTCTAGGGTCCCTATAAAATAACTCCAGGCCTACCCGTCATACGGGTGCGTCCTAGCCATACCAACGGGGGGACGGAGAGAGAACATCAGAAACAGATACAAGAGTTGTGAGGATTATCCCGTGGTGCTCAGCAGGGAGGTACTACAACACACAGGCGCAAGTAGGAAGGCTACTGATTTCCACCTGCAAAGGGAACTCTGGATGTGCCTTCGGACCGGCCGGTCTCAGCTTACCCAGTTAGCAGTGTTCTGGATTGTGGATGCTGAAGTCTACAGTAAAAGGTAAAGAGACTGCAACCCTGTGTCTTCGTTATTCATCGCGCCTTGCACCACTCACCATCACCTTTAATTGGACGCCCCTTAGCAAGGCCACGGACCGGGTCTAGCCACCGTGACATCCCCAGGACCGAGACAGAGAGACCCAGTACCGGGTACCCCATTGCCCTGCGTCTGGGGGCGCTCCACTCATACCACTGAATGCCCGCTCTATCTCCCCGTGGGCAATACACTACACAGACAACACAGGGTTAGGGTAAAACACTGTGGCAATACTTTATTGAACCACAATGCCCAATAGCATACAGAACAATCCCAGCAATTACCCCAACATGGCACACATTACAGGGTCTCAACCTTCTGCTGACTTGCCAGGATAATGGTAGAAGTTATGTCCAAGCTCCCAGGGTCACTACTCCACCTGTGATATGCATGCAGAGATGAGGTAATGACAAGCGTAGGGAGATAACTGAGAACAGTCCTGTGTTCTTTCAGCCACGTCCGATGTACCCTCAGCTAAGATCCTGAAGAGTGACCCCCACCAGAAGGAATGAAGTCTCTTTTATACCCGAGGCAGGTGATCTATTTTTAGAATTATCCAGTGTCACGGTTCACTGGGAGGATACCCTTACCATCAGCGCCACTCTCACCAATTTGTCATGGACTGGGGATGTTTTGTTGCCCAGTTCTTTTCTGAAGGGGATTCATCTATATCCCACTTCCCAGTTCCGGTTTGGAACTTGCAGCTCTCTGGCATCCCCCCTCAGGTTAGACAGGGTACTGCACCTAGGATAATTAGTCGCCAGAAAGGCTGTCTTACTTTGCACTGGCTAATGGGCACACTGCAGTGAGGACGATATAATTACTCCCACTCAGGCGGGAACAATAATTATCAATGCTGCTACAAAACCTCCCAAACGCACAGGACAAATCCGCTGCCACCAGCTTTGATTTCTTACTTAATAATGGGTCCGGAGCCAACCCAGATTAGTAGCGTAATTCACTTCAGAGGACGTGACAGTTCGTTATAGAGCAAGGAGAAACAAAACTAGTAATTTTATATATTTTGCTCCACAAGGTAGGCAGCGTTTACAGAAGTATAAAAAGATATTATAAAAGTAGACAAGTATTGTATGTACAGTACAATTACAAATAAAATTGGATTAAAGTTGAAAAACACTTACATTTCATGGCTGACCATGTGCTGTGGGGGAGGGGCACACATCTAGATGCATCACACATCTGTCTCGCAGCTAGACCCAGGACAAAGACTCATGAAGACTGGTGTCTCACTCACTTATCTCCCAGCCCAAAACCAAGGCACTCCCCCTGTGGTCACCTCACTCAGAGGCTGAATCCTCCCGTTTCTTAGAGTTATGACAAACCATTTCTATATGCAGCGCCCCCACCGCCGCAGGGCCGAGGGGTACCCGGTACCGGGCCTCTGAGTCTCTGCTCTGGGGTTGTCACGGTGGCTAGACCCGGTCCGTGGCCCTGCCTGCACGGGGGGCGTCCAGGGAAAGGGGTTTGCTGTATAGTGGTGATGTTGCGGTGCAGTGTAGGTCGCCGTAAATAACGAGGACACCAGGTTGCAGTCTCTTTACCTCTTTACTGAAGGTCTCAACGTCCTCAATCCGGAATACGGTTAACCAGGCTGCGCAAGTCCGGCCGGTCCGATGGCACCTCCAGAGTTCCCTTTGCAGGTGGAAATCTGTGCCTACCTGCTAGCGCTATGTGTTGTGGTCCTCCCCTGCTGTGCTTACAGGATAGTCCCCACAACTGTTGTGTCTGTTTCTCGTGTTCCCTCACAACTCGATCGGATGATGTTCTTCTCCTCCGTCCCTCTCTGATGGTCTGGTTAGGACGCACTCGTATGACGGGTAGGCTCGGAGCTCTTCCGGGACCCTAGAGTCGCCCCTCTCCTAGTGTGCCCCCTATGTCTTCGTAGGGGATATAGTTGAGACAGCCCGCCTGTAACTGACTGTCCTGCCATAGGTTTGAAGTATGGCCTGGAGTTCTATACTTCCTCGGCGTTCCGGCCACCGGAAAATTGCGCCTCAGTAGGATGTTGCCTCGGTCTAACAGCACGACTCCTACTGGTGTTTCTCCTTCTTGCTTTGATCTCGTTTCTCACTCAGCACAATAAATCTCACTCCTAGTCCTTTCTTGGGGCACCGCCGCTATACTGAGCAGGCACGGTCCCGTAACGTTCTCTCTCGTTGCCAGGCCTCTGTCAGGATCCCACCCCTGACAGGGACCCTACCAAATCTTCCCCCACAACACCCTCTGCCACAAGGTGTTGCCTGGTTCCAACCCAGTCAGCTTTCTCTCTAACTTCCTGCCTGACCCCCAGTTTTACCAAAGTGTGAGGAGTGGCCTAATGAATAGCACCCTTAGCTCCCCCTGGAGGCCCGACTGTGAAATGTATTGGTGTATGTGATACCTGGTCAGATGAATCCCTTCAGTGCCATCAGACGTACCATAGCCCCCCATAGTGGCGGAGCAACAGTACTGCAACGACCAGGACTCTGGGGCGCTGCACTCCCCCCCGGTTAAATCCAGTACTCCTGGACTGGAAAGAAAACAACAATACAGGTTAGCAAAAAGACATACAATTTTGAAAATGCAATAACAATAAGTAAGTTTGAACAAGGCTTCCCTTTATGGGAGGTGAGGACACTTGAACGTTACAAACATGGTTAAATATTATAAGCAACATGCTATAAATAACTTCTGTTACCCAACTGGGTATTCTACTTAGTGCAACCTTTGAACCATAATCTAACATTGCCTTTAAGGACGTACATACTGAATCCACTAAAGACCTATTTATAAAACATTATAATACTATGCAACTTTTCTACATTCTCCTTCTTTAAGTCTGCAGGACCGCCTGTCCTAACTGCTCCAGGCCTGCTGCCTCTCCTTTCTTTTACAGGACTGCCCCATTCTGCCCGGGCCTACTGCCCCTCCACAACTATACACAGTATAGAACATATCACTTATCTTTCAGTTCAGGATCACTGAGCCATCTCTGTATGGCTCCTAGGAGGACTCACTAACTAACCCCGTACGGGTTGTAGCAGCAATATCAGGAAACAGACAGTTAAATGAACTATTTACATGAATGAAGCATTCTTACTCAGTAGGATCTTACTCGAACCATGCAGGAGGCAGCACCGGCGGAGGCAATCCCTTTGGAGACTGCGCTCCGCCTGGTACGGCGTAAGGGGGAGTGTTGTCCCACCTGGGGGTCTGCGTACCCACTGTCTTCTGTTCTGGGGCAGCAGAGACACCGGTCACCTGAGGAGGCGCCCCACTGGCCATGATGGTGGTAGAGGCGACGATGCTGCAGGTCGTGGTCTTGACAATCGTGCATGTTGGAGTGACCACGGTAGTCTTGGTAGTGATCAGGGGCTGACCACCAGGGGGCACCTTGGCTACAGGGGACAGCTTCACCGGTACCTTAGTCAGGGGTATCACGGGGTTCTGCTGCTTTCGGACATTCAGGGCAAACCATCCCTTCTCCCCAAAGTGCCTGGTGTAAGTAACTCCATCCCCCGGGTAGAGATCCCGGTCCGGGTGGCCCTCTCTGAGATGAGACTCCACATCCCGTCGATTACCAAAGACTTCAGGGTATAGGCCCGGCTCTTTTATAAAGCCCCAACCCCCACGGAGCTTGAAGGCAACGACGATGCCCTGCCTGCGCGGGGCCTGGTGAGCGGTGGGGTCCTTGCGGGCCCGGTCCTTGACCGCCATGTCTTTTTGGTGGTGGGCCTCTAGCCCGACCTGGTACACCTTCTCCTTCTCCTCCCACTGCTGCTCCAGCTGGATCTGATATTCCTCCCAGCTTAGGGCCTGTACTGTTGTGAAATTGGATTCTGGGCTCCCCCGGTGGCCACTTGTGGAATTGTACTTGTGTGCATCATCCCCTCTGTTCACCTGCTCCTATCAGGATGTGGGAGTCGCTATATAACCTTGCTCCTCTGTCAGTTTCATGCCGGTCAACAATGTAATCAGAAGCCTTTCTGTGCATGTTCCTGCTACTAGACAACTCCCAGCTAAGTTGGACTTTTGTCCTTGTGTGTTTTTGCATTTTGTTCCTGTTCACAGCTGCTGTTTCGTTACTGTGTCTGGAAAGCTCTTGTGAGCGGAAATTGCCACTCTGGTGTTATGAGTTAATGCTAGAGTCTTAAAGTAATTTCTGGATGGTGTTTTGATAGAGTTTTCTGCTGACCATGAAAGTGCCCTTTCTGTCTTCTTGCTATCTAGTAAGCGGACCTCGATTTTTGCTAAACCTATTTTCATACTACGTTTGTCATTTCATCTAAAATCACCGCCAATATATGTGGGGGCCTCTGTCTGCCTTTTGGGAAAATTTCTCTAGAGGTGAGCCAGGACTGTCTTTTCCTCTGCTAGGATTAGGTAGTTCTCCGGCTGGCGCTGGGCATCTAGGGATAAAAAAACGTAGGCATGCTACCCGGCCACTTCTAGTTGTGCGGCAGGTTTAGTTCATGGTCAGTATAGTTTCCATCTTCCAAGAGCTAGTTCTCATATATGCTGGGCTATGTTCTCTCGCCATTGAGAATCATGACACTGTACCATCTCTCCCTCCTGGGTCTTCACCCCGGGGAACCCCATAAGGTTGGGTCCTGGGTTCACCCAGCGGCACACGGTGTGCTCTGCGCGGACCTCACACAGCAGGGTAGTGGGCGAGATCGGGGCTTTCAGGCGGTGTTCCACACCCGTTGGTTCCTCCCACGGCAACAGGCGCTGGAGTCTATAGGTCCCAGGGAGAGGGGGTGCTGTGACGGGGCCTACTAACATGTCCGCTGTCAGCGAGACGGGGTCTGTCATGTTCTCAATGGCAAGAGAACATAGCATCAGTATATATAGGAACTAGCTCTTGGAAGATGGGAACTGAGCTGACCATGAACTAAACCTAACGCACAACTAGCAGTGGCCGGGTAGCATGCCTACGTTGATTCTAGATGCCCAGCACCAGCCGGAGGACTAAATAATGCTAGCAGAGGAAAATATTAGTCCTAGCTCACCTCTAGAGAAATACCCCGAAAGGAGACAGAGGCCCCCCACATGTATTGGCGGTGAATTAAGATGAAATAACAAACGTAGTATGAAAATAGGTTTAGCAAATTTGAGGTCCACTTACTACATAGCAGAAGACAGAAAGGACACTTTCATGGTCAGCTGAAAACCCTATCAAAACACCATCCAGGAATTACTTTAAAACTCTGGCATTAACTCATAACACCAGAGTGGCAATTCCTGTTCACAAGAGCTTTCCAGACACAGTAACGAAACTACAGCTGTGAACTGGAACAAAAATGCAAAAACAAACATGGACAAGAGTCCAACTTATCTAGTAGTTGTCTAGGAGCAGGAACAAGCACAGAGAGGCTTCTGATAACATTGATGACCGGCAAGCAACTAACAGAGCAGCAAGGTTATATAGCGACTCCCACATCTTGATGGGAACAGGTGAACAGAGAAGATGAAAACACCAGATCAATTCCACCAGTAGCCACCGGGGGAGCCCAGAATCCAAATTCACAACAGTACCCCCCCCTCAAGGAGGGGGCACCGAACCCTCACCAGAACCACCAGGGCGATCAGGATGGGCCCTATGAAAGGCACGAACCAGATCAGAGGCATGAACATCAGATGCATTCACCCAAGAATTATCCTCCTGGCCGTATCCCTTCCACTTGACCAGATACTGGAGTCTCCGTCTGGAAACACGAGAGTCTAAGATTTTCTCCACAACGTACTCCAACTCACCCTCAACCAACACCGGAGCAGGAGGCTCAACGGAAGGCACAACCGGTACCTCATACCTGCGCAATAATGACCGATGAAAAACGTTATGAATAGAGAAGGATGCAGGGAGGTCCAAACGGAAGGAAACAGGGTTAAGAATCTCCAATATCTTATACGGGCCGATGAACCGAGGCTTAAACTTAGGAGAAGAGACCCTCATAGGGACAAAACGAGAAGACAACCACACCAAATCCCCAACACAAAGCCGAGGACCAACACGACGGTGGCGGTTGGCAAAAAGCTGAGTCTTCTCCTGGGACAACCTCAAATTGTCCACCACCTGCCCCCAGATCTGATGCAATCTCTCCACCACAGCATCCACTCCAGGACAATCCGAAGATTCCACCTGACCAGAAGAAAATCGAGGATGAAACCCCGAATTACAGAAAAACGGGGACACCAAAGTGGCAGAGCTGGCCCGATTATTGAGAGCGAACTCTGCCAATGGCAAAAAAGCAACCCAATCATCCTGGTCAGCAGACACAAAACACCTCAGATATGTCTCCAGGGTCTGATTAGTCCGCTCGGTCTGGCCATTCGTCTGAGGATGGAAAGCGGACGAAAAAGATAAATCTATGCCCATCCTAGCACAGAATGCCCGCCAAAATCTAGACACGAATTGGGTCCCTCTGTCAGAAATGATATTCTCAGGAATACCATGCAAACGAACAACATTTTGAAAAAACAGAGGAACCAACTCGGAAGAAGAAGGCAACTTGGGCAGAGGAACCAAATGGACCATCTTAGAGAAACGGTCACACACCACCCAGATGACAGACATCTTCTGAGAAACAGGCAGATCTGAAATAAAATCCATCGAGATGTGCATCCAAGGCCTCTTAGGAATGGGCAAGGGCAATAATAATCCACTAGCCCGAGAGCAACAAGGCTTGGCCCGAGCACAAACGTCACAAGACTGCACAAAGCCTCGCACATCTCGTGACAGGGAAGGCCACCAGAAGGACCTTGCCACCAAATCCCTGGTACCAAAAATGCCAGGATGACCTGCCAACGCAGAAGAATGAACCTCAGAGATGACTCTACTGGTCCAATCATCAGGAACAAACAGTTTATCAGGTGGGCAACGATCCGGTCTATCCGCCTGAAACTCCTGCAAGGCCCGCCGCAGGTCTGGAGAAACGGCTGACAATACCACTCCATCCTTAAGGATACCTGTGGGCTCAGAGTTACCAGGCGAGTCAGGCTCAAAACTCCTAGAAAGGGCATCCGCCTTAACATTCTTAGAACCCGGTAGGTATGACACCACAAAATTAAACCGAGAGAAAAATAATGACCAGCGCGCCTGTCTAGGATTCAGGCGCCTGGCGGTCTCAAGATAAATCAAGTTTTTGTGGTCAGTCAATACCACCACCTGATGTCTGGCCCCCTCAAGCCAATGGCGCCACTCCTCAAAAGCCCACTTCATGGCCAAAAGCTCCCGATTCCCAACATCATAATTCCGCTCAGCGGGCGAAAATTTACGGGAAAAGAAGGCACAAGGCCTCATCACGGAGCAGTCAGAACTTTTCTGCGACAACACTGCCCCAGCTCCGATCTCAGAAGCGTCGACCTCAACCTGAAAAGGTAGAGCAACATCAGGCTGACGCAACACAGAGCCATTCAAGGGTTAAGAGGAGGTAAGAAGCAGCTAGACAGCAATTAAGGGCTAGGCAGCAAAACTCTGAGGGGAAAAAAAAAAAAAAAAATTCCCTTAAACACTTCTTTTTCTCCTGCTTCAGCCCAAACAATTAACACTTTGTGTGCCGGTCAAACTGTCATGTTCTCAATGGCAAGAGAACATAGCATCAGTATATATAGGAACTAGCTCTTGGAAGATGGGAACTGAGCTGACCATGAACTAAACCTAACGCACAACTAGCAGTGGCCGGGTAGCATGCCTACGTTGATTCTAGATGCCCAGCACCAGCCGGAGGACTAAATAATGCTAGCAGAGGAAAATATTAGTCCTAGCTCACCTCTAGAGAAATACCCCGAAAGGAGACAGAGGCCCCCCACATGTATTGGCGGTGAATTAAGATGAAATAACAAACGTAGTATGAAAATAGGTTTAGCAAATTTGAGGTCCACTTACTACATAGCAGAAGACAGAAAGGACACTTTCATGGTCAGCTGAAAACCCTATCAAAACACCATCCAGGAATTACTTTAAAACTCTGGCATTAACTCATAACACCAGAGTGGCAATTCCTGTTCACAAGAGCTTTCCAGACACAGTAACGAAACTACAGCTGTGAACTGGAACAAAAATGCAAAAACAAACATGGACAAGAGTCCAACTTATCTAGTAGTTGTCTAGGAGCAGGAACAAGCACAGAGAGGCTTCTGATAACATTGATGACCGGCAAGCAACTAACAGAGCAGCAAGGTTATATAGCGACTCCCACATCTTGATGGGAACAGGTGAACAGAGAAGATGAAAACACCAGATCAATTCCACCAGTAGCCACCGGGGGAGCCCAGAATCCAAATTCACAACAGGGGTCGGCGGACTCACCAGCCGGTGCAGGCTCCTTCTCCGCGGCGGGTTCCGGCGAGGATCTCGGTTGCAACTCCGGTAGTGGTGTAGAGTCCGATGCCAGAGGACTTTCTTCCGGCGCTACCTGGTGCAGAGCCGGGGTCTTCACGTCCATCTGAAGGAGCTGGTTGATCAAGTCCTCCGTCTCAGCCTGCAAAAGATCAGTGTCGACCGTGGAGCATTGGCTGCGGTACTCATCCGGGTAGTTGGGGGAGGTTTCCGCTTCGACCCCACATTCGGGTTCTGAGCTGCTGGCCATGGCGTCCTCCACGTGGGTCACTTCCTGATCCTTTTCCCGCTCTCTCCTTCGTGGGCGGTTCCGTTTCTTCTTTCTCCGCCCACCATTGAGGATTAGGAGGCGGATCTCTGCTGCTGACGGACACGTCCTCACGGTGCAGAAATATTTAAACAACAAAGAAAAATTGTTCCAGCTTCTTCATAAAATTTGATACTTTAATCCAACATATTAAAATAGAAAGGGACACACTCCTGGGACAATGCCATATGCACATGTGAAGAGAGCTACGCGTTTCGACCTTGCGGTCTTTGTCACAGCTGTGACCCAGGAGTGTGTCCCTTTCTATTTTAATATGTTGGATTAAAGTATCAAATTTTATGAAGAAGCTGGAACAATTTTTCTTTGTTGTTGGGATTCTACTACGTCGTGTCAGGACGAAGTTCCCTGCCTCTTGCATGTATCGGTGAGCTGGCTTTTTTTCTCTTTTTTGGCAGAAATATTTAGACTGGGCGGCCATTGTCCTTCGCGCTCTCCAGCTTGTCTACACCCACTCCACGCCCCTCTTCTTCTCCTGCACTCTTCCAGGTCGCTGTAATGGCGGATTTTGGCGGTAATCCTTGTAGTAATGGCAGTACACAGTCCTTCCAATAAAGCACAGTCCAAGCACAGTAAATCACAGTTCCAAGGCACACATGACCTGATTCTTCAGGCTTAAGTAGATTCTGTTCGTGACGCCAAGTTTCTGCAGCGCCCCCACCGCCGCAGGGCCGAGGGGTACCCGGTACCGGGCCTCTGAGTCTCTGCTCTGGGGTTGTCACGGTGGCTAGACCCGGTCCGTGGCCCTGCCTGCGCGGGGGCGTCCAGGGAAAGGGGTTTGCTGTATAGTGGTGATGTTGCGGTGCAGTGTAGGTCGCCGTAAATAACGAGGACACCAGGTTGCAGTCTCTTTACCTCTTTACTGAAGGTCTCAATGTCCTCAATCCGGAATACGGTTAACCAGGCTGCGCAAGTCCGGCCGGTCCGATGGCACCTCCAGAGTTCCCTTTGCAGGTGGAAATCTGTGCCTACCTGCTAGCGCTATGTGTTGTGGTCCTCCCCTGCTGTGCTTACAGGATAGTCCCCACAACTGTTGTGTCTGTTTCTCGTGTTCCCTCACAACTCGATCGGATGATGTTCTTCTCCTCCGTCCCTCCCTGATGGTCTGGTTAGGACGCACCCGTATGACGGGTAGGCTCGGAGCTCTTCCGGGACCCTAGAGTCGCCCCTCTCCTAGTGTGCCCCCTATGTCTTCGTAGGTGATATAGTTGAGACAGCCCGCCTGTAACTGACTGTCCTGCCGTAGGTTTGAAGTATGGCCTGGAGTTCTATACTTCCTCGGCGTTCCGGCCACCGGCAAATTGCGCCTCAGTAGGATGTTGCCTCGGTCTAACAGCACGACTCCTACTGGTGTTTCTCCTTCTTGCTTTGATCTCGTTTCTCACTCAGCACAATAAATCTTGCTCCTAGTCCTTTCTTGGGGCACCGCTGCTATACTGAGCAGGCACGGTCCCGTAACGTTCTCTCTCGTTGCCAGGCCTCTGTCAGGATCCCACCCCTGACAGGGACCCTACCGAATCTTCCCCACAACACCCTCTGCCACAAGGTGTTGCCTGGTTCCAACCCAATCAGCTTTCTCTCTAACTTCCTGCCTGACCCCCAGTTTTACCAAAGTGTGAGGAGTGGCCTAATGAATAGCACCCTTAGCTCCCCCTGGAGGCCCGACTGTGAAATGTATTGGTGTATGTGATACCTGGTCAGATGAATCCCTTCAGTGCCATCAGATGTACCATAGCCCCCCATAGTGGCGGAGCAACAGTACTGCAACGACCAGGACGCTGGGGCGCTGCATATACATAACTCGCTGTATGAACCTCGTATAAGAATGGCGCAATGATCAGGATGTTCACCACATCAGGGGGGTTCTTTTAAGTATAAACACGGTGTAGAAACATGACCCGCTTACAGAAAAATCCTTGCAACTCACTGGGTTTAGCTCCTAGCTATTTCAGTGAGTTATAGATCTCTTGGTGGACATCCAGAATATATAATCCTTATATCTCTAGCTCTGATCGGTGCCAGTATACATAACTTTAAAAGAACAATAGAGTCCCATGCATTTTAGAAATGGCTGTACCAGTTTTAGCTAGTATCAGGCGGGGGGGGGGGATGAGGGGTTTAGGGAGAGACGGGCTTTCGCAGCACAGAGCCATAAAAATTCGTCTTGCTGGCAAACTGGTCTCCCATTTCCACTATATAGCAGGGGGGAGGGAGTTGCCTGCAAGCTAAGAGAGCAGAAGAGCTTTCTAGGCAGAGAGAAGAGGGGGGTCGGAAGAGCCCACAGCATGTATCTGAAAAGCCAAGGACTTTTTAGGTATATACTTAAAGCATGGCATATTCATATTATTATGACACCCAGTGTCATTCAGTCTCCCTCACAGCCTTTCCCTATCTACCTTCAAAGATAACAAAGTGGTTATAGAATACAATACACAATTAGCATATCAGCACACAATAAACAAAAATAAACACACACTATGTACAAGTCACTATTACATACTAACACAATATATTAAATGGTATATCAGTTTGCAAGTCTGTCTTCTTTGACCCACCAGATATAAACACTTAAATCCACAAGCAAATATACAGATAAAAAGGCAATTCTTCTTGGTTTGCAAAAACATGGTTGTCTGGGAAATTAAGATACAATCTGGTTTCTTCACAATGTGACACTAGTCAGATTTTAAAAAAATTGGCCTAGTTATGAAGGTTAAAATTGTCTCGGTCACTAACGGGTTAATACATAACAGTTTATTTTCTATGCTGCATTTCATTCCAAATGTATCACACTGACAGTGCACGGACACACGGATAGCACACAAATACATAAGGATGTCACAAGGACACGGACCACTGGTTTTTCCAAGACTGTAAACACTAGGACGTGTGAAGGGGTCACTAATCTGAGTAGGTCCCTAAAGAAACAGGCTTTGTAAACTTCTTGGAAAAAAATGAGAAATTGTTGCTAAACTTTTAACCCTTCTAACATCCTGACAGAATAAAATGATGTTTGAACAATAATTCAGATGTAAAGTAGACATATGGGAAATGTTATTTATTAATTATTTTGTACGGCATGACTAATTGGTTTAAAGATATAAAGATTGAACTTTTGAAAATTGCGATATTTTCCTAATTTTTTCCAAAATTCTGATATTATCATAAATAAGCGCAAAACACACTGTCCTAAATTTACCACTAACATAAAGTACAATGTCATGAAAAAAAAACAATCTTAGAATCAATGGGATCTGTTAAAGCGTTCCAGAGTTACCACATAAAGTGACACTGGTCAAATTTTAAAAAATTTGTCCTGGTCATTAAGGTTAAAATTGGCACGATCACTAAGGAGTGAAAAAATATTGTAAAAGAGGATTTATGGAAATGACAGCACTCTCTGTACAGTGTTCAATATGCCCCCTGAGGAAGGTGTGACAACTGAAACGTGCGTCGGGGAGGGCGCACGGACCCTGTCTACATTTAGAGGTAATTGATACTTATATTGGATTTGCAAGAACTAGTGCAGCGCCCCAGAGTCCTGGTCGTTGCAGTACTGTTGCTCCGCCACTAAGGGGAGTGATGGTATGTCTGATGGCACTTAAGGAGTTCACCTGACCAGGTATCACAGGCACCAATACACTTCACATTCTGGCCACCAGGGGGAGCAAAGGGTTCTATGTCCTAGGCCACTCCTCACAATCTGGTAAAACTGGGGGCTAGATAGGAAGTTAGTGAGAAGCTGACTGGGTTGGAACCAGGCAACATCCTGTGGCAGAGGGTGTTGCGGGAGAAGATTCAGGGGGGTCCCTGTCAGGGGTGGGATCCTGACAGAGGCCTAGCGAACAAGACAGAACGTTAAGGAACCGCGCCTGCACTACATTGCGGCGGTATCTCAAGAAAGGACAAGAAGCGAGGTTTATTGTGGAGAAGTGAGAAATGAGATCACAGCAGAAAGGAGATAAAGCCAGTAGGAGTCGCGCAGTAAGATCAAGGCAACATCCTACTGAGGCGCATAGCCGGTGGCCGGAACGCCGAGGAAGTATTAGGCTCCAAGTATTACTTCAAACCAACGGCAGGACAGTTAATTATAGGTTGGCTGTCTCACCTAAATCACCTAAGCAGACATAGGGGGCGATTGTGGGAGAGGGGCGACGCTAGGGTCCCGGAAGAACTCCAGGCCTACCCGTCATACGGGTGCGTCCTAGCCATATCATCTGGCGGACGGAGAAGAACATCAGAACAGATACGAGTTGTGAGAAATAACATCAGAACAGACACAACAGTTGTGAGGACTATCCCGTGGTGCTCAGCAGGGAGGTGCTACAACACACAGGCGCTAGAAGGTAGGCACTGATTTCCACCTGCAAAGGGAACTCTGGAGGTGCCATTGGACCAGCCGGTCTCAGACAGCCCTGTTAACCGTACTCTGGATTGAGGATCCTGAAGCCTTCAGTAAAGAGGTAAAGAGACTGCAACCTGGTGTCCTCGTTATTCATCGCGACCTGCACCACACCACTATCACTCTCAACTTTCATTGGACGCCCCTCAGCAGGGTCACGGGCCGGGTCTAGCCACCGTGACAATCCCAGAATCGAGACAGAGGGGCCCGGTACCGGGTACCCCTCGGCCCTGCGACGGTGGGGGCGCTCCATACCTATCTTCTCATTTTTTTTAGGAAGTAGGCTACTTATTATCTAAAATAATTTTTTATTCTTTATTTTGTATTTTGTGGTTTCTTTTACTTACTCAGGTATCTTTCCTTTTTCAAGACGTTTTCCTTTTTGTAGGTAATTCACACTTTGCTCTGCCGTCCGTTAATTCAGGAGAAATTTGAAGTGCTCGATGAAGTTTCAGGCAGCATAGGTCCAAGTTGCCAACTTCTAGTTTTGGTTGGGTTTTATCAGCTCACATCAGTTCTACTAAGGACTGTAGGGTCAGGACCTTTAGTCTGAACAGGAACTGGCAGGGTCAGTAGCAGTTTTTAGCTTTACCTATTATCACAAGCGAGTTGCTCCCCTAGCATGACACATGCCCTGAAAGGGCTGCCCAAGGATAATATTAGCATACTACACAAAAATGACCTGACAGATTCCCTTTAAGCAGAGATTGTGTCTGCCATTTTTGTACGCATTGTAAGGGTGTAAAACCAAAGTTAGGGTCCTTGTAAGACGTTGAAAATAAAAATAAACAAAAAATGGCAGCAGAGGAAAGGAGTTAACAGAATTAAAAAAATACAAAATATGAGACATTTGTAAAATGTCCTAAACTAAAACTGAAAATATTGTAAGCAATTGATATGGAACAACCAATGTGACCCATTCACAGTTACTGTAAGTCTAAAGACTTATACCAACCATACATGTACCAGTTTATGGGTCTGTTGTGGCCATGTGTTTCGCTTGACTACAGCTAGTAAAGAACCTTTAGTGGAATGTTATGTGCAATGTGTTAAGTCAGCAAGCAATGCAACATTCATCGGAATTGCTCACGTAATCAGAGGAACATGGAAGAGGTTGCCCTCTTTGGCACCAGTATTTGTCATACAGACAGTCAGCTAATGCCTAGGCTTACTCTGTTGAGTCATGAATGACAGCCTTTGGAGCTTGGCACCATCTATCAAGCTGTGGCTTTTAGCATGCATGTCTTTCACTGCTTAATTTAGCATGGTTATAATGTGATGCTGGAAGTTAAGTATAGAATCTGAAATCCAGTAATAATATAAATATGTCATTTGTCAAGAAAGCAGAATTAAAAGCTTGAAGTGTTCATGCGTTTATTACATGTCAATGTTTAGTTAGTCAACAGATTTGCATAATGTAACATAAAAACTATATTTTATATCATAGGTTGCTGTTTTACTACTTTATTTTGTGGCGGTATTGTCATCATTACATGTAAAAAAAATGGAGGGCAAAATAGAATAGCTGATGCGCATGCCAATTGCTCATGCCAATCACTGATATTTAAATGCTGTATCGTGCTGTAACGCTCATATCATGTGTACTGTGGCTCCACAATTTTGCTTCTTGACAAAGAACAGCCCATTAATGTCATTTCCTAGGCCAATATGTACTGATTTCTCCATAGCTTGAGCAAAAAATAATAGCATAAATCAGACCTGGGTAAAATACAGCCCACAGGTTACATCCAGCATTTTGACTGCTCCAATGTTTGGCCCACACAAGAACACCCAAAGGGCTGGAGATAGAGGTATACCACCCCAAACTGCTGTTGTTTCCCTCTTCCACCATTCAGCCTGTGCATCCGAGTCTCATCACAAGTGGTACAATTACCATGTGACCGCTGTGGTGACCGTGAGTCGGGGGTTCTGGTGTCAGCTTCAGCATTGAACCCCCCTCCCTATTTGGCATTGCACTTTCAATTGTGCCAGCATCCTCAATGCGGATACAGTTGAAAGCAATGATGGAACAGGGAGCCGTCAACTCCTTCCTTCATTATTCTCTCTCTGAGTTTGAGTTCTGACATCTTATCACAGCAGGTGCGATGATGTTACTACATCGTGCCAGCTGTGCTTAGCAGTGCAGAGCTTCAGAACACATGCTACGGAAACAGGTGCAGTGGGAGAAGAGGAGAGGTGAATATATATATTTTTTTTCAATCAATGACTACATTGTGGGGCTATTAAACTGTTTCAGCAAAAAGATCCACAAGCAAATCACTAGGCACAGAGAAACAAACTACAAAGAGCTTAATCTACGTCTGGCAGCTAGGTAACTGGGCAACCACATGGGGCAGAGAACACCTAAAGACAGCCCAACAACTCAACGTCTCAGTTTGGATGGCTGAGCTGTCAGTCAAAACACCATCAGGTCAGCACTCACCTGCACCAGAGTGGAAGACTGAGCTGTCAGTAACTGCATTCCAGACATAGTGAGGGGTGGTATCATGACAGTACCCCATCTTCTAGGAGGGACAGAGGACTCCCAGGTTTCCCAGGAAATTTCAGATGGATGGCCCTGACTAACCACTTGGCCTACACATCTTGAGACTCAGGATCTCTCCTATGGTCCGTATCTCCTTCAGTGGATGAGGTATTGAAGAGTATTTCTGAACCTCATACTCCAAGCCATCAATGACTGAAATCGGAAGAGGCAGGGATAAGGGAGACACTGCTGAAGGGAAAAACTTCTTTAATAGAGACTTATGGAAAACATTTGGGATGCAAAGGGATGGAGGGAGCTTTAATCTAAACATCACCAGATTGACCACCTGCAGGATTTCATAAGTACCAATAAACTTTGGACCCAACTTCTTCAACAGCATTTTCAAATTTCTATTTGGTAACCAAACCCTATACTCAATTTTAAAAACAGGACCCACCAAACGTTTTCTATTGTACTTCTACTTTTGGTGAATCTGAGCAGTCACAATATTCTTTTGAACCTCCCTCCAGACATTCCTAAGTCACTGCATGGTGACCTTCACCCCAGGACATTCAGAACTATTCCTAGAAAATTATCCAGAATGGTGATAAAAACTGTTATTACAGAAAAATGGTGAGGTTCCCAAAGATTGATTTACCTGACTGTTATAGGCGAACTCAGTGAGGGGTAAAAATGAAGACCAGTCCTCCTGTTGAGCTGCCCGAAAGCACCTTAAAATTTGTTCCAAAAATTGATTTGTCCTCTCAGTCTGACCTGTGGTTTCATGGTGGTAAGCAAAGGAAAATGACACCTTAATCTCCAGTTTACTACAAAAAGCTTTCCATAATTTGGAGGCAAATTGCACTCCCCTATCAGACTTAATGTTAAGAGGGACCCCATGTAAGATTACAGTAGGAGAAATAAACAACCTGGAGAGTGTGTTTGCATTGTAATCCTGACAAAAGAATAAAATGAGCTTGTTTGCTGAATCAGTCAACCACCACTCAAATAACAGTTTTCCCACCAGACAGAGGCAAATCTGTGATGAAATCAGTGGACAGATGAGTCCATGGTCTTTCTGGAATAGGCAATGGACCTTAAGGTACCGTCACACTCAGCGATGCTGCAGCGATATAGACAACGAGCCGATCGCTGCAGCGTCGCTGTTTAGGTCGCTGTAGAGATGTCAAACACAGCAGCTCCAGAACGATGTAGGAGCGATCCTGTGACGTAACGGTGACTCATTTATCGTTCTCACAGGTCATTAGCTTCATGTAAAATATTGCTGGCATCGTTGCTTTTGCTGTCAAACATGATGATACACGCCGATCTGACGACCAAATAAAGTTCTGGACTTCTAGCTCCGACCAGCGATATCACAGCGGGATCCAGATCGCTGCTGCGTGTCAAACACAACGAGATCGCTACCCAGGATGCTGCAACGTCACGGATCGTTGTCATTCTCGTTGTAAAGTTGCTGAGTGTGAAGGTACCTTAATTCCCCGGCCAGCCGGTTTTGACAGACTTTAGAGTTTGCGCAGATCTCACAAGCAGATACGAAATCTTTACTATCATTATGTATGGACGGCCACCAAAAAAAGACTAGCAATGGCTTTTCACATAGCTATGACCCCAGGATGACCACTCAATATGGAATTATAAAACTCCTGTAACAGACACAATCTTAGGTACAAAGGCATAATTAATTGGGACCCTGGAGTAGCGGAAGTAACCAACAACTGTACTTTATGGATCTCCTCTTCCAACTCCAAGGTTACCATAGAAACCACAATGCCCTGAGTAATATTGGAGGATGGATGTTCTGGAAGAAAAGTTGAATCGAGACTGAGAAAATGAGTCAACTTTCACATTCTTAGACCCCGGTCTGAATGTGATAGAGAAATTATACCTAGAGAAACACAAGGACCATCTAGCCTGTCTGGGAGTTAATAGTTTAGCTGATTCAGTGTACACCAGATTCTTGTGATCAGTGACCATAGTAATTTGATGAACCGCCCCTCCAAAAGATGCCTCCATTCCTCAAAAGCTAATTTAACAGCAAGTAACTCACAAATCCTCAAATCATAATTTCTTTCAGCACATAAGAACTTTTTAGATAAAAAAGCACAAGCATGCAGGTTAGTCAGGGTTTTGGACTCCTGCAATAAAATGGCCCACCCTGGATTCTGAAGCATTTATAACGGACCACAAGAACTTGTCATATCTTAAATCTGCTAAACGTTTCAATCTTTTGTTCTTTATTAGATTCAATTTTGTGGTAACTTTCTGTCCAGGAGTTAAAAACACCAAGGCGGATGCTTTGACCCAGAGCTTCCCTGGTGGTGGTGACCATGTGGACCCTGCCCCAATTTTGCAGAAGGTGGTAGTCATCTTGGCCTTATACCCTGACCTGCAGGGTGAGGTGTTGGAGGCTCAGGGGGATGCCCCTGCCTCCTGCCCTTCGGGGAGGTTATTTGTACCATTTGATTTGCACTGTAAAGTAATTAGGAAACATCATAACTCTAAACTTGCTGGTCATCGAGAGGGTAAGGCAACCGCCGACCTCCTTTATCGTCATTTTTGCTGGCTGGGGTTGCATCAAAATGTGGTTGAACAGGTGTCAGCTTGCAGTGTTTGTATGCATTCTAAAGTATTGCATACCTGTCCATCTGGTCCTCTTCTTCCACTACCCATTCCTAACAAACCATGGACGCACTTGTCCATGGATTTTATTACTTACCTATCGATATCGGCAGGCAAGTCTGTGATTCTGGTGGTTGTGGATAGGTTCAGTAAAATGGTGCATTTCATCGCTTCACCGGCACTTCCAAATACCAAGACTCTTGCTCAGGTTTTGGTTAATGAGATCGTGAAGCCTCAAGGGTTCCCTCTGATGTGGTGTCAGATCGGGGGACGCAATTTGTTTCTAAGTTCTGGAAGGCGTTTTGTACTCAATTGGAGGCACAGCTGTCCTTTTCCTCTGCTTTCCATCATCAGTCAAATGGAGAGACAGAGCACAGTAATCAGAATTTGGAGACTTACCTCAGGTGTTTTGTCTCCGAAAACAAGGAGGATTGAGCATCCTACTTACGGTTGGCCGACTTTGCTATTAATAATCATCGCCAAGAATCTACTGGCAGGTCACCATTCTTTGGTTGCATACGGTTTCCATCCACAGTTTGGTACTTTTAATGGGTGAGGGACTTTGGGAGTTCCTTAGGAGGAACATGTTGCTTCGTCGCTCTCTTCAGTGTGGCGGGGGTTCAGAGTAATTTGAAGTTCATTGAAGACAGGTACAGATGTATTGCTGACAGAAAATGCTCCCAGGTCTGGACCTAAGTGTGAATGACTTTGTGTGGTTGTCTACCAGGAATATCAAGTTGAAGATCCCTTCCTAGAAACTGGGACCTAGGTTTATTGGCCCCTATAGAATAACCGCCATCATTAACCCTGTAGCTTTTCGTCTCGAGTTACCCCAGGCTCTTAAAATTCCCAAAGTGTTCCATGGGTCTCTGCTCAAGAAGTGTTGAACCTCTTGAGTACTATCCACTGCCGTCAACCACAATCATTGTTGATGGTAATTTGTAGTTCTAGATTTCGAGGATTGTTGATTCTCGCCTTCAGCGATCAATGATCAATGATCCTCTCTCCCAATCTGCCTCTCATGTTCTTTCTCTATCTTCTTCATTTGGCCTCTCACAGTTTACTAATTCTCCTACGCATAAGGATGGGAATACTCTGGACCTGGTTTTCTCCCGTCCCGGATCGCTGCACGACTTTACTAACTCCCCTCTCCCGCTGTCGGACCACAGCCTTCTTTCCTTCTCTGTCAAGAATTGTCTCCTTACCCAGGACACCCCCACTTACCACACTTATCGGAATACACGTACCATTAATACCCAGCAGCTTATGGACAATCTCCACACATCTTTAGCCCCCATCTCCTCCCTCTCCTGTCCAGACTTAGCATTGTCTCACTTCAATAATACACTGAAGAATGCCCTAGATGAAGCAGCACCTTCTACACGCAGAAAGACCCGACACAGACAACGGCAGCCCTGGCACACTATGCAAACACGCTTTCTTCAGCGTTGCTCAAGGTGTGCAGAGCAGCAGTGGAGAAAACCTCTCTTAGCAGAATACTTCATCCACTATAAGTTCATGCTCAAAACCTAAAACTCTGCCCTTTATCTGGCCAAACAATCATACTTTACCACCCTCATCACCTCACTATCCTACAACCCAAAACGACTTTTTGAAACCTTAAACTCCCTCCTGAAACCTAAAGTATAGGCCCCCATCACCAACCTCAGTGGTGAGGATCTGGCCACTTATTTCCTAGAAAAAATCAACCACGTCCATCAGGATATCTCAGCCCAAGCTCCTCAGTGCCTAGATCCCCTTCCCTGCCGCACCTCAAGCTCACTAGACATCTTTAAGCCTGTTTCAGAAGAAGAAGTTTCCAAGCTCCTCGCTTCTGCTCAGCCTACAACCTGCAACAGTGACCACATTCCTTCACATCTCTTGCAGTCTCTCTCACCAGTGGTCACCACTCACCTGACTAAAATATTTAACCTCTCTCTTTCTTCAGGTATCTTTCCTTCCTCATTTAAACATGCTATCATAACCCCTTTACTTAAAAAGCCATCCCTGGACCAGAACTGCACTGCTAACTACAGACCTGTCTCTAACCTTTCCTTCATCTCTAAACTCCTGGAACGCTTGGTCCACTCCCGTCTAATCCGCTATCTCTCGGATAACTCTCTTCTCGACCCCTTACAATCTGGTTTCCACTCTTTACACTCCACTGAAACTGCCCTCACTAAAGTCTCTAATGATCTAATAACAGCTAAATCCAAAGGTCATTGCTCTCTGCTGATTCTCCTGGATCTCTCTGCCACATTTGACACTGTGGATCACCAGCTCCTTCTCACTATGCTCCGCTCCATAGGCCTCAAGGACGCAGCCCTCTCCTGGTTCCTTCCTACTTCTCTGACTGCTCCTTCACTGTATCTATTGCTGGCTCCTCTTCCTCTCCTCGTCCCCTTACTATCGGGGTTCCACAGGGCTCAGATCTAGGCCCACTCCTCTTCTCTCTATACACGACCCCTATTGGAAAAACAATCAGCAGATTTGGGTAATTATACACTTCTTCCCCTGACATCACCCCTACCCTAATTCAAAATATCAATGATTGTCTGTCTGCTGCCTCTAACATGTCCTCCCTCTATCTGAAACTAAATATCTCCAAAACGGAACTTCTTGTGTTTCTCCCTTCTACTAACCTCACTCTACCCAACATCGAAATTACCCTGGAGGGTTCAACCATAACTCCCAAGCAGCATGCCCGCTGTCTTGGGGTCACATTCGACACCGAACTTTTCTTTACTCCCTATATCCAATCACTCACTCGCTCTTGTCACCTGCATCTTAAAAACATCTCCAGAATCCGACCTTTTCTCACCTTTGAAACTGCTAAGACTCTTACTGTTGCTCTTATTCATTCTCATCTGGACTACTGCAACTCTCTTCTGATCGGTCTCCCTCTTGCCAAACTTTCTCCTCTCCAATCCATCTTGAATGCGGCAGCCAGGGTCATATTTCTGTCCAGCCGCTTCACTGATGCCTCCATCATGTGCCAGTCATTACACTGGCTACCCATTCACTACAGGGTCCAGTATAAGCTCATCTCTCTCACCCACAAAGCTCTCCACAGTTCTGCACCGCCCTATATCTCCTCTCTCATCTCTGTCTATCGCCCTACACATGCCCTCCGTTCTACAAATGACCTAAGACTAACATCCCCCATAATCCAAACCTCGCACCTCCATCTCCAAGACTTCTCTTGTGCTGCACCAGCTCTCTGGAATGCACTTCCCCAGATGATCAGACTGATACCTAGCCCCGACCTATTCAAGTGCGCTTTGAAAACCCATCTCTTCAAACAAGCCTACCACATCAACTACTCAGTAAACTAACTTTGCCCTGTTTTCTCCTTCCAAATATTATTCTGAATCTGCACCCTACTATTCATCTGTCTCCACACCCTCCATGCACATGATAACTGCACTTGATACTTGACTATTGCACTTAAACACACGGGCTGATGACCGGATCATGCAGCTTTATATGAAAATCCCTATTTATTATAATTGCCAGACCTGAAATAACAAGCACTTTTCACCTATTGTGTCCCCCATTCCCTTGTAGATTGTAAGCTTGCGAGCAGGGACCTCACTCCTAATGTCACTGTTTAAATTGTCTTAACTTGTATTGAATTTATTGTCTGTACATGTCCCCGCTTAATTGTAAAGTGCTGCGGAATATGTTGGCGCTATATAAATAAAAAATTATTATTATTATTTAGCGTCATTCCCTGCAGTACTTGATGCACTGGAGGGGTTATGGTCCAGAAGAGAGGATGTGGGTTTCAGCATCAGAGGTGAATTCCCCAAGACTGGGGTTCGTTCGTTCCATGCCTCTCATCCTGAGAAACCGGGTCCTGAGTGTCCAGAGGCCACTTGTAGAAGGGGGGGTACTGTCATGGATGTGTCAGGTATGACAGACAGTCATCCTGGATCCAGCTGTAGAAGGTCTAGCTCACGTACCTTCTTGATTTTTGCATCTCTGATATGGAGAGATATCCTTCTCCCTCTAGGACCCAATAGTTACCTCCACCTTCTGCTGCTAATTACACACCTGTGCTGAAGGTTTAAACGCATTCAATTGTTGCAGTATGGTGCAGGTGTTAGCTCATACTTACCTCAGTCTTGTTGGAAGTTCTAGCAGTTTGTTAGTGTCTTCCCTGAGGACCCATGGAGAATTGCTGGCATGACATCTTGGTTGTCTTCTCAAGCTAAGTATTTCCCCCATGCAAATACCCTCTCTGTCTTTTTGTGAGGGACTATTGCCCACCCCGTTCCCTCCCTATGTAGGATCTATCTCTACGGTCAGGCAGGGATTAGGTTCCTTCTTGGCAACAAGTGCAGAACCTGTATAGGGATGTTTAGGGCAGACAGGGTGATTTTAGATCTACCTATTGGTCTCCACTCCCCTATTCCCTAGTGTTTGAGCTCCCCCTTCCTTCTTTCCATTGTTGTGCACTCACTTATCCTTCACCCAGCATGACAAGTGGTGGGAGCCATTATACAATGTGGAGGGTTGTGTTGGGGCCATCATACAATGTGGATGGGTGTGGGGACCATTATACTGTATGGAGGACCATTATACTGTATGGAGGGCTGTGTGTTGGGCATCATATTGTGTAGAGGGCTTTTGTTGTGGAGGGTACTCTGGTAGAATTCACTGTGGGGGTATCATACTGTGGTTCTGTGCTTGGAGGCACTTTTGTTGGAATCATACTTTATAGTGGCAATGAAAGGGGAATTTACGGCTTCAATTGGAGGAAAATTACTACGTAAGTGCTGCAAAGTTGTAACATATGCTCTGAATATTTTTTTTTTGGGGGGAGGAACAAATCGAGCTTCTGCTTTAGGACATCATGATTACTATGTACACCTCTGAATTGGTCAATAGATCGCTCCTGCTGCTCAGAACCTCAGTGATCAAAACAGTGCATAAGAGGAATGAGCAAAGAGAGTAGTTCTATTTTTTGTTCATTGTCACTCAGTAGCTTGGTGAAACTGTGGGGAACACTGCAACCAATCAGATGCCGCTGACCAACTGCAGTTTTTACTATTATTTCAGAGCGGGCATCCGTTTTGAAGTAATATTGAGGAGCTGCAGCCAACCAGTGACCCGCCAGAAACCGCAGTGCCAAAATCACCAGAATTGCGCTGCTTCGGGAGGTACAAATAAGTACAGATTGCTTATTTTCTGATAGGCCCTGAAGTGATTAAGCAGAAGTTGTCTAGTAGTGGACAACCCCTTTAAAGAATGGTTTGTATGCCAGTATAATCAATGATCAGTTGGCTGATCAACACTGACTGATAAATGGAAAAAAGGATTCTCATTAGCTCTTGCTCACTGATTTTTGAGATGTCTAGATAAGCTTTTTTGCTAAGGGTACATCCGTTTTGGGATGCACGGAAATGCATCAAATCTGCAGTGTAGTGCACAACGAATGTTAGTGCAGCGCCCCAGAGTCCTGGTTGCTGCAGTAATGTTATTCTTCTACCAGGAGGAGTGATATTACGTCTGATGGCACTAAAGGAGTTCATATATCCAGGTATCATGGCATCACAACACATTTCACACTCCAGACCACCAGGGGGAGCCATGCTCCTATCTAGTAGGGCACTCCTCACAGAAGGGTAAAACTGGTGGTTTGGATAGAAAGTTAGTAGAAGCTGACTGGGCTTTGCCCAGGCAACACCTGTCAGGCAGACAGGGGGAGAGGAGGAACATCTGAGCTGCAGACAGAGGGTCCCTGTCAGGGGTGGGATCCTGACAGAGGCCTAGCATGAGACAGAAAGACACGGAGCTGCGCCTGCCCCACGAGCGGCAGCATCCTAAGAAAGGACAAGAAAGGAATTGTATTCTGGAGAGTGAGAAACGAAGTCACAGCACAAGGAGATAAAACTGGGAGGAGTTCTGCCCCGAGATCGGCAGCCTCCTTCTGAGGCGCGTAGCCGGTGGCCGGAACACCGAGGGAGTAATAGACTCTACGCTTTACTTCAGAGACCGGCAGGACAGTCAATTCCAAGTTGGCTGCCCGACCTTAATACCTAAGAAGACACGGTGGCAAATTGTGGGGGTCGGGGCATCTCTAGGGTCCCTACAAACAAGCCCCAGGCTATCCCAGTCATATGGGTTGTCCTATCCATACCATCTGGGGGACAGAGAGGAAGAAATAACATCAAGAACAATTACGAGAGTTGTGAGGACTATCCCGTGGTGCTCAGCAGGGAGGTACTACAACACACAGGCGCTAGTAGGAAGGCTACTGATTTCCACCTGGATAAGGGAACTCTGGATGTGCCTTCGGACCGGCCGGACTCTGCCTGCCCTGTGATTAGTGCTCTGGACTGTGGATGCTGAAGCCTTCAGTAAAGGTAAAGAGACTGCAACCTTTGTGTCCTCGTTATTCACTGCACCTTACATCGTCCACCATCACCACCTACACACCTGGGAAGCCCTGGAGACATACTTCACCTGTGGGAAGGTATACCATCTAGCTGCCATTCCATCACCCCAGCGGGCCCCTAAGCAGCGTTGGTCACCCTGACCGAGTACCACAGGTGGCATCACGAACACCATACAAGCTACAACTTTAATTGGGCACCCCTCAAAGGGCAACAGACCGGGTCGGGCCACCGTGACATACCCCGAACCGAAGGACCCGGTACCGAGTACCCCATTGCCCTTAACGTGGGGGCGCTCCATTAGTCTATGTGAAATTGACATTTGGTGTGCACATGCTGAGGAAAAAAAGTGCTGATTTGCAGCTTTTTTTTCCGCAACATGTCAATTCTTTTTACGGATCTGCAGCGTTTCTGCACTCATTGACTTCCAATGGGTCAAGCCAATCCGCAGCAAAACCGCAGGTTTAAAAAAGATCTGTGGATTTGCTGCGGAGTTGGGTGCGAGAAATGCTGCAGATCGGGAGGGGGAAGAGTGTGTGGGCGGAGTGTGGGCAGATACTGTGTGTGTGGGCGGAGACTATGTGTGTGCGGAGAAGATGTGTGGGACTGTATGTGGGTGTTTGTGTGTTTCTGTGTGTGCATGGATGTGTGGGGCTGTAGGTGTGTATGTGGGGCCGTGTGTGTCTGTGTGTGTGTGCGGGTCTATGTGTGTGTGCCGGTCTGTGTATTTGTGCATGCGGGTCTGTCTGTAGACAGGCATCATCCGATGGTACTATGTTATGACCTGGTGGTTAAGAGGCAACATGGGACAAGCTCTGAGGAGGTGGTATCTGTACTGACCGCAGTTCCTAATCCTAACACCAACACTAGAAGTAGCCGTGGGATGTTCCTGTCACTCCCTAGACACCTCGTCACAGCCTGAGAACTAACTACCCCTAAAGATGGAAACAGAAAGCTATCTTGCCTCAGAGAAAACCCCCAAAGGAAAGATAGCCCCCCACAAATATTGACTGTGAGTGGAGAGGGAAATGACATACACAGAATGAAAACAGGATTTAGCAAAGGAGGCCAAAACTACCTAAATAGACAGAACAGAAAAGGCTACTGTGCGGTCAGTATTAAAAGCTAAAAAATTCCACGCAGAGTTTACAAAAATAATCTCCACACCGACTCACGGTGTGGAGGGCAAATCTGCTTCCTCAGAGCTTCCAGCTAAGTTGAATATATCATACTGAAAAGCTGGACAAGAAAAAACATAACATGAGCTGAGCGATTAAGTCCACAGCAGGTGGACAACAAAAGAACAAGCAAGGACTTAGCTTTGCTGAAATGGACCGGCAATCAGAGAAATCCAAGGAGAGATCTGAATCCAACCAAGAAACATTGACAGCTGGCACTGGCTGAAGCCCAGAGCCAGGTTAAATAGCAGAGCCAGGAGAGACGATCAGTGGAAGCAGCTGCTAATGCTAAACCCAAGGAGCAGCAGTTCCACTCAAAACCACCAGAGGGAGCCCAAGGGCAGAATTCACAAAAGTGCCATTCACAACCACCGGAGGGAGCCCAAGAACGGAATTCACAACAGTAACCCCCCCCTTGAGGAGGGGTCACCGAACCCTCACCAGAGCCCCCAGGCCGATCCGGATGAGCCAAGTGAAAATCACGAACCAAATCGGCAGCATGGACATCGGAGGCAACAACCCAAGAATTATCCTCCTGGCCATAACCCTTCCACTTGACCAGATACTGAAGCTTCCGCCTCGAAAAATGAGAATCCAAAATCTTCTCCACCACATATTCCAACTCCCCCTCAACCAACACCGGAGCAGGAGGATCAACAGAGGGAACCACGGGCACCACATATCTCCGCAACAAAGATCTATGGAAAACATTATGGATGGAAAAAGAAGCTGGAAGGGCCAAACGAAAAGATACCGGATTGATAATTTCAGAAATCTTATAAGGACCAATAAAGCGAGGCTTGAACTTAGGGGAAGAAACCTTCATAGGAACATGACGAGAAGATAACCAGACTAAATCCCCAACACAAAGCCAGGGACCAACACACCGACGACGGTTAGCAAAACGTTGAGCCTTTTCCGGAGACAACGTCAAATTGTCCACCACATGCGTCCAAATCTGCTGTAACCTGTCCACCACAGAATCCACACCAGGACAGTCAGAAGGCTCAACCTGCCCTGAAGAAAAACGAGGATGAAAAGCAAAATTACAAAAAAAAGGCGAAACCAAGGTCACCCAATCATCCTGATCAGCAGACACAAAGCATCTCAAATAGGTTTCCAAGGTCTGATTGGTTCGCTCCGTTTGGCCATTTGTCTGAGGATGAAATGCTGAAGAAAAAGACAAATCAATGCCCATTCTAGCACAAAATGAACCATCTTAGAAAACCGGTCACAAACCACCCAGATAACAGACATCTTCTGGGAAACAGGAAGATCCGAAATAAAATCCATAGAAATATGCGTCCAGGGCCTCTCAGGGACCGGCAAAGGCAAAAGCAACCCACTAGCACGGGAGCAGCAAGGCTTGGCCCGGGCACAAGTCCCACAGGACTGCACAAAAGAACGCACATCCCGCGACAAGGAAGGCCACCAAAAGGACCTAGCAACCAAATCTCTGGTACCAAAAATCCCAGGATGACCAGCCAACACCGAACAATGAACCTCAGAAATTACCTTACTTGTCCATCTATCAGGAACAAACAGTTTCCCCACTGGACAGCGGTCAGGTTTATCAGCCTGAAACTCCTGAAGCACCCGCCGTAAATCAGGGGAGATGGAAGAAAGAATCACCCCCTCCTTGAGAATACCAACCGGCTCAAGGACACCCGGAGAATCAGGCAAAAAACTCCTAGAGAGGGCATCAGCCTTCACATTCTTAGATCCCGGATGATACGAGACCACAAAATCAAAGCGGGAGAAAAACAGGGACCATCGAGCTTGTCTAGGATTCAACCGCTTGGCAGACTCGAGGTAAATCAGATTCTTATGATCGGTCAAGACAACAACGCGATTCTTGGCTCCCTCAAGCCAATGTCGCCACTCCTCGAATGCCCACTTCATAGCCAACAACTCCCGATTGCCGACATCATAATTACGCTCAGCAGGCGAAAACTTTCTGGAGAAGAAGGCACACGGTTTCATCAAAGAACCATCAGAACTTCTCTGAGACAAAACGGCCCCTGCCCCAATCTCAGAAGCGTCAACCTCAACCTGAAAAGGAAGAGAAACATCCGGCTGACGCAACACAGGGGCAGAAGTAAAACGACGTTTAAGCTCCTGAAAGGCCTCAACAGCCGCAGAGGACCAATTCATCACATCAGCGCCTTTCTTCGTCAAATCGGTCAGGGGCTTAACCACACTGGAAAAGTTAGCAATGAAACGGCGATAAAAATTAGCAAAGCCCAAAAATTTCTGAAGGCTCTTCACAGATGTGGGTTGAATCCAATAATGAATTTATCAAGATAATTCCGGAAGATATCATGCATAAAGGACTGAAACACAGATGGAGCATTAGAGAGCCCGAATGGCATCACCAGGTATTCAAAATGGCCTTTGGGCGTATTAAATGCTGTTTTCCATTCGTCACCTTGTTTAATATGAACAAGATTATACGCCCCTCGAAGGTCAATCTTAGTAAACCAACTAGCCCCCTTAATCCAAGCAAACAAATCAGAAAGCAAAGGTAAAGGGTATTGGAATTTGACCGTGATCTTATTGAGAAGGCGATAATCTATACAGGGTCTCAAGGAGCCATCCTTCTTGGCAACAAAGAAGAATCCAGCTCCCAATGGTGACGAAGACGGGCGAATATGCCCCTTCTCCAAAGACTCCTTTACATAACTCCGCATGGCGGCATGCTCTGGCACAGACAGATTGAAAAGTCGGCCCTTAGGGAACTTACAGCCAGGAATCAAGTTAATAGCACAATCGCAGTTCCTATGAGGAGGAAGGGAGCTGGACTTGGGCTCATCAAATACATCCTGGAAATCCGACAAAAACTCAGGAACTTCAGAAGAGGGGGAAGAGGAAATTGACATCAAAGGAACATCATGCAAATTATGCAACACCAGAAAACGACAATCTTCCTGATGTGCTGGAGCCATGTACATGGTCAACTGTGTCCAGTGCTGAGGTTTATTCTTGGCCAATGGTGTAGCATCAATCCCCCTTAAGGGAATAGGGCTCTGCAAAGGCTGCAAGGAAAAACCACAGCGTCTGGCGAACTCTAAGTCCATTAAGTTCAGGGCAGCGCCTGAATCCACAAATGCCATAACAGAAAAGGACGATAATGAGCAAATCAGGGTAACAAACAAGAGAAATTTAGGCTGTACAGTACTAATGGTAACAGACCTAGCGACCCTCTTAGTACGCTTAGGGCAATCAGAAATAGCATGAGCAGAATCAGCACAGTAAAAACACAGCCTATTCTGACGTCTGAATTCCTGCCATTCTGCTCTAGTCAAAATCCTATCACATTGCATAGGCTCAGGACTCTGCTCAGAGGACACTGCCATATGGTGCACCACCTTGCGCTCGTGCAGGCGCCGATCAATTTGAATGGCTAGAGACATTGATTCGTTCAAACCAGCAGGCGTGGGAAACCCCACCATAACATCCTTAAGGGCTTCAGAAAGACCCTTTCTGAAGATTGCTGCCAGGGCATACTCATTCCATTTAGTGAGCACAGACCACTTTCTAAATTTCTGGCAGTATACTCCTGCCGCTTCCTGACCCTGACACAGAGCCAGCAAGGTTTTTTCAGCCTGATCCACAGAATTAGGTTTGTCATACAGCAATCCGAACGCTTGAAAAAATGCGTCTACATTGAGCAATGCAGGATCCCCTGACTCAAGGGAGAATGCCCAGTCCTGAGGGTCTCCACGCAGCAGAGAAATGACAATCTTCACCTGCTGAATGGGGTCACCAGAGGAATGGGGTCTCAAAGCAAAAAACAATCTGCAGTTATTTTTTGAAGTTCAAAAATTTGGATCTATCCCCAAAAAACAAATGAGGAGTAGGAATTCTAGGCTCTAAAGCCGGAGTCTGAACAACATAGTCTTGGATACTCTGTACCGTTGCAGCGAGTTGATCCACACGAGAGAACAAACCCTCAATATCCATGTCAGCGCCAGAATCCTGAACCACCCAGAGATTAAGGGGAAAAAAAAGGACAAAACAGGCTGCAGAGATAAAGAAAAAAAAATGGCTCAGAACTTTTTTTCCCTCTTTTGAGATGCATTCAACACATTGTGGGCCAGCTGTACTGTTATGACCTGGTGGTTAAGAGGCAACATGGGACAAGCTCTGAGGAGGTGGTATCTGTACTGACCGCAGTTCCTAATCCTAACACCAACACTAGAAGTAGCCGTGGGATGTTCCTGTCACTCCCTAGACACCTCGTCACAGCCTGAGAACTAACTACCCCTAAAGATGGAAACAGAAAGCTATCTTGCCTCAGAGAAAACCCCCAAAGGAAAGATAGCCCCCCCACAAATATTGACTGTGAGTGGAGAGGGAAATGACATACACAGAATGAAAACAGGATTTAGCAAAGGAGGCCAAAACTACCTAAATAGACAGAACAGAAAAGGCTACTGTGCGGTCAGTATTAAAAGCTAAAAAATTCCACGCAGAGTTTACAAAACTAATCTCCACACCGACTCATGGTGTGGAGGGCAAATCTGCTTCCTCAGAGCTTCCAGCTAAGTTGAATATATCATACTGAAAAGCTGGACAAGAAAAAACATAACATGAGCTGAGCGATTAAGTCCACAGCAGGTGGACAACAAAAGAACAAGCAAGAACTTAGCTTTGCTGAAATGGACCGGCAATCAGAGAAATCCAAGGAGAGATCTGAATCCAACCAAGAAACATTGACAGCTGGCACTGGCTGAAGCCCAGAGCCAGGTTAAATAGCAGAGCCAGGAGAGACGATCAGTGGAAGCAGCTGCTAATGCTAAACCCAAGGAGCAGCAGTTCCACTCAAAACCACCAGAGGGAGCCCAAGGGCAGAATTCACAAAAGTGCCATTCACAACCACCGGAGGGAGCCCAAGAACGGAATTTACAACAGTACTACTAGTCCCATCCGGCTATGCCTGCTACATTGACAGGTAGCCAGATGATAGGGCATTAGTAGTCCCATCATCCGGCTACTGTGTTCAAGTGTAAAAAAAATAACACATACACACATGTAGAAATACAGTACATACAACATACAGTACATACTCACCATACACCTAGTCCCCAAAGCCCTCAATCACCTGGAAAAAATTAAAAATAATAAACCAACAGTATACTCCCTGATACGATGCAATCCATGTAATAATGAGTGTCCCACGACGATCTCCCGTGGAGAGCTGTCACATCGGCAGATGTGACTGCTCTCCAGGGGCTTCGGGATACAATGACGGAAGGTATCCTTCCGCACTGTATCCCTCTACTGCTGTGAGTACAGTTTAGCTCATGCTGTCACTTGCAGCACCACTGCATGGGAAAATTCTCACGCAGCAGTGCCGTAAAGTGAGAGGCCATTGAACCCTCAGTGATAACACTACAGGAGCCATTGTCTCCTGTCAGTGTGTCACTGGAGGCCGATAGAGTTGTGACATCTCCTGATGTGACAGCTCTATAGGGGAGATCGTCATGGGACCGTCATTATTATATGGACTGCGTCGGACCAGGGAGTATTTGTGTTGGTTTATTGTTTTTTCTTTTTTGCAGGTGATCGATGGTGTCACATGGATTGGCAGAACAATAAAGATGGCAAAACTGTGTGTTTTTTTATTTCATTAAAATACTTTATTCTACATGTGTGTGTGCATTTTTTTAACCCATTAACAACTATAGGATTAGTAATGGATAGGTGTCTTATTGACGCCTCTCCATTACTAAGCTGGCTTGATGTCACCTTACAATTCAAAGGTGACATTAACCCCCTATTACCCCATATGCCACTGCTACAGGGCAGTGGGAAGAGAGAGGCTAAGTGCCAGAAATGGCACATCTTACAGATGCGCCATTTTTGGGGTGGCTGAGTGCTGATGTTTGTCAATTATAGGGGACCCCACGTCGTTTTTTGGGGGGTCTGTTATTATCCGGTGACCTTGGAGCCACATAAAACTTTCTCTGGAGTAGGTGGAAACTATACTGACCGCAGATCCTGAACTAACACCGCAACTAGAAGTAGGGGTGTGCCTAACAAACCCTAGACACCTCGACACAGCCGGAGGACTACATACCCCTATAGATGGAAATAGGAATACTACCTTGCCTCAGAGCAGAACCCCCAAAAATAGGCAGCCCCCACGAATATTGACTGTGAGTAGGAGAAGAAAAGACACACGCAGGCAGAAAACAAGATTTAGCAAAAGAGGCCACCCTAGCTAAATAGGAAAGGATAGGACAGAATACTAGGCGGTCAGTATTAAAACCCTTCAAAAAATATCCACAGCAGATAATACAAAAAATTCCACAATCTAACTAAAGACGTGGAATGAATATCTGCAACCCCAGAGAATCCAACAAGACTGAGAAAATATTGACACAATCTAAGCTGGACAAGAAAATACAAAAGAATAGCACTGAATCATGAAGCACACAGCATGTGTGCCACAGAAAAAAAAACCAGTCACTTATCTTTGCTGATTTGGCAGAAAGGCAGGAGGAACCAGGCAGAGGTCCAACACCTCCCAACAACAATTGACAACTGGCAAGGACTAATGGATCCTGCACACCTAAATACCCCAGTCAGAACTGCAATCAGCAGAAACACCTGACCAGGACTGCAACTCAGGGACAACTGCATTACCACCTACCACCACCAGAGGGAACCCAAAAGCAGAATTCACAACAGTACCCCCCCCTTGAGGAGGGGTCACCGAACCCTCACCAGCGCCCCCAGGCCGATCAGGATGAGCCAGATGAAAGGCACGGACCAAATCAGCAGCATGGACATCAGAAGCAAAAACCCAAGAATTATCCTCCTCGCCATAACCCTTCCATTTGACAAGGTACTGAAGCCTCCGCCTCGAAAAACGAGAATCCAAAATCTTCTCAACCACATACTCCAACTCCCCATCAACCAACACAGGGGCCGGAGAATCAACAGAGGGAACAACGGGCACCACATATTTCCGCAATAAAGATCTATGGAAGACATTATGGATAGCAAAAGAGGCCGTAAGCGCCAATCGAAAAGACATCGGATTAACCCCTTCCCGACATGTGACGGTATAGTACGTCACATGTCGGGACCCCTGCTTTGATGTGCGCTCCGGCGGTGAGCGCACATCAAAGTCGCGACATGTCAGCTGTTTTTTACAGCTGACATGTGCGCGCAATAGCGGCGGGTGAAATCGCGATCACCCGCCGCTATTAACTAGTTAAATGCCGCTGTCAAACGCAGACAGCGGCATTTAACTACCGCATCCGGCCGTGCGGCCGGATATGAGCGCATCGCCGACCCCCGTCACATGATCGGGGGTCGGCGATGCTCCTCCATTGTAACCATAGAGGTCCTTGAGACCTCTATGGTTACTGATTGCCGGTGGCTGTGAGCGCCCCCCTGTGGTCGGCGCTCACAGCACACCGGCATTTCTGCTGTGTAACAGCGATCTTATGATCGCTGCTGCATAGCAGAGCCGATCGGGCTGTGCCTGCTTCTAGCCTCCCATGGAGGCTATTGAAGCATGGCAAAAGTAAAAAAAAAAAGTTTTTAAAAATGTGAAAAAAATAAAAAAAATATAAAAGTTTAAATCACCCCCCTTTCGCCCCAATCAAAATAAATCAATAAAAAAAAAACCCAACCTACACATATTTGGTATCGCCGCGTTCAGAATCGCCCGATCTATCAATAAAAAAAAGCATTAACCTGATCGCTAAATGGCGTAATGAGAAAAAAATTCGAAACGCCAGATTTACGTTTTTTTGGTCGCCACGACATTGAATTAAAATGCAATAACGGGCGATCAAAAGAACGTATCTACACCAAAATTCTATCATTAAAAACGCCAGCTCGGCACGCAAAAAATAAGCCCTCACCTGACCCCAGATCATGAAAAATGGAGACGCTACGAGTATCGGAAAATGGCGCAATTTTGTTTTGTTTTGTTTTTTGCAAAGTTTGGAATTTTTTTTCACCACTTAGGTGAAAAATAACCTAGTCATGTTAGGTGTCTATGAACTCGTAGTGACCTGGAGAATCATAACGGCAGGTCAGTTTTAGCATTTAGTGAACCTAGCAAAATAGGCAAGCAAAAAACAAGTGTGGGATTGCACTTTTTTTGCAATTTCACTGCACTTGGAATTTTTTTCCCGTTTTCTAGTACACGACATGCTAAAACCAATGATGTCGTTCAAAAGTACAACTCGTCCCGCAAAAAATAAGCCCTCACATGGCCAAATTGACGGAAAAATAAAAAAGTTATGGCTCTGGGAAGGAGGGTAGTGAAAAACGAAAACGGAAAAACGGAAAAAGCTCCGGGGGTGAAGGGGTTAATAATCCCAGAAATCCTATAAGGACCAATAAACCGAGGCTTAAACTAAGGGGAAGAAACCTTCATAGGAACATGACGGGAAGATAACGAAACCAGATCCCCAACCCGAAGCCGGGAACCAACACACCGACGACGGTTAGCAAAACGTTGAGCCTCCTCCTGAGACAACACCAAATTGTCCACCACATGAGCCCAAATCTGCTGCAACCTGTCAACCACAGAATCCACACCAGGACAGTCAGAAGGCTGAACCTGCCCAGAAGAAAAACGAGGATGAAAACCAAAATTACAAAAGAAAAGGAAAAGAAAGGCGAAACCAAAGTAGTTGAACTAGCCCGATTATTAAGGGCAAACTCGGTCAATGGCAAAAAGGCCACCCAATCATCCTGATCAGCAGACACAAAGCATCTCAAATAGGTCTCCAAGGTCTGATTAGTTCGCTCGGTCTGGCTATTTGTCTGAGGATGAAATGCAGAAGAAAAAGACAAATCAATGCCCAGCCCTAGCACAAAAGGCCCGCCAAAACCTAGAAACAAACTGGGAACCTCTGTCGGACACAATATTCTCCGGAATACCATGCAAACGAACCACATGCTGAAAAAACAACGGAACCAAGTCAGAAGAGGAAGGCAATTTAGGCAAAGGCACCAAATGAACCATCTTAGAAAACCGGTCACAAACAACCCAGATAACCGACATCCTCTGGGAAACCGGAAGATCAGAAATAAAATCCATAGAAATATGCGTCCAGGACCTCTCAGGGACCGGCAATGACAAAAGTACCCCACTAGCACGGGAACAACAAGCCTTGGCCCGCGCACAAGTCCCACAGGACTGCACAAAAGAACGCACATCACGCAACAAGGAAGGCCACCAAAAGGACCCACCAACCAAATCTCTGGTACCAAAAATACCAGGATGACCAGCCAACACGGAACAGTGAACCTCAGAAATCACTCTACTAGTCCATCTGTCAGGAACAAACAATTTCCCCACAGGACAGCGGTCAGGTCTGTCAGCCTGAAATTCCTGAAGAACCCGCCGTAAATCAGGGGAAATGGCAGAAAGGACCACCCCTTCTTTCAGAATGCCGACTGGTTCAAGGACCTCAGGAGAATCAGGCAAAAAACTCCTAGAAAGGGCATCAGCCTTAATTTTCTTAGAACCCAGAAGATACGAAACCACGAAATCAAAACGGGAAAAAAACAAGGACCATCGAGCCTGTCTAGGACTCAGCCATTTGGCAGACTCGAGGTAACTCAGATTCTTATGATCAGTCAGGACCACAATACGATGCTTAGCTCCCTCAAGCCAATGTCGCCACTTCTCAAATGCCCACTTCATAGCCAACAACTCCCGATTGCCGACATCATAATTGCGCTCAGCAGGCGAAAACTTGCGGGAGAAGAAGGCACACGGTTTCATGAAGGAACCCACAGAATCCCTCTGAGACAAAACGGCCCCTGCCCCAATCTCAGAGGCGTCAATCTCAACCTGAAACGGAAGGTAAACATCAGGTTGGCGCAACACCGGAGCAGAAGTAAATCGGCGTTTAAGCTCCTGAAAGGCAGAGACAGACGCAGAGGACCAATTCGCCACATCAGTGCCTTTCTTCGTCAAATCGGTCAAGGGTTTAACCACGCTGGAGAAATTAGCAATGAAACGGCGATAAAAATTTGCGAAACCCAAAAATTTCTGAAGGCTCTTCACGGATGTGGGTTGAATCCAATCATAAATGGCCTGAACCTTAACAGGATCCATCTCCATAGATGAGGGAGAAAAAATGAAGCCCAAAAAAGAAACCTTCTGCACCCCAAAGAGGCACTTAGACCCCTTCACAAACAAAGCATTGTCACGAAGGATCTGAAATACCATCCTGACCTGTTCCACATGAGACTCCCAATCATCAGAAAAAATCAAAATATCGTCCAAATATACAATCAATAATTTATCAATATAAGTCCGGAAGATATCATGCATGAAGGATTGAAAAACCGATGGAGCATTAGTGAGCCCGAATGGCATCATAAGGTATTCAAAATGGCCTTCGGGCGTATTAAACGCAGTTTTCCATTCATCACCCTGTTTAATACGAACAAGATTATATGCCCCCCGAAGGTCAATCTTAGTAAACCAACTAGCCCCCTTAATCCTAGCAAACAAATCAGAAAGCAAAGGTAAAGGGTATTGAAACTTGACCGTGATCTTATTCAAGAGGCGATAATCAATACAAGGTCTCAAGGAGCCATCCTTCTTAGCAACAAAAAAAAATCCCGCTCCCAACGGTGAAGAACATGGCCGAATATGTCCTTTCTCCAAAGACTCCTTAACATAACTCCGCATGGCGGTATGTTCAGGCACAGACAGGTTGAAAAGTCGGCCCTTAGGAAACTTACTGCCTGGAATCAAGTCAATAGCACAATCACAGTCCCTGTGCGGTGGAAGGGAACTGGACTTGGGCTCATTGAATACATCCTGAAAATCAGACAAAAACTCTGGAATTTCAGAAGAGGAAGAAGAGGAGATTGACATCAAAGGAACATCATTATGAACCCCCTGACAACCCCAACTAGTCACAGACATAGACTTCCAATCCAACACAGGATTATGTACCTGCAACCACGGAAAACTCAGCACGATAACATCATGCAAATTATGCAACACCAGAAATCGACAATCTTCCTGATGGGCTGGCGCCATGTGCATGGTCACCTGTGTCCAAAACTGAGGCTAATTTTTAGCCAAAGGTGTAGCATCAATCCCCCTTAAAGGAATAGGGTTCTGCAAAGGCTGCAAGGGAAAACCACAACGCCTGGCAAACTCAAAATCCATTAAGTTCAAGGCGGCGCCTGAATCCACAAACGCCATGACAGAAAATTATGACAATGAGCAGATCAAGGAAACCGATAACAGAAATTTAGGTTGTACAGTACTGATGGTAAATGAACTAGCGATCCTTTTTGTGGGCTTAGGGCAGACTGAAATGACATGAGAAGCGTCGCCACAATAATAACACAACCTATTCTGACATCTGAGTCCTTGTTGTTCTGTCATAGACAGAATCCTATCACACTGCATTGGCTCAGGAATTGGCTCTGAGGACGATGCCACAGCGCGCACAGTTCTACGCTCCCGCAAACGCCGATCAATCTGAATGGCCAGAGACATAGAATCACTCAGACCGGAAGGCGTGGGAAACCCCACCATAACATCTTTAACGGATTCAGAACGACCCTTTCTGAAAATTGCCGCCAAAGCATCATCATTCCATTTAGTCAACACAGACCATTTTCTGAATTTCTGACAATACAATTCTGCCGCCTCTTGACCCTGGGACAGGGCCAACAAGGTCTTCTCCGCTTGATCCACAGAATTCGGTTCATCATATAATAATCCTAAAGCCTGAAAAAAGGAGTCTACATTAAGCAAAGCAGGATTCCCAGATTCCAGGGAAAATGCCCAATCCTGTGGATCACCACGCAGCAGGGAGATGACGATTTTAACCTGCTGAATGGAATCACCAGAGGATCGAGGTCTCAAAGCAAAAAACAGTTTACAATTGTTTTTAAAACTCAAAAATTTGAACCTGTCACCAAAAAACAAATCAGGAGTAGGAATCTTCGGTTCTAAAACAGGAGTCTGAACAATATAATCAGAAATACCCTGTACCCTAGCAGCAAGCTGGTCTACACGAGAAGCTAATTCCTGAACATCCATGCTAGCACAAGACTCCTCAGCCACCCATAAATAAAGAGGGAAAAAAAGACAAAACAGACTGCAGAAAAAAAATGGCTCAACACCTTTCTTCCCTTCTTCTGAGATGCATTTAGCTCATTATTGGCCAGTTGTACAGTTATGATCCGGTGACCTTGGAGCCGCATGAAACTTTCTCTGGAGTAGGTGGAAACTATACTGACCGCAGATCCTGAACTAACACCGCAACTAGAAGTAGCCGTGGGGTGTGCCTAACAAACCCTAGACACCTCGACACAGCCGGAGGACTAAATACCCCTATAGATGGAAATAGGAATACTACCTTGCCTCAGAGCAGAACCCCAAAGGATAGGCAGCCCCCACGAATATTGACTGTGAGTAGGAGAAGAAAAGACACACGCAGGCAGAAAACAACATTTAGCAAAAGAGGCCACTCTAGCTAAATAGGAAAGGATAGGACAGAATTCAAAAAATATCCACAGCAGATAATACAAAAAATTCCACAATCTAACTAAAGACGTGGAATGAATATCTGCAACCCCAGAGAATCCAACAAGACTGAGAAAATACTGACACAATCTAAGCTGGACAAGAAAACACAAAAGAATAGCACTGAATCATGAAGCACACAGCATGTGTGCCACAGAAAAAAAAACCAGACACTTATCTTTGCTGATTTGGCAGAAAGGCAGGAGGAACCAGGCAGAGGTCCAACACCTCCCAACAACAATTGACAACTGGCAAGGACTAATGGATCCTGCACACCTAAATACCCCAGTCAGAACTGCAATCAGCAGAAACACCTGACCAGGACTGCAACTCAGGGACAACTGCATTACCACCTACCACTACCGGAGGGAACCCAAAAGCAGAATTCACAACAGGGGTCCCCCTATTTTAATAGCCAGTAAAGGCTAAATATACAGCTGCGGGCTGATATTCATAACCTGCGAAGATCCATGGGCATTTTCCCCTTCCCAGGCTATAAATATCGGCCCCCAGTTGCTGGCTTTCCCTTTCTAGCACAGAAAATTGAGCGGGAGCCCAAGCCATTTTTTTCTTACATTTTTTGATAAATTAAACAGCTATTGCATTTAATGACGGGGTCACACTTGTGAGAAACTCACACGAGTCTCTCGCATCAATGCCCGGCACTGCCGCCAGCACGCGGGACCAGAGCGTGCGGCTGCATGTATTTCTATGCAGCTGAACACTCCGGTTCTGAGTACCTGCAGCAGTGCTGGGTATTGAGGTGCGAGACTCATGCGAGTTTCCCGCAAGTGTGACCCCGGCCTAATGCAGATTTTGTGTGTGTGTGTGTGTGTGTGTCTTTATTTAACTCTTTATGTACCATTTTATTATGTTTATTACTGAACATCGGGCTTGGTATTATCTATCTATCGATCTATATATATCTATCTATAGATCTATCTATATGTCTATCTATCTATAGATCTATCTATATGTCTATCTAGCTATAGAAATATCTATCTATAGATCGATATATCTATAGATAGATAGACATATACAATGCCTACAAGTAGTAGTCAACCCCCTGCAGATTTAGCAGTTTTAATAAGATGCAAATAAGTTAGAGCCTTCAAACTTCAAACAAGAGCAGGATTTATTAACAGATGCATAAATCTTATAAACCAAAAAGTTTTGTTGCTCAGTTAAATTTTTATAAATTTTAAACATAAAAGTGTGGGTCAATTATTATTCAACCCCTAGGTTCAATATTTTGTGGAATAACCTTTGTTTGCAATTACAGCTAATAATTGTCTTTTATAAGACCTGATCAGGCCGGCACAGGTCTCTGGAGTTATCTTGGCCCACTCCTCCATGCAGATCTTCTCCAAGTTATCTAGGTTCTTTGGGTGTCTCATGTGGACTTTAATCTTGAGCTCCTTCCACAAGTTTTCAATTGGGTTAAGGTCAGGAGACTGACTAGGCCACTGCAACACCTTGATTTTTTGCCTCTTGAACCAGGCCTTGGTTTTCTTGGCTGTGTGCTTTGGGTCGTTGTCTTGTTGGAAGATGAAATGACGACCCATCTTAAGATCCTTGATGGAGGAGCGGAGGTTCTTGGCCAAAATCTCCAGGTAGGCCATGCTATCCATCTTCCTATGGATGCGGACCAGATGGCCAGGCCCCTTGGCTGAGAAACAGCCCCACAGCATGATGCTGCCACCACCATGCTTGACTGTAGGGATGGTATTCTTGGGGTCGTATGCAGTGCCATCCAGTCTCCAAACGTCACGTGTGTGGTTGGCACCAAAGATCTCGATCTTGGTCTCATCAGACCAGAGAACCTTGAACCAGTCAGTCTCAGAGTCCTCCAAGTGATCATGAGCAAACTGTAGACGAGCCTTGACATGACGCTTTGAAAGTAAAGGTACCTTACGGGCTCGTCTGGAACGGAGACCATTGCGGTGGAGTACGTTACTTATGGTATTGACTGAAACCAATGTCCCCACTGCCATTAGATCTTCCCGGAGCTCCTTCCTTGTTGTCCTTGGGTTAGCCTTGACTCTTCGGACAAGCCTGGCCTCGGCACGGGAGGAAACTTTCAAAGGCTGTCCAGGCCGTGGAAGGCTAACAGTAGTTCCATAAGCCTTCCACTTCCGGATGATGCTCCCAACAGTGGAGACAGGTAGGCCCAACTCCTTGGAAAGGGTTTTGTACTCCTTGCCAGCCTTGTGACCCTCCACGATCTTGTCTCTGATGGCCTTGGAATGCTCCTTTGTCTTTCCCATGTTGACCATGTATGAGTGCTGTTCACAAGTTTGGGGAGGGTCTTAAATAGTCAGAAAAGGCTGGAAAAAGAGATAATTAATCCAAACATGTGAAGCTCATTGTTCTTTGTGCCTGAACTACTTCTTAATACTTTAGGGGAACCAAACAGAATTCTGGTGGGTTGAGGGGTTGAATAATAAATGACCCTCTGAAAAAACTTTTCACAATTTAAAAAAAAATAAACAAAGAAATAACATTCTTTTTTGCTGCAGTGCATTTCACACTTCCAGGCTGATCTACAGTCCAAATGTCACAATGCCAAGTTAATTCCAAATGTGTAAACCTGCTAAATCTGCAGGGGGTTGAATACTACTTGTAGGCACTGTAGATAGATAGATCTATAGATAGACAGAAAGATCTATAGATAGATAGATATATCTATAGATAGATGGATAGATGTATCTATAGCTAGATGGATAGATAGATCTATAGATAGATATATAGATAGATCTATAGATCTATCTATCTATATATATCTATATCTATCTACCTACCTATCTATTACCTATCATCTATCTATCTATCTATCTATCTATCTATCCATATATACAGTATCTACCTCTCTATTATCTATCTATAGATCTATCTATCATCTATAGATCTATCTATCATCTATCTATCATCTATCTATCAATCTTTCTGTGTGTAAAGATTATTGTTCAATTAAGTATGTAAATAAAGAGGTTTGACAAGAAATTACATCACAATTCATTTTTTTGTTTAATAATAGGTCTTTTTTTAGCTTTCAAAAACGCATACAAATCCACATGAAAAAAATGCATGAAAATCTGCATCAAAAACGCGCAGATTTTTACGTGTATTTTCTGGCAAGAGATGCAGAATCTGTGCAGAAAATTCTGCAAGGAAATCTGCAATGTGTGCACATACCCTAACAGTGAAAACTAGGTAACAGGGATAGCCACAGTGTCTACTTTAGGATTCGTTCAGACAAGTGTATTTCAGTTACTGTGCACTAAAATTTGGCACAATTTTGTGACTTTTTGCCCATTTGTGCCATAACTTTTTTAAGTAGGTTGGCTTAGCAAATCGTATGTGATCAACTGCTGCAGAATATATTATTTTGCTATAATAGTAGCCAAAAGCTATGAGATGGTGTAGATTTATGTTCTGATGCATAGGCAGCCAAAAAATTTTAAACACTTTGCTCCAGTGAGTTTTAATAGAGACTGAGAGTGTGAAATGCTAGTCCTAATAAATATCCTTCATAGAATTTACAGGCTTTTTTGTCTTTGTAGAAATTAATTTCAATATCAGATGTAACCATGATTTGAAGCTTCCAAACAAACATGCAAAATCTAGAAGATAATTTCAATTAATCAATAAATATTTTAAAAACACAAGTTTATTACCTTCCACTTGGTTTCACGCATCCATTTTTTTTCTCATACTTGAAAAATGGTCTGTGTTTTTCAATAGGCTACAGTAATTTTTGATTAAAGTGTCAGTATTTAAATTCCTTGTTGCCTCCTTTTTTTAACGCACCCATTAAACAGTTGCAGTAAAATACAGACAGCACGCAGATAACTTTCATGTACTATCTGATATATTCATGGCCATGGGGCCATTTACTTGCATTTGTGGATTTGTTCAGCAACACAGATCAAAGTAGGACATAAAACATATAACATAATTCTTTGTTTTTAGACAGTTGGTCTGCAAAAAAAGGCATATTCTAATGGGTTTATGATAACAGTACACAAACAAAAAAAAAGTGTGAAAATGGCTTTAAGGTAAGGTAAATGTACATTGGAATGTAAATATAGTTACATATAAACATTGTATATTATAATTATTACCGTCCAAAAACATGCAATGCTTAAGATAAAAGAAGGCATTCATAATTAGAATAGGTTTCATAATTGTTGCATGCTTTATATTTCCTTCCAAGACATTTTCACTGTATTTTTAATACTATCATTACTGCAAAATGAAGGCTAGGCTCATGCCAATGCATACCCAAGACATCTTTTTATAACCCGCATCATATTTGCTTACTCTTCCAGAATGTGAGAGAGACTTTAGAAATAAAGGGCGACATCATTCCAGACTTCCTGCAGAGTCTTTAACACAGCCAGAGATTGTACAGATCACAGTTTTCCCATGCACAATGGTGCTCCCTTGTGCATAGGGAATAACACAGAAGACAGCACTGAAGCAGTTCTATGGCCCCATCATTCTGTGGATCATGGGGTCCCAAATGTTAAGCCCCAAATTGATATGTCAATTTATTGAAATGAGAATACTTCAAAGGGAGCTGTAGAAATGCATATGTAGGTAGGCGCCACCTACTGGTAGCTGTATGCATCAAAGGAAGCAGGGAATTTAAAGTGAACATGACAGCTACTACATGCTTGTGTAGGCAGTGTAAGGTAGTGGTTTTCAAGAAAGTGCGATAATAAGGCAGTGACCCAAGATAGTTCAACTTAAATGTCTTTATTTTTGCAACTTATAAAAATAACTCAAACGTTATCTTCCGGTTTGCAGCTGGATCGTCCATATCAGTTTGCATCAATCCCTTGCTGTGGCTACTGCACCACCATATCACTCATGGGTGACACAATGGCTGTGGTTTCTCTGACTCTGGCCTGTGTTCAGTCTCACACAGACCTGACATACACAGAGCTCCTGCTCTGATGCTTGCAAAACCAAAAACTTGCACATCCAAATCTTAACTGAAAGTTTAAATGGGAATCGTGGACATGGGCCACTCCAAAGACGCAGAGTGGAGGGAGAGATCCATCCCACTACCTTCCTACAGATCTCTTAAAAAATAAAAGCCCATGTCAGGCATTCTGAAATCTGACTTGGTCAAAGAGCTTAACCAAGTCCACACTCTCTTTTAGGCCTGTCCCACACGTCCAGATAATTCCGGTACCGGAAAAAATCGGTACCGGAATTATCCGTGTCCGTGTGCCCCTGCGTTTCTGTGGCACATCAGTGTGGCACACGTGTGCCTCCCGTGTGCCCACTGGGTACCACACGCACCGTGCAGGAGACAGCGCTAAAGTTTAGCGCTGTCCCCTGCATCGTGCTGAAGCCGCGATTCATATCTTCTGTGCAGCAGCGTTTGCTGTAAAGAAGATATGAATAATCCATTTTTTTAGTGGTATTTCGTGTTTAAAATAAAGCTCCATGTCCCCACCCCCTGTGCACCCCCCCGCTGTTCTGAAAATACTCACCTGGCTCCCTCGTTGGCTGTCGCTGCTTCCTGTCCTGGCCACAGCTTCTACTGTATGCGGTCACGTGGGGCCGCTCATTTACAGTAATGAATATGCGGCTCCACCCCTATGGGAGGTGGAGCCGCATATTCATGACTGTATTCGGCGGCCCCACGTGACCGCATAGAATATGAATAAAGAATATGAAAAGGCAGATATACAGGCTTTTAGCGCAGTGTGGGCGTCCCGATGACACGGACACTGTTAACAACATAACTGACAATGCCGCCCACTACAGGCACCTACTCTTCTGGCATTTGCCAGAAGTGCCCGATGCTCAGTCCGGCCCTGTCTGATAGTATAGAGCAGTGATGGCAAACCTTTTAGAGACCGAGTGCAGAAATGGCAACCCAAAACCCACTTATTTATCAGAAAGTGCCAATTCGGCAAATTAACATCACCTCACAGAAGACTTGCAAAATGCTCCCCCTTAGGCCACGTTCACACAGTCAGTATTTGGTCAGTATCTTACCTCAGTATTTGTAAGCCAAAACCAGGAGTGGAACAATCAGAAGAAAAGTACAATAGACACACGTCACCACTTCTGTATTTATCACCCACTCCTGGTTTTGGCTTACATATACTGAGGTAAAATACTGACCAAATACTGAACATGTGACCGTGGTCTTACACACACACTACCCCGCTGCAAAACACACACACACAAACAGCACCTCGGCAACAAAAAAAAAATATATATATATATATATATATACAAGTGTATGTGTATATATATATATATATATATACACTCACCGGCCACTTTATTAGGTACACCTGTCCAACTTCTTGTTAACACTTAATTTCTAATCAGCCAATCACATGGCGGCAACTCAGTGCATTTAGGCATGTAGACATGGTCAAGACAATCTCCTGCAGTTCAAACCGAGCATCAGTATGGGGAAGAAAGGTGATTTGAGTGCCTTTGAACGTGGCATGGTTGTTGGTGCCAGAAGGGCTGGTCTGAGTATTTCAGAAACTGCTGATCTACTGGGATTTTCACGCACAACCATCTCTAGGGTTTACAGAGAATGGTCCGAAAAAGAAAAAAAATCCAGTGAGCGGCAGTTCTGTGGGCGGAAATGCCTTGTTGATGCCAGAGGTCAGAGGAGAATGGGCAGACTGGTTCGAGCTGATAGAAAGGCAACAGTGACTCAAATCGCCACCCGTTACAACCAAGGTAGGCCTAAGAGCATCTCTGAACGCACAGTGCGTCGAACTTTGAGGCAGATGGGCTACAGCAGCAGAAGACCACACCGGGTACCACTCCTTTCAGCTAAGAACAGGAAACGGAGGCTACAATTTGTACAAGCTCATCGAAATTGGACAGTAGAAGATTGGAAAAACGTTGCTTGGTCTGATGAGTCTCGATTTCTGCTGCGACATTCGGATGGTAGGGTCAGAATTTGGCGTAAACAACATGAAAGCATGGATCCATCCTGCCTTGTATGGAGCATCTTTGGGATGTGCAGCCGACAAATCTGCGGCAACTGTGTGATGCCATCATGTCAATATGGACCAAAATCTCTGAGGAATGCTTCCAGCACCTCGTTGAATCTATGCCACGAAGAATTGAGGCAGTTCTGAAGGCAAAAGGGGGTCCAACCCATTACTAGCATGGTGTACCTAATAAAGTGGCCGGTGAGTGTATATATATATGTGTAAGTATATATATATATATACAAACACACACATATATACACAGCTCTGGCAAAACTTAAGAGACCACCACAGTAAAATCTCCAGACCTGAACCCCATTGAAAACCTCTGGAATGTAATCATGAGGCTCGTGGATAGTCACAAACTATCAAAGGAGAACTGCTTACACTTTTGCTCCAGAAGCAGTGTGAAAGACTGGTGGAAAGCATGCCAAGACGCATGAAAGCTGTGATTAAAAATCATGTTTATTCCACAAAATATTGATTTCTGAAATCTTCCTGTGTTAAAACATTAGTATTGTTGTTTCTAAATGATTATTAACTTGTTTTCTTTGCATTATTTGAGGTCTGAAAGCACTGGGGTTTTTTTTAAACCCCTTTCTGACATCAGATGTACTATCCCGTCGAGGTGGTATGGGCCTGTATGACCACCGACAGGATAGTACATCATGCCCTTTAATGCGACACTGAGACTTAAGTCGCGGTGATCGCATTAAAATTCTGACGCCATCTTACCTGGAGGAAGATGGTGTCGGCATCCCAGGGTCTGTCTCCGCCCCCCGGCCTCCCAATCGCTGTGATTGGCTGTTCAATTCTGAACAGCCAATCTCAGCATTTCTCATTGTGTCAGCCAATCAGATTGGCTGAAACAGTGAGGTCCCAGGCTAGGATCAAGTACCGATGTACTCGATCCTAGGCCGGTGCTTGGCAGCACAAGGCTTCGGCCAAAGCCCCCGGATTGGAGAGATCGACGATCACATCGATCGCGCAAATCAAATTGATTGCGCCCGTCGGAAACTTCTTGGATCGGTGCTATTACAGCACCGATCCTATGTAAGAGCCTGCAGCTACTGATTGGCGCAATCGATGTGATTATCGATCATGCCAATCACAGGGCACAGCAGCTGTGTGACCGCGCTGTGCCCTGCTGGTGACCTGCCGGTGACCTGCCTAGGATCGGAGCTGTGAGCTCCGATCATAGGCCAGTGCCTAGCAACACCGGCATCACCAGGGCCACCTCTGATTGGTGGGATCGATGTGATCATCAATCCCACCAATGACAGGTTACAGCAGCGGTATGACCGCTCTGTGACCTGTCTCTCACCTGTCCCTGATCTGTCTGACTGCTTTGTAGGAATCCTCACACTAGTTGAGGATTCCTACAGAGCAGTCACGCTGCCAGATCCCCTCCTGTGCTGGGACTTGTGGTGCCAGAGTAGCCTGTGACACCACAATTCTAGCTAAAGAAAGACAGAAGAAAGAAGACAGAAGAAAGAAGAGAGTACAACCGTAAGTGTTGATCCCCAATCCCGGCCCGATCTCTCATCATCCCCCCTCCCCCTTCCCTTTCCCCCTCCACCCCTACTTTGTGCCGCCTCTGTGCCCAAATTTAGCAGCCGCCGAGCGTTGATTGGTGACGCAGTTCACCGATCAACACTCGTGCTCACTTTCTTTTTCACACCCCCGCGCACACACCCATCAGCCACGTCTAACCCGTGCCTTCCGTTTTCTTTTTTTTTCCACATCCCCGTGCGTGCACCCAGCAGCCGCGTCTAACCCGTGCCTTCCGTTTTCTTCTTTTTTTTCACATCCCTGTGCGTGTGCAGCGCACCAGAGTCCTGGTCGTTGCAGTAGTGTCGCTCTTCCACCAAGGGGAGTGATGTTACGTCTGATGGTGCTAAAGGAGTTCACCTTGCCAGGTATCACAGTCACACACTACACTTTACACTCCAGTCCACCGGGGGGAGCAAAGCTTCTATCTACTAGGGCACTCCTCACACACGGGTAAAACTGGTGGGTTGGATAGGAAGTGAGGGAGAGAAGCAGACTGGGCTTCGACCAGATAACATCGAGGGAAAAGCAGCCTGGGTTTGACCCAGAGAGGTCCTGTCAGGGGTGGGATCCTGACAGAGGCCTAGCAAGAGATAGAACGCGATGGAGCTGCGCCTGCACATCATTGCGGCAGCATCCTAAGAAAGGACACGAAGCAAAGTATATTGTGGAGAGTGAGAACCGAAGTCACAGCACAAGGAGATAATACCGGGAGGAGTCCTGCCCCGAAGTCGGCAGCCTCCTTCCGAGGCGCATAGCCGGTGGCCGGAACACCGAGTGAGTACTGACTCTACGCATTACTCCAGACAATGGCAGGACAGTCATTTCCAAGTTGGCTGCCCATTCTTAAATACCTAAGAAGACACGGACGCAATTGTGGGAGAGGGTCGTCTCTAGGGTCCCTATAAATTAACTCCAGGCCTACCCCGTCATACGGGTTGTCCTATCCATATCATCTGGGGGACAGAGAGAGAGAACATCAGAAATATCTACAAAGGGTTGGGAGGACTTTCCCGTGGTGCTCAGCAGGGAGGTACTACAACACACAGGCGCTAGTAGGAAGGCTACTGATTTCCTCCTGGCTAAAGGGACTCCGGATGTGCCTTCGGATCGGCCAGACTCAGCCAGCCCTGTGAGCGGTACTCTGGATTGCGGACGCTGAAGTCTTCAGTAAAAAGGTAAAGAGACTGCAACCTTTGTGTCCTTGTTATTCATCGCGCCTCACAACGATCACTGAAAACAAGTAAATGGGTGGAGGGCACCACAAAATATATCAAGGGGAGGAGGGTTCACCATGGGTTTGTAACAAAACATGAAAAAGACAGCAAGACAAAGATCATGCCCATATATAAAGGAACACCTCCAAACAATGATAAATAATGAAAATATATATTTATTATTGGCAAAAGACCTCAAAAAATGTATATGTGTACATGCAAGGAACGATGACACAAAACATATAAAAACATTTAAAATTGCATACAATGCAATAACATGCCTATGCTGGAATAATAGTCAAATCCTATGATAGGGAAAATGACATCCCACAAAAGGCATGCTTCTCCCCATAAGACAATCCACAAAATCTAACCACACAGTCAAAATATAGAAATAATGACCACTGAACAAAGTGGTATCAATGTTGCAATACCATGACTACCAACATGAGGTGCATAATTCCTATATAGAATGACCGCAACAATATACAAATCATGGTCAGGGAGATACAGTACAAAGGGGCCCTAAAGGAAACACGTGCCTGTAGATAGAGTCAGAAATATGACTCAAGAGATAGCTATTATGTGGTAAACACACGTGGCCTGAAAGGGAAAGGGAGAGGAAGGACTGCAAGGAATGTATGAAAGCCCAATGAAATAAACCTCAATCCCATGAAACACCCCTATCATACCAAATGTTTTGTGTCATCGTTCCTTGCATGTACACATATACATTTTTTGAGGTCTTTTGCCAATAATAAATATATATTTTCATTATTTATCATTGTTTGGAGGTGTTCCTTTATATATGGGCATGATCTTTTTGTCTTGCTGTCTTTTTCACAACGATCACTATCATCATCCACACACTTTGGGAAGCCCTGGGGACATACTTCACATGTGGGAAGGTATACCATCTGCCTGCCATTCCATCACCCCAGCGGACCCCCCAGCAGCGTCGGTCACCCTGACCAAATGCCACAGGTGGCGTCACGAACACCAGACAAACTTACACCTTTAATTGGGCGCCCCTCAGCAGGGCCACAGACCGGGTCGGGCCATCGTGACATCCCCAGAACCGAGACCGAGGGACCCGGTGCCGAGTACGCCATTGCCCTGCGCCTGGGGGCGATCCACGTGCACCCAGCGGCCGAATCTAACTCGTGCCTGCCGTTTTCCTTTTTTCACATCCCTGTGCGCACACCCAGCAGCCGCCGAACTTTGATAAGTGACGCGGTTTACTTATCAGAGCTAAGACCTGCTGTTTTAGACTTCTTTTCACAGGCATTTTTTTCTCCCTATTTGCTTTCTTTCTTTCAGCTTTTTCTTTTTCAGACAAGTTTCCACCAATCACTATCCCCCTACACACACACATACAGTTATAAATAAAGTACACCCAAGCACCATATTCACACAAAAAATGTCCCGCCCGTCAAGTTCGTCCAAACAGCGCTATTCATTGAAAGAGGCATATTCTTTCATTTGAACTGCCACGCAGACGTCGCAGGACAGAAGCAGCTCCCACCTATTATGAAGATGAAGCAGCACCCACTCCTGAAGATGAACCAGCGCGCCCCTCTTCAGACTCCGTATGGACCTCACCCCCGGAAAATTACGAGCCACTGATTCCTGATTTTGTGGCAGAATCAGGAATCAAGTTTGACACCACTGGCTTCACAGAAACAGACTTTTTCAAAGTCTTTTTCTCTGAGGATTTTGTTAACCTCATGGTGGAGCAAACTAATTTGTATGCTTGGCAATTTTTGGAGCAAAACTCCGGTTCATCATTTTCTAACTGGTCTCCTGTAGACGTAGTTGAAATGATGCCGTTTTGGGGTCTTGTCCTTCATGTTGGGCTCCTGAAGAAGCCAGAAATTCGGCAATATTGGAGTGTTGATATTTTATACAACATGCCAGTGTTCCGAATGGTCATGGTCCGGACGCGTTTTGAGGCCATCCATAAATTCCTGCATTATTCCGATAATGAACAGTGTCCCTCACGAGATGACCCCAACTTTGACCGTCTGTTCAAAGTTCGGCCGGTCATCGAACACTTCAGCAAACAGTTTGCTGAAGTGTACATGCCTCAAAGGGACATCTGCGTGGATGAGTCCTTGGTTCATTTTAAGGGGCGGCTCAGATTCCATCAATATCTGCCCAACAAGAGGGCCAGGTACAGAAAAAAACTCTAAAGCTGTAGGTGTACCCTGAGGTACTCTCACACAGCTTGTAGAGTAAACGAAGGGAAGGACACCAGGATTGAACGCCCTGAGTGTCCCCCTGTCCTGGGAGTGAGTGGGAAAATTGTGTGGGATTTGGTGCACCCATTGCTGGATAAAGGTTATCACCTCTACACCGATAACTTTTATTCCAGCATCCCACTCTACAAATCCCTCTTTGCGCGAGGTACCGCAGCCTGCGGTACTGTCCGCAATATTCAGAGAGGCCTCCTGAAGATGCTACTTGGGCAAATGCTCAGAAAAGGTAAGAGCAGAGCCCAATGTAGCGACCACCTCCTGGTGGTCAAGTACAAGGACAAGAGGGATGTCCTTCTCTTGACCACCATACACGGTGAAGGCAGCGCCCTCAGCACTGTACGAGGTACCTCTACACAGGTCAGCAAACCGGACTGTGTACTGGGGTACAACAAAAACATGGGGGGCGTAGATCTATCTGATCAACCCCTCCAACCATACAGTGCTTTGAGAAAGGCCAAGGTGTGGTACAAAAAGCTGTCCGTGTACATCGTACAAATGGCAATGCTCAACACTGCTGTCACTATGTGCAAGCCACTGCGATACGTTATACCTTCAGTTACCGGAGGTAGTGGTTAAGGCCCTGATATTTGGCACGAAGGAAGGAGCGGGCCCCAGTACTTCTGGAACTTAGGGTGCTCGAATCGTACCAGGTCAGCATTTTTCGGGGGTGGTCCTGCCAACTGGAAGAAAAGGTAAGCCGCAAAAATGCCGAGTGTATTACAAAAGAGGAATACGCAAGGACACCATTTATCAATGCGACACCTGCCCCGATGAACCTGGCCTGTGTATGAAGGATTGCTTCAAATTGTACCACACCTCCATGCACTACTAATTTACTTTACAGGAACCAGTAGATTAGTTCCAAAGAGGGGGCACATCTAGATAAGTTCCTTGGGGGTCTAGGTTCCAAAATGATGTCACTTGTGTTTTTTTTTTACTGTTTAGGCACATCAGGGGCTCTGCAAATGGAACATGACACCTGCAAACCATTCCATCAAAGTCTGCATTACAAAACGTTACTGCTTCCCTTCTGAGTCCCGACATATGCCCAAACAGTTTTTTCCCACATATGGGGTACCAGCGTACTCAGGACAAATTGGACAACAACTTTTGGGGTCTAATTTCTCCTGTTACCCTTGGGAAAATAAAAAATTGGGGACTAAAAGATCATTTTTGTGGGAAAAAAATAGGATTTTTTATTTTCACGCCCGGGCTTTATAAACTTTAGTGAAGCACTTGGGGGTTCAAAATTCTCACCACACCTCCATGCACTACTAATTTACTTTACAGTAACCAGTAGACTAGTTCCAAAGAGGGGGCACATCTAGATAAGTTCCTTAGGGGGTCAAGTTTCCAAAATGGGGTCTCTTGTGGGGGGTTTCTACTGTTGAGGCACATCAGGGGCTAACCAAATGGAACATGATGCCTGCAGACCATTCCATCAAAGTCTGCATTCCAAAACGTTACTACTTCCATTCCGAGCCCCGAAGTGTGCCCAAATAGTAGTTTTCTCCCACATATGAGGTATCAGCGTACTCAGGACAAATTGGACAACAACTTTTGGCATCCAATTTCTCCTGTTACCCTTGGGAAAATAAAAAATTGGAACTAAACGATCATGTTTGCGGTAAAAATAGGATTTTTTATTTTCATGCCCCGGCGTTATAAACTTCTGTGAAGCACTTGGGGGTTCAAAGTGCTCAACACACATCTAGACAAGTTCCTTAGGGGGGTCTAGTTTCCTAAATGGGGTCACTTGTGGGGGGTTTCCACTGTTTAGGCACATCAGGGGCTAACCAAATGGAACATGATGCCTGCAGACCATTCCATCAAAGTCTGCATTCCAAAACGTTACTACTTCCCTTCCGAGCCCCGAAGTGTGCCCAAACAGTAGTTTTCTCCCACATATGAGGTATCAGCGTACTCAGGAAAAATTGGACAACAACTTTTGGCATCCAATTTCTCCTGTTACCCTTGGGAAAATAAAAAATTGGGGGCTAAACGATCATGTTTGCGGTAAAAATAGGATTTTTTATTTTCATGCCCCGGCGTTATAAACTTCTGTGAAGCACTTGGGGGTTCAAAGTGCTCAACACACATCTATACAAGTTCCTTATTGGGGTCTAGTTTCCAAAATGGGGTCACTTGTGGGGAGTTTCCACTGTTTAGGCACATCAGGGGCTCGCCAAACGCGACATGGCGTCCGATCTCAATTCCTGACAATTTTAGCTTGAAAATGTCAAATAGCGCTCCTTTCCTTCTGAGCCCTACTGTGCGCCCAAAAATTGGTCCCCCCCACATATGGGGTATCAGCGTACTGAGAACAAATTGGACAACAACTTTTGATGTCCATTTTCTCTTTTTACCCTTGGGAAAATAAAAAAAATTGTTGCTGAAAGATCATTTTTGTGACTAAAAAGTAAAATGTTCATTTTTTCCTTCCATGTTCCTTCTGCTCCTGTGAAACACCTGAAAGGTTAATAAACTTCTTGAATGTGGTTCTGAGTACCTTGAGGGGTGCAGTTTTCAGAATGGTGTCACGTTTGGGTATTTTCTGCCATATAGACCCCTCAAAGTGACTTCAAATGTGAGGTGGTCCCTAAAAAAATTGGTTTTGTAAATTTTATTGTAAAAATGAGAAATTGCTGGTCAAATTTTAACCCTTATAACTTCCTAGCAAAAAAGAATTTTGTTTCCAAAATTGTGCTGATGTAAAGTAGACATGTGGGAAATGTTATTTATTAATTATTTTATGTCACATAACTCTCTGGTTTAACAGAATAAAAATTCAAAATTTAAAAATTGCTAAATTTTAAAAATTTTCTCCAAATTTTCATTTTTTACGCAAATAAACGCAAGTTATATCGAAGAAATTTTACCACTAACATGAAGTACAATATGTCACGAGAAAACAATCTCAGAATCGCCAAGATCCGTTTAAGCATTCCGGAGTTATTACCTCATAAAGGGACAGTGGTCAGAATTGTAAAAATTGGCCCGGTCATTAACGTGCAAACCACCCTTGGGGGTAAAGGGGTTAATTTTGACCATTTTTCTTAGTCAGAAAAAAAATTCAAAAATTATTGCTTGGAAATTCGGAGTCATATTGTCAGAAGTTTATAGAATAAAATAAAAATTTACATTTACATTTTTGGCTCTCCTGATCCAGACTCTCAAGGATGAGTTAAATTGGCTGTGGTCTCAGGGGGTGCATCAGCTCCAGCAGGTGTCGGGGTTCATGGTCTCGGGTCATGTCTTGACTCAATCGGAACCCAAGAGGGAGGGAGACATAAATTTATTGTATTTAAAGAAGCTTGCAAGCTATATTTCAGGCTTTGCTCTTGTTCTTCAGGGAGTCTTGAACAGCGTGTGGGGATTATAGTCTCCCTTCTCAAGGGTGATCCCCAATTCTCGGCCTTCTCCCTGCTGACCGATTCACTATCTTTGCAGTCGGTGGACGAGATTTTTGCGGCATTGGCGCTGGTGCATGGCAATCCTGATGGCATCTCTCTGGCAGAGTCTCGACTCCATAAGATCAAGCAAGGCGGTCAGCCGGCTAAGGAGTACTGCTCACAGTTTCAAAGATGGGCCACTGAAATGCAGTGGAATGACCCTGCTTTTAGGAGCCATTTTTGTCACGGTCTGTCAGCTAGGCTTCAGGATTCTCTGGTGCAGTATGCTACTCCTGGGTCATTGGAGGCCGCCATAGCCCTTGTTATCTGGGTGGATAGACCCCTCAGGGAGAGACATACACAAAAACTACCCCTTGTGGTTCTTTCTAGGGAGGAGGACACACTGGTGCAAATGAACGAACCCATGCAGGTGGGAGGAGTCTCTTCTCAGTCTAGGTTTCCTGCAGTTCATCGTGGGACGGGGGCATGTTTTTTCTGTAGTCTGGCTGATTATTACCTCAATGTCTGCCCAGCTCACACCAAAGTATGTACAACATCCCAAAATTCACGTCCCCATGGTTGTTTTGAGGGAGGCGACCAGGGTGTGTATATTTCCTCCATCTTTTCCTCTCAGTGTACCATTCCTGCTGAAGTGGTGGTTGGCGGGGTTACTGAGACTATACCGGTGCTTGTGGATAGTGGAGCTGGAATCAATTTGGTGGATTCTCGCTTTGTCCAGACCCATGTTCTGATGGGTAGGATGCTGGCAGAACCCCTTAGTGTTCAGGCAATTGACTCTGTCCCATTCAGCCAGGGGAGTGTGCCCCAAGTCGTAGATAATATTAACCTGTGCATTGGGACTCTTCATGAAGAGTCCCTGTTGTGCTACATCTTGGAGGATGGAGGATGGAGGATGCCAATTCCCTTCATCCTAGGCTTTCCCTGGCTGAAGAGACACAACCCGGTCATAAATTGGTGGTCCAGGGAAGTAGTCAGTTGGGACCAGTCTTGTAAGGACTCCTGCCTGGCAGCTACTGTCTCTGCCGTCCTTCTTAAACCTACCCCTTTTTTTCTGGTGGAGGCAGCTAAGGTGCTACCATGAAGTAGGGGCAGGATTCAACCCTCACCACAAGTAAAACCTGAGTCTCGGTGTCCTCTCAGGAGGAGGGATCAGGGGAGGGTGATGGTTCCCTCTGTATGTACTGAGGGTATGAGTTTGGTGATGCAGGGGGATGCCTCTGTAGTCAGTTCCTCAAAGAGTTCATCTTCCTTTGGCAAACGCATGCAAGGAAATAAACGTTCAGGTCCGGACCTGTGTGTGAATGAATATGTGTGGGTGTCAACCAAAAACATCATGTGGAAGTACGCAACTGGGATTTGGAGTTCTATGGTGATTGGGCCATATCGGGTGTTGGACATTCTCAGCCTGGGGACTTTTCAGCTGGGATTACCCCAGTAATGCACGTACACAACATATTCCACAGGTTGGCACTCTGGAGATTTGTTACGCCTCTAGAGCCTTCGTTATTGCCATCTCCATTGGGCTGCATTTGTCATCAACCTGAGGATCAGGTGAATCTAGTGGATCGAGGCATCCTCACCATATGTAGTTGAAAGGGAGTACTGTCACAAACTTTGGATGTGTGGCAGCTCTGGTTCCACAATGATATAAATGTAGCTTTTTTCCTTTCTGACCAAGAGGGGTTAAAGTCAGTTTCACCTGCTGGCAGTATACTGCAATTGCAGAGTTGCTCAGTCAGCTGATGTGGGTGGTGACCACTCCCACCATCTTTTAAATAGTCGCCTGATGCATCAGCTGACTGTCAGTGATAGAGCAATCTGTGTTGACCAAGCCTGGAGTAAGGAGCTCTCTGGCTGCAGTGGTGAATATGCTGGTTTCGTGGAGTTCGTGGTCTGGGTGTCTTTCTTCTGTTGTGCGGTGCTTTGCAGCAGAGAAGGCTATTAAGCTAAGTTTGGTGTTTTGTCCTCACCTGTCTCGTGTTTGTCACTGTCCCTTGTGTTGTTCCATCTGCAGTGGTGACTCTAGCACCCTTGCCGGCCAGTGCACTAGCCAGGGCAGTGCTAAGTGACAACAACGGATGAGGTTCCTAATGGCGGTGAAGGGAAGGACCCACTTAGGGCATTAGGAGAGTGCAGGAACACACTTAGGTTGGAGCAGGTGGTGTCCTTCCCTCATTCCCTATTGGTAAGGCCTTGCTCTCCCCATTTCTATCCCGTTTGTGTGTCAAGCCGTCCGCTGACCAACCCCGTCAGGTTGCTACATTCTGCGACAGCCGCACACTAAACCAAGCAGAGCTTTATGGGTGAAGGCCAATGAAGAAACCATTGCTTAGGAAAACACATAAAAAGGAACAATTGATCTTTGCCAAAGAGTACCTTGACAAACCACAATCCTTCTGGAAATATGTTCTGTGGACAGAAGAAACAAAAATAGAGCTTTTTGGCAATGCAAAGCAGCAGTTTGTTTAAAGATGGTGCAATGAAGCTTATAAGCAAAATAACACACTACTACCAGATAAGCATGTTGGAGGATCCATAATGCTGTGGGGTTGCTTTGCTGCATCTGGTACTGGAGGCCTTTACTGTATCAGAGGAATTTTGAAATCAGAGAATTATCGAGAGATTTTAGAGCGAAATGACATACCCAGTGTAAGAAAACTTGGTTTGAGTCAAAGATCAAGGGTCTTGCAGCAAGACCCAAATCACACAAAAGTACACAGGAATGGTTGAAATAGAAAAAAAGGACTCTTTTAAAATGACCAGCAGTGATTCCTGACCTCAATCCCAATGAAAAACTTGGGGTGAGCTGAAATCTGCCATTGGGAAAAAGAACCCTACAAACATTCAAGAGCTTGAACAAACTGCAAAGGAAGAGTGGGAGAAAATACCATCTGAGAAGAGCAAGAAGCTTATAAATGGCTACAAGAAACGTTTGGAGGTTGTCATCAATGCCAAAGAGTGTGCAACTAAGTATTAATTAGGGGTGCATTTATTGCTGAACATGCTGTTTATTCTATTTCTTCTTTGACATTGCAACATATAAGTTGAAAAACAATGTTCTATTGTTGTATTACTTTGGATCACTAATTAAAAAATTGTGAGGATATAATTATCGTACATTTACATTTATTTCTGAAGATATCGTGCAGGCTATGAAAAAAATGAAGGGGTGCCAATAATGATGAGAAGGATTGTATATACAGTGTATATATATATATATACTAGCTGAAGAGCCCGGCGTTGCCTGGGCATAGTAAATATCTGTGGTTAGTTATAGCACCTCAATTCTCTTATTTTCCCATCACGCCTCTCATTTTCCCCCTCACATCTCTCATTTTCTCCCTCACACCTCTCATTTTCCCCCTCACTCCTCTTATTTTCCCCCTCACTCCTCTCATTCCCCCCTAACACTTGTCATTTCGACATCACATCTGTTATTTTCCGATCACTCCACTATTTTCCCTCACTCCTCTCATTTTGCACTCACACCTTTTCATTTTCACCTCACACCTCTCATTTTCCCCTCAGTATATACATGTTTGTCATCTCCCTTATATATATAGTATACACCTGTATGTCATCTCCTGTATATAGTATATATTTGTATGTCATCTCCCCTGTACATAGTATATACCTGCTGTGTCATCTCCTCCTGTATATTGTATATACCTATGTGTCATCTCCTCCTGTGTATAGTATATACCTGTATGTCATCTCTTCTGTATATAGTATATACCTGTATATAATCTCCTGTATATAGTATATACCTGTATGTCATCTCCCCTGTATATAGTATATACCTGCTGTATGTCATCTCCTCCTCTATATACCTATATCATCTCCTCTTTTATATAGTATATACCTGTATGTCATCTCCTCCTGTATTTAGTAAATACCTGTAAGTCATCTCCTCCTATATATAGTATATACTTGTGTGTCATCTGCTCCTGTACATAGTATATACCTGTGTGTCATCTTCCCTGTATATAGTATATAACTATAAGTCATCTCCTCCTGTATATGCAGCGCCCCAGAGTCCTGGTCGTTGCAGTGATGTCATTCTTCCACCAGGGGGAGTGATATTACGTCTGATGGCAATAAAGGAGATCTTCCTACCAGGTATCACAAACCATACACCACACTTCACACTCCAGATCACCAGGGGGAGCCTTGCTCCTATCTACTAGGGCACTCCTCACAGAAGGGTAAAACTGGTGGGCTGGATAGAAAGTTAGAGAGAAGCTGACTGGGCTTTGCCCAGGCAAGACCTGTCAGGCAGACAGGGGGAAAGGAGGAACATCGGAGCTGCAGACAGAGGGTCCCTGTCTGAGGTGGGATCCTGACAGAGGCCTAGCAAGACAGAAAGACACGGAGCTGCGCCTGCCCCACATGCGGCAGCATCCTAAGAAAGGACACGAAGAGAATTGTGTTGTAGAGGGTGAGACATGAAGTCATAGCACAAGGAGATAACACCAGAAGGAGTTCTGCCCTGTAAAGGCTGCCTCCTTCTGAGGCGCGTAGCCGGTGGCCGGAACACCGAGGGAGCAACCGTCTCCAAGCCTTGCTCCAGAGACCGGCAGGACAGTCAATTCCAAGTTGGCTGCCCGACCTCAATACCTAAGAAGACACGGTGGCAACTTGTGGGGGTCGGGGCGTCTCTAGGGTCCCTATAAACAAGCCTCAGGCCATCAGTCATACGGGTTTGTCCTATCCACACCATCTGGGGGACAGAGAGGAAGAAATAACATCTAGAACATCTACAAGAGTTGTGAGGACCTTACCGAGAAGCTCAGCAGGGAGGTACTACAACACACAGGCGCTAGAAGGGAGGCTACTGACTTCCACCTGGATAAGGGGACTCAGGATTTGCCTTCAGACCGGCCGGACTCTGCCTACCCTGTGGTCTGTACCCTGGACTGTGGATGCTGAAGCCCCCAGTAAAGGTAAAGAGACTGCAACCTTGTGTCCTCGTTATTCTCTGCGCCTTACATCGTCCACCATCACCACCTACACTTCTGGGAAGCCCTGGGGACACACTTCACCTGTGGGAAGGTATACCATCTAGCTGCCATAACATCACCCCAGCGGACCCCTCACCGCAGCGTCGGTCACCCTGTCCGAATACCACAGGAGGCGTCATGAACATTATCCCATACAAACTTTCCCTTTCATTGGACGTCCCTCAAAGGGCCACGGACCGGGTCAGGCCACCATGACATTCCTCGAACCGAAGGACCCGCTACCGAGTACCCCATTGCCCTTAACGTGGGGGCGCTCCATATATAGTATATACCTGTGTGTCATCTGCTCCTGTATATAGTATATACCTGTAAGTCATCTCCTCCTGTGTATAGTATAAACCTGTGTGTCCTCTCCCCTGTATATAGTATATACCTGTAAGTCATCTCCTCCTGTATATAGTATTATACCTGTGTGTCATCTGCTCCTGTATATAGTATTATACCTGTGTGTCATCTGCTCCTGTATATAGTATATATCTGTGTGTCATCTCCTCCTGTATTAGACCTTGTTCACACGTTATTTGGTCAGTATTTTTACCTCAGTATTTGTAAGCTAAATTGTCAGCCTGATAAATCCCCAGCCAACAGGAAGCCCTCCCCCCTGGCAGTATATATTAGCTCAGATATACACATAATAGACAGGTCATGTGACTGACAGCTGCCATATTTCCTATATGGTACATTTGTTGCTCTTGTAGTTTGTCTGCTTATTAATCAGATTTTTATTTTTGAAGGATACTGTCACGCTCCCGTCCTGACTGATGAGCGTGAGCCAAGGGGGTTTGTGGCCCCACTGTGCCACAAACCAGACTATCCTGGAAGGGGCGTGACTATGACAGCTGCCTGGGTTTTCGCTGGAGCCTCCAATGGTGAGGTCAGACTTGTGCAGCAGGCAGCTGCCAGGTGCTACTCCAGGGTGGTGTCTGGATGTGGCTGCTGATCCCATTTGGGAGACAGCAACACTAGGACAGGTGCGGGCGACTGGCAAATGAGCACTGCTGAAACTTGGATGAGTAGGCAAGCAGGCACGGCAGAGAACACAGGGCTGGCAGGCATGGCAGAGAACACAGGGCTGGCAGGCACGGTGTATGAAGGTGTGGTGTATGAAGGAACAGGTAGGGACCTGTTCACACAGAAGATGCAGGAACAGAAACAAGCAGGAAGGAATGGAGTGTGAAGGAACAGGTTGGGACCTGTTCACACAGGAAGAGAACCTCAAGGCTGCAGATAGGAATGGCAGAGCAGCAGGAGATGGAGCAGCAACAGAAGCTAAACAGAGCGGAACCACAAGGAATGCGGAGAGGAGCTGCAGCAAGAGGTTTCTGCAGCAGCAAAAGCTAAGCAGAGTGGAACCACAAGGAATGCAGAGAGAAGCTGCAGCAAGAGGTCTCTGCAGCAGCAGAGCAGAGCCGCAGGAGTGCGGAGCAGAAGCAAAGCTGCAGGAGAGCGGAGCCCAGGCAAAGTCACAAGTGTTCAGAGCAGGCAGAGCTGCAAGAGTGTGGAGCATAAGCAGACTGAGAACACAAGGAAGCCACAGACAAGGAGACAGAGATAGGACTAAGTTCAGACAAGGTAATGGAACAACAATAAAGACACAGGGACCAGGATATTCTGCCTCCTGGACGGCGGACAACAAGATCAAGGCAAGAGCACTGAGAAAAGCCTCTAGAGAGGGAGTAAGGCCTGGCAAACTCAGAAGCTAAACACAAACTGAGCTAACACATTGCACAGGCCCAGTCCACTGGGTGGAGCTGCACTAAATACTGGAGGTCTCTTGGTAATTGGTCAGGAACAGATTAGACAGGTGCACCTGATTCCTATAAGAACCAGAGAGTTCAGGCACCGACCCCTATGCACACAGCCAGGAAGCATGCAGAGAGCAGAGGCACAGAATATGGAGCTGGCAAGAAACAGAAACCACAACATGACCTAGAGCAGTGGGTAAGATAGTGTGAGAGATGAGAGGCCGTGCCGTGATGCCAGCAGAGTTGTTACAGTTAATACCAGACTTGTGTGTGTTTTAGGGCGAGTTTCGTGTGTCAAATTGTGTGTGTTGAGTTGCGTGTGGCGACATGCCTGTAGCGATTTTTGTAAGATGAGTTTTGTGTGGCGACATGAGTGTAGCAACTTTTTGTGTGTCGAGTTGCATGTGACAGGTTAATTGTAGCAAGTTGTGTGCAGCAAGTTTTGCGCATGGCGAGTTTTGTGTGTGGCGAGCTTTATGTGTGGTGTGTTTTGAGTATGTGCAAGTTTTGTGTGAGGCAACTTTTGCATGTGTTGCAACTTTTGTGTATGTGGCAATTTTTCCGCGTGTGCAAGTTTTGCGTGTGGTGAGTTTTCCATGAGGTGAGCTTTGCACGTGTGGCTAGTTTTGCGTGAGCCTATTTTTGCATGTGGCGAATTTTGCACGTGGCAAGTTTTGAGCGGTGACTTTTGTGTTTCGACTTTTATGTGGCAAGGTTGGTGTATGTGTGCTGAAATGTGTGCTGAGGGTGGTATATGTGTTCAAGCATGTGGTAGTGTGTTGCGCATTTTGTGTGTGTGTTCATATCCCCATGTGTGGTGAGTATCCCATGTCGGGGCCCCACCTTAGCAACTGTACGGTATATACTCTTTGGCGCCATAGCTCTAATTTTTTAAGTCCCCCTTGTTCACATCTGGCAGCTGTCAATTTGCCTCCAACACGTTTCCTTTCACTTTTTCCCCATTATGTAGATAGGGGCAAAATTGTTTGGTGAATTGGAAAGCGCGGGGTTAAAATTCCACCTCACAACATAGCATATGACGCTCTCGGGGTCCAGACGTGTGCCTGTGCAAAATTTTGTGGCTGTAGCTGCGACGGTGCAGCTGCCGATCCCAGACACACACAAACACATTCAGCTTTATATATTAGATATGACTTTTATGGGTCTATTTGTACAAAATCTTTTTTTATTATTTAACCCCCGGAGCTTTTTTAGGTTTTGCGTTTTTGTTTTTTGCTCCCCTTCTTCTCAGAGCCATAACTTTTTTTATTTTTCCATCAATATTGCCATGAGAGTGCTTGTTTTTTGCGGGACGAGTTGTACTTTTGAATGATTCCATTGGTTTTACCATGTCGTGTACTAGAAAACGGGAAAAAAAATTCCAAGTGTGATGAAATTGCAAAAAAAGTGCAATTCCACACTTGTTTGGATTTTTTACTAGGTTGACCAAATGCTAAAACTGACCTGCCATTTTAATTCTCCAGGTCATTACGAGTTCATAGACACCAAACATGTCTAGTTTCTTTTTTATCTAAGTGGTGAACAAAAAATCCAAACTTTGTTAAAAAAAAAAAAAATTGTGCCATTTTCTGATACCCCTAGCGTCTCCATTTTTGGTGATCTCGGGTTGTCTGACGGCTTATTTTTTGCATGCTGAGCTGATGTTTTTAATGAAACTATTATGGTGCAGATATGGTCTTTTGATCGTCCGTTACTGCATTTTAATGCAATGTCGCGGCGACCAAAAAAAAAATGTAATTCTAGTGTTTGGACTTTTTTTCTTGCTACTCCGTTTAGCGATCAGGTTAATCCTTTTTTTATTGATAGATCGGGTGATTCTGAAAGCGATGATACCAAACATGTGTATGTTTGATTTTTTTTATTGTTTTATTTTGAATGGGGCAAAAGGGGGGTGATTTGAACTTTTTTATATATATTTTTTTATATATATTTTAAAAAATAATAATTTTACTTTTGGCATGCTTCAATAGTCTCACAACCCGATCGCCTCTGCTTCATAGAGGTGATGATCAGATCACCTCTATATAGCAGAATTACTCACTTGCTATTAGCGCCGACCACTGGGTGGCGCTCACAGCAAGCCAGCACTGACAACAATAGAGGTCTCCAGGAGACCTTCGGTTGTCATGCCAACACACCAGTGACCCACGATCACGTGACAGGGGTCACTGGTGTGGGTATTGCCGATGCGATGGCCGGAAATGCTTGTTAACTGCCGCTGTCTGAGTTTGACAGCGGCATTTAACTGATTAATAGCCGCTGGTGGACTGCAATTCCTCCCGTGGCTATTGCGGGCACATGAAACAGCTGACATGTCCCGGGAAAGATGTGGGCTCACCGCCGGAGCCCACATCAAGGGGAGGGAGTCCGACATCGGCATACTATTATGCCCGATATCAGAAAGGGGTTAAATGCTCTTCCTCTTTAAATAAGTAATTATTGTTATTGCTAATGTGATTATTTTGCAAAGTCTTTCATCCTGGCTGCCACGCATCTCTATGCGGACCAGGATTTTCTGTCACCTGGGAAACACATTCTTGTATCC